>NC_050460.1:63014774-63314774 GCF_903995425.1 Onychomys torridus | reverse complement strand
CCTCGCCTGGCCTGGCACTGGGTGGGTGGAAGCTGTCTGCATCTGTCAGGCTACAATGAGGCCCGAAGGAGCTGCTTTGGTAGAGAGAGCAGAGCCAGTGTGCACGCTGTGCAGAGCCGGAGCTGAAGTAGGGAGGGGGTGGCACATTGTCACCACAGGAGAGGGACCCCAGCAGCCCTGCATCTGCCCTCTGGGAAGGAGAGCTCTCTTCCCGCTCCGGGCCTCCGTGTTGTCCTCGAAGTCCGTGACATTCCCTGGGGCACGCCCCTTCCACCCTTCCTGTGCTCTGCGGTGGGGTCTCAGCCTTGAGGTTTTGTCGCCATCTGGTTCAATGAAGGGAGAAGCTGGGGACCCCGAACCTCAGCCGGCAGCGGAGGCCCAATGCTCAGTAGAACAGAGTACCCTGTGAGTTCATGGTCACGGTCACTGTAGAGGCTCCAGGTGAAGGTCCTGGAGCAGGATCAGTGAGTAGCTGGTTTTTTTCTTTTCTTTTCTTTTTCTTTTTTCTTTGATTTTTCGAGACAGTGTTCTCTATGTAACAAAGTCCTGGCTGTCCTAGAACTTTCTTTGTAGACCAGCCTGGCCTTGAACTCACAGAGATCCTCCTGCCTCTGCCTCAGGCAGCTGTTTTCAATCTTGGCTGGGCCGGAGTGTCAACTGAGGCTGCTCACCAAAGGCTCCTGACTTCCCTTTGTGCCAAAAATCAACCTCCCTTTATTTCAATGTTGTGATGCCAACAGGATATGGCCATTGTCCCTCCCCACATGGGCCAAATGCTAAATCCCTGATTTAAGGTTATAACCAAGCTACAACCATTGAGGACAGTGGACCCAGGATCTTCCCATATGATCTTTGCCATATACTATGAATCTGTGATTACTTCAGAATTAAAATTTTTTACTTAAAAAGATTTATTTATTTTTTTAAACCGGTATACTATGAATCTGTGATTACTTCAGAATTAAAATTTTTTACTTAAAAAGATTTATTTATTTTTTTAAACCGGTATGGTGGCACACCCCTTTATCCCAGCACTTGGGAGGTAGAGGCAGGAGGATCTCTGTGAGGCCAGCCTGGGCTACAGAGTGAGTTCCAGGACAGCCACACAGAGAAACTCTGTCTCAAAAAAAAACAAAGAATAAACAAAAACCCGCATCCTTGAGAACAGCTAAAAAAGTAAGTTGTTTTAGGGGCTAGAGAGATGGCTCAGTGGTTAGGAGCACAGGTTGTTCTCCTAGACGACCAGGGTTTGGTTCCCAGCACCTGCATGGAGGCTCACAGCTGTCTGTAACTCCAGTTCTGGGAAACTGATCCTTTCTTCTGGTCTCCATGGACACTGAACGCCTGTACACAGAAATATGTGCAGGCAAACACTCATACACATAAAAATAAAAGATTTTGGCCCGGCGGTGGTGGCACACGCCTGTAATCCCCACACTTGGGAGGCAGAGGCAGGCGGATCTCTGTGAGTTTGAGGCCAGCCTGGTCTACAAAGTGAGTTCCAGGAAAGGTGCAAAGCTACACAGAGAAACCCTGTCTCGAAAAACCAAAAAAAAAAAAATTTTTTTTTTAGTAATTCTTTTTCATTTCTAAAACTGTGTGTGTGTGTGTGTGTGTGTGTGTGTGTGTGTGTGTGTGTGCGCGCGCGCTGTGAATGGGTACCCTCAGAAGCCAGAAGTGGACATCGGATCCCCCTGGAGTTTCAGTTACAGGTGGTTATGATTCACCTGATGTGGGTGCTGGGATCTGAACCCAGGTCCTCTGTAAGAGCAGCAAGTGCTCTGAACTGCTGAACCATCTCCAGCCCAAATAAGATCTAAAAAAAAAAAAAAAAGCTTTTCTAAAGGTATTTCTAGTTCCCAAAGAGGTTACTATGGCTTACCCCGCCGTATAAAAATACTGTGGCGGGAAAGCTCTCTCACAGACTCTGACCGCGAATGCCAGCGTGACTCTGGTCGTCCCTGCGTCCCGTCCCTGTCCCCCCCCCCCCCCCCCGTTTCCCCCCTTCCACCTCACCCCCACCCCCACCCCCCACCCCCGTCCACCTCTGCCGGATGTTGGTGAGCCGGCATCTGACGCATCTGGCGTTCGCTTTGCTTGCTCTCTCCATTGGACCACTCCATTGGACCACTCCAGCCATCCCTGCGGGATGTGGCAAGCTCCTGCCTGGATGATGTTTCTCCTCTGCCACTCACTGTTGGTGCTTTTGCTTTTGCTTGGCACATGCTTAATAACCTCGCTCATTCAAATCTGAGAGGATGGCTATGCACACCATCTTCTGGACGAGCAGCATTAACTGGCCTAGCCTGAAGGATCTGCGGGCCACTGTGAGGGAAAGTGAATCAGGAGCTGTAGGATGGCCGTGAAGCCAGGGCCGAGCTGAAGGCTGATGAGGGGCAACCTCACCCCTCACAGGTGGGCCGTGAAACAGTGCAGGATGTAGCTAAACCTGCAGTGAAGTGATAGGCTCAGCACCCTGGCTCTCTGTGTATCAATCAGCCTCCTTGCTGACAAGATAATTTACAGTTCAAGGTCATTACGAGCTTTCTATTATCAGCAGACTCTTGTAACTTCCTTGGCGCTGAAGAGATGATTCTGCAGTTAAGAGCGCCGACCGCTCTCCCAGAGGATCTGGGTTCAGTTGCCTGCACCCACATGGCAGTTTGCAACCATCTGTATGCCCAGTTCCAGGAGATCTGATGCCCCCTCTCTGCCTCTGCAGGTACCAGGCACACACGTGCTGCTCAGACATACATGCAGGCAAAATACCAATTCACATGTAATGAACTAAAAGTAAAGTAAGATTTGAAAGACTTTTTTAAACGTTAAAAACATTAATCTGTGATTATTTATATGTTCTTAAACACCTAACAGGAAGGTATGGCCAAAATGTAATTCTGTGAGCTTTGGCCAGTTTAAAAGGGGCAATCTGGGGTTGGAAGATAGCTCAGTGGTTAAGAGCACTGGATGCTCTTGCAGAAGACCTGGGTTCAATTCCCAGCACCTCCATGGCAGCTCACGGCTGTAACTCCAGTTCCAGGCATTCAATGCCCTCTTCTGCATACATACAGTATGAAACACTCACACACATACACACAAAATAACAAATAAATCAACCAAGAAGGTGCAATCTGTCAAATTCCAATAAATTACTGTCTAGATGCATCTGTCCAGGGTTAAATCCTGTTTCCCTGAAAGCACTCAAAATGAAAAGTAAAGCAGGCCCGCTGGGAAAAATCAACCATTTGAAGACTTCCGCCTTCTCTTGGACAGGGATGCCAAGAGTTTGGATAAGCCCCTGTGTCAAGCAGTCGCTGCCTCTTGTGAGACCCCTGCAGGGTCTCCTCAGGTCTGTCTCCAGATCTGCTCATCTGGGTTATATTTCTCCTACTCTTCCTCTTCTCTTAGCTGGTCATTTCACACCCAAACCCAGCTTTGAGACTTTCTCTTATTTTTTCCTTACCGTGTCCCTACGTAAACCAGGCCTCGGCCTCCTGAGTGCTGGGATTAAAGGTGGGCACCACCATTCCTGGTTGTTATTTATATTTTCACCCTAATGTCTTAAAAGATTTTTAACTCAGACACTTGTTTTTCCCATACCATTTCTTTCTCAGAAATTTGGGACCAATTTACTGGGGTACGGGGTAACAACAGCTCTGGCTAGATGAAAAGGGGCATCAGCCACATGGGTTCTGTCCTTGAGGTTCATGCTAAGGGAAGGTGGGATGTACGAATCCAGGGCCAGGGACTGGCGATGATCCAGCCTTTGTATGAGGACGTGGTCAAAGGTTGGCTTTCTGTAGTCAGACTTACAGAGTTTCGGGGTCTTGAATCTGGAAGACATCAATTGCAAATGAACAAAGATTAAAGACACAAAAACTTAATGAAAACAGTAAGTGGGGCAGGAGACATGGCTCAGTGTTTAAGAGCACTGCTGCTCTTCCAGAGGACCCTGGTTCAGTTCCCAGCACTCACATGGCAGCTCACCACTGCCTGAAACTCCAGTTCCAGAGGATCTGATGCCTTCTTCTGGCCTCTGCAAGTCCCAGACTTGCATGTGGTGTATAGACACACATGCAGGCAAAACAGCCGTATGCATAAAATAAAAATAAACATTAAAAAGGTTTTTATGTTAAAAAAATTAAATACAGACATGCTCACAAGCCAATCTGATGGAGCCAATTTCTCAACAGAGGTTCCCTCTAGAGTTTGTCAAATTGACTAGAAACTGTCTCCACTCAACCATTGTTTTCTGTTTTTGCCAGTGACTGGCTTAGGAATGAACACATCATCAGTTCTAGACAGGAAGATCTTAAAGGGATTCTTCTAGAGGCTTCTAGGCGATGTCACCTCGGCCTTAAAAGCTACTCACACCCACCTGTAGACATCAGGATGTCTGTGACACTAAATGACTGAAGTCATCATCATCAGTGACTTTGTTACAGTCATTTGTGATTGAGGGAGGCTGGCCGGAGAGGAAGGCCACCCACACAGAGATGGGAGAGCAACATGAAGAACAACGTGGGTAGAGCTGGAGAGACAGCTCGGCTGTTAAGAGCACCGCTGTTCCTGCAGAAGACCCAGGTTCGATCCCTAATACACATGTGGTGGCTCACCACTGCCTGTAACTCAAGTTCCAGGGGAACCAGTTGCCCTCTTCTGGACAATATGGGTACCTACACACATGTGAGTGACATAAATACATGAAAATGAATTGCAAAGAGAAGAAACATTTCTTCTTCTTCTTCTTCTTCTTCTTTGTGTGTGTGTGTGTGTGTGTGTGTGTGTGGTTTTTTGAGACAGGGTTTCTCTGTAGCTTTTGGAGGCTGTCCTGGAACTCACTCTGTAGACCAGGCTGGCCTCGAACTCACAGAGATCTGTCTACCTCTGCCCTGCCTCTGGAGTGCTGGGATTAAAGGCGTGCACCACCACAGCCAGGAGAGATTAATTTTTTTTTTAACATTTCTTTTTAGAATTTAAAAGTTTTGGTTTTGGAGCTGGAGAGATGACTCAGAGGTTAAGAGCACTGGCTGTTCTTCCAGAGGTCCTGAGTTCAATTCCCAGCACCCACATGATGGCTCACAACCATCTACAATGAGATCTGGTGCCCTCTTCTGGCCTGCAGGCCAAACACTCACTGTATACATAATAAATAATAAATAAAATCTAAAAAGATGTGTACCACCATGCCTGGCTCTGTTTCCAGTGTGGCCTTGAAGTCCCAGAGATCCAAATGGATCTCTGCCTCCTGAGTAATAGGATTAAAGGTGTGTGTGCCACCATTTAAAAAAAAAAGTTTTGGTTTTGCCCAATCACTGGGCAAGCTTTAGTGAAACATTTCACTATTAGGATAAAATTTGTACCATATCAAGCTGACGAAAAAAATATGCTGGCTGTACTTTCAGGAGGGAGGCTAAAATCTTGTTAGATTATGGATTAGCCTATAGAAAAATGTCTGCCGTAAATCAAACAGTGAAGGGGAAGATGAACAGGAATCTCACTTCCACAACTTAAGTAAAACATAGCTCTCTAAACAGATGAAGATAGGTTTCTTCTGTATCCCAGAATCTAATAAATATTTATATGTATGATTCAGCTATTATTTGACTTAAAAGTGCTTGTTGGGAAATGTTTACTATTTTCTACAGAGAAAATATTTTACTGTTTAAGATAACCATGGACTTTTAAATTATAACCTGTTTTTATGTTCGAGCTATCTGAGTATTATTTCTCCTGCAGTTGTACATAAATTGTTTTTACATTTGAAAAAAGGACAAATACTACAGAATTGTATTACATGAAATATATAGAATATACACATTCATAGAGACAGAAAGATTAGACATTATCTGAAGATGGAGAAGAAAGGAATATAGAACAGTAATTTCCTAAGTACAGAATCTCTGTTTTGTGTGATGGAAAAGTTCCACAAATGGACAGTAGTATCAGGACATAATATCATGAATGAAATAAGTAAATACAATTAATGTAATTAATGAATATCATAAATATAATTATTGAATGAATACTGCGAATGTAATCAATGAATACCACAAATGTAATTAATATCATGAGTGTAATTAATGAATATCATGAATGTAATTTTTTTAAGTTAAAATAAATAAATAAATAAATAAAATTCATCTACAGAAGACAAGGTCTCACACTGTAGTGTAGGTTGGTCTCAAAAAATATATACAAATTCATAGAGACAGAAAGATTAGATGTTATTTCAAGATGGAGAAGAAAGGAATATAGAGCAATAATTTCCTAAGTACAGAATCTCTGTTTTGTGTGATGGAAAAGCCCCACAAACAGACAGTAGTATCGGGACATAATATCATGAATGTAATAAATCATATCATTAAATATAGTTACTGAATGAATACTGTGAATGTAATCAAGGAATACCACAAATGTAATTAATATGAGTGTAATTAATATCTTGAATGCAAAAAAGAAGTAAAATTTAAAAAATTCCACGTGTGAGTGTTTTTGTTTACATGTATGTCTGTAGGTCAGCAGAGGGTGTTGGATCCTCTACATCAGTGATTCTCCACCTTCCTAATGCTGGGACCCTTTAATACAGTTCCTCATGTTGTGCTGACCCCAACCATAAAGTTATTTTCAATGTTACTTCATCATTTTAATTATGCTACTGTCATGAATCATAATGTAAACATCTAATATTTGACACACACACCCCCAAAGGGTTTGCGACCCACAGGTTGAGAACCACTTCTTTAGAACTTGATTTACTAACGGTTGTGAGCCACCGTGTGGGTGCGGGGAATCTCACTCAGGTCTTCTGGAAGAGCAGCCAGTACTCTTAACCACGGAGCCACGTCTACAGCCCCCCTCCAAGATGTATTTTTATTATTTTAAATTATGTGTATGTGTGAGTGCATGTGTGTGAGTTCAGGTGTCCCCTGGAGGCCAGGGGCCTTGAATCCTTTTGGAGCTGGAGTTACAGGAAGTTGTAAACTGACTCATGTGGTTGCTAGGAACCAAGCTCAGGACCTCTGGAAGAGCAGCAAGTGCCCCTAACTGCTGAGCCCTCTCTCCAGCCCCCAGTGTAGGTTTTATGGCATTCAGGGATATTTGAGGTGGAATTTTTTCTGGCAGCAAAAGCATCCTGTGATCCTGGGATGAAGTTGGAACGATAGAGCCAAGGGACACTTGGGCAGCCTGCAGGGAGCCCTTGGTCTGTATAGCCCTGATGGTCCAGGGGCAATCCTTGAATGGGTAGCCACTGGGATCTCAATATGGAGTCTGTGGCAGGCCTCACCAGCAATTACAGACCACGGCTGGGGCACCCACTGTTGAAGCAAAGCCATGGCCTCGCTGATGACGAGAAGTGATTATTTTCATCAGGAAAACCTGTTCTAGCCTTGTGCCTCGGTCCTGGGGAGACTCCAGCGCCGGTGTCCACGTCACCCATTGTCTGGGCCACTCAGCATTGACACGGCTTACCAGACTGTAGCTGTTCCTGAAAACACAGCAGGTCGTAGTTACTCATACCTCCTCCGTTCCAGTCCCACAGCTGCCGCAGAGCACCGCAGAAAGCCCCCGCGAGGAGAGCTGGGCTTCCAACCGACTGCGGCAACACCTCCTGAGACTGGGGTGCCGGCATTCAGGGTGCATTAAGTGCGCTGAGTCACAAAGCAATGAATAGGAGATCCGCAGCCGCTTCTGTAATTAGAACAGATAGGTATGGAGACAAAGGACGACGGACATCACCTTTCATGACTAAGTCTAATGACTGACTCACCAAATAAGAGCCTCTCATTGGGGCTCGCCTGCTTGGGATTCAGGGAGCACTGCTGCCTCTAGAAAAAGACGGAGCAGCGTTTTCCCACTGGTCATTTTGAGTTTTTAATTTTTTAAGAATTTCATTTGTTTGTTTGTTTATTTATTTATGGTTTTTTGAGGCAGGGTTTCTCTGTGTAGCCCTGACTGTCCTGGAACTTGTTCTGTAGACCAGGCTGGCCTCGAACTCATAGAGATCCACCTGCCTTTGCTTCCCGAGTACCGGGATTAAAGTTGTGCACCATCACGGCCAGGCTGTATTTTTGTTTTTATATACGTGTGTATGTAGGTATGGGTACCATGTGCACACAGTAGCTAGACAGGGGCATGTGATTCCACCTCCTCCCAGAAACCGGAGTTTCAGGCAGTTTAGAGGCATCCAACATGGTGGTGGGAACTGAACTCGTGGCCCTCTGAAAGAGCAGCCATTGCTGACTGCTGAGCCTTCTCTCCGGTCCCAATTTTGGATCCACACGATAAGGGGGAAAAACGTAGGTCCCAATGTTGACTAGGAAGACAGACACTGACTAATCTTGTCCATTAAGAAGAAGGAAGGAACCAGGCGGTGGTGGTGCACGCCTTTAATCCCAGCACTCGGGAGGCAGAGGCAGGTGGATCTCTGTGAGTTCAAGGCCAGCCTGGTCTACAGAGCAAGATCCAGGACAGGCACTAAAACTACACAGAGAAACCCTGTCTCAAAACAAACAAACAAATAAATAAGAAGAAAGGTTGCATCACAGTGAGGGTCAGGTTCAAGGTTAGAATTCGTTTTAGAAGCTTGTTGTGGTGGTGCACGCCTTTCATCCCAGCACTCAGGAGAGAGGAGCAGATGAATCTCTGTGAATTCAAGGCCAGCCTTGTCTACACTGTAAATTCTAGGCCACCCAGAGCTACATTCTCTTTCTCTCTCTACCTTTATCTATCTGTCTATTTAACATCTATCTGTCTGTCTGTCTATCATCTATATATCTGGCTGACTGGAGGGCCTTCCCCTTTTACAAGTATGTAAACCATTAATAAAAGCCAGTGAGAAGTCTGAGACTCGATGTGTTCTTGGGGACACATTTCTCTTCACTGGATCAGGCTCGCAGCTAGCTCAACAGCTGGTGGCCTTCCCAAGCTTTAGGATGCAGTTCAAATGTCCCTTCTCCAGAGCCTTCCTCCCTGGCTGGGTGCAGAACCTCTTTTGCCTACAAAGTCTGCTAGCATCTCTTGAGATGCTCATATTCTGAGGCATGTTCAAGTTCCTGATATATATATATATATATATATATATATATATATATATATATATATATATATCCAATCTCATGTGGCCTTGTCTTTTTTTGAAAACTCTTTCTTTCTTTCCTTCCTTCTTTCTTTCCTTCTTTCTTTCTTTCTTTCTTTCTTTCTCTCTTTCTTCTTTCTTTCTTTGTGTAACCGTGGCTGTCCTGGATCTCTCTCTGTAGATGAGACAGGCCTTGAACTCACAGAGATCCGCTTGCTTCTTCCTCCCCAGTGCTGCGCCACCACAGCTGGGCCTGCTTTGACTCTTAAAAACCAGGATTAGTGGGGTGCTGAGATGGTGCAGTGAGTAAAGACACTTGCTACCAAGGCCTGAAGAGTTAAACCCTTTGAAGTCACACAGCAGGAGATAACCAACTCCTACAGGCCCCTCTGACCTCCACCCTGGGCACTGTGGTATGAGTGATCTAAATAAATAAATACAATGAAAGGAAAACCTGAAGTGAAAATGTAGAGGAATGGAAGGACTTAGAATATACAGTAAGGAAGCTCAACAGTCTCAGAAAGGAGAAAAGCATGTGTTTTTCCTGACACTCTGATCCTATGTTCCTATGAACAAATATACAGGAGGGAACAGGACAGCATATAGAAAAGAGAATGAGAAACGTTAGGTGATGAAGGACCGATGCAGACAAAGGACAGGAGTCGTGATTGCTAGTTTCAGCTCTCTCATGGATTTTCCTTTTTTTTTTTTTTTTGAGACAGGGTTTCTCTGTGTAGTTTTGGTGCCTGTCCTGGAACTCACTCTGTAGACCAGGCTGGCCTCAAACTCACAGAGATCCGCCTGACTCTGCCTCCCGAGTGCTGGGATTACACTACTACCGTCCGGCTGGATTTTTCCTTTCTTGTGGCAGATAAATGTATTAAAAATATATTTGATAATGATAGTGTAAAACCCAGTATGAAGCTCCACAGCTTCGGAATGGCTATCCCAGCTTCAGAGAAGTCCATTATCTTGGTGAATTTTGGGTCTGGTTAATTTTTGTGTGTGTGTGTGTATGTTTCATTACAAGCTTTTTTTTTTTAAATAAAGATTTATTTATTATGTATACAGTCTGTCTGTACACCAGAGAGGGTACCAGAACAAATGGCTATGAGGCACCATGTGGTTGCTGGGACCTGAACTCAGGACCCCTGGAAGAGCAACTAGTGCTCTTAACCGCTGAGCCATCTCTCCAGCCCTCATTACAAGCTCTTCACAGTAACGTTTTTTGCTCTATTTAGTTGAGACAGGCTCTCTCGGTGAAGCCCTGGCTGGCCTGGAACTTGCTATGTAGACCAAGATGGCCTGGAACTCAGAGATCCGCCTCCTGAGTGCTAGGATTAAAGGTATGTGTGTGTGTGTCAATAGTTTTAATAATAAAGAAGAAACATTAAAACAAATATTTGGATTTGTTTTGTTGAACTTAATTGTAGCACTGTCTAATGGACAGGCCAGGGACTGATGAACTCAAATTCTTTAAGATAGCTAAAGATTAAAGGGAATTAAATTTAGTGCCTCTGGGATGTCTGATTCAAATTTGTTTTTAATGACATAATTGTTGCATGTTACACCTGAGATTACATCCCAGAGAAGTGGTTATGTGTGAGGTTATGCTACAGGAAACCAATTTCCCAGGTCAAAACAGCTAGTAAGGGTGGCTGTAATGCTACCAATTTAAACATGGGGTGGGGGTGGAGAAGACACGTGAGTGAAGTCTCAAGAAACAAACAAGGGAAGGTGAGCGTGCACGATTAGGTGTGTTTTCAACAGCACTTAAATCACTGTGCGTGCAAACTGGGATATCTTCTCAAAGTATTTGTTCGTCTTAGTGGGAACTGATCCTTCCCAATCATGCAAATGAGGTCACGCTAAATAAACTTCAAGAACGTCGTTCAAGAATCGAGTGTGTGAGGTACATGTGCATGAAACTGTCGAAGAATAAAAGACAAGAAACACGTCCTATATAAATGTTTATGTTTCATATTGTAAAAGAACAAGACATGAAATTCCTATTTCTGTTTCTCGTTTTTTTTTTTTTTTTTAAACTCAAAGTAATTGCAGTATTCTTTTCCTCCAGGGCTTTCCCGTCCACAATTAATCTTCACAGTCCCCCCCCTCCCGTCCCCGTCCCCCCCCCTCCGTGATTATTCCCTCAAGCTTTAGAACACTTGACTAATTCGCAGCATTTCAGCTTCAAAGCTTTCAAAACATTGCCCTGCTCTTGCTCAGCTCCACAAGCCACGCCCTTCGCCCTTTCCTTCTTAAAAATTGGTTATTTTTGCAGTACGTTATTCCCACCTATCGAGAAAACACCCCTGTAACGAAAACTAACTTCCTTGCTTTACTGAACTGGTAAATTCTGCATTATTTACTTAGGGTGCCGAACACCTATACTTCGATGTTTGGACCCTAAGAGTTTATTCTCTATCCTTCCAACGGTAGCACCCCCTGTCCTGGATATCAGAGCCAAGCAAGCAACTGTGAAAGTCTCATCAGCCTTGCCGGCGAGAGGAAACCGCTTTCAAAATATGTCGTTCATCTTCATATTCGGTGGCAGCTTATCCATATATCCTTTATAAGCACCATTAAGTACTGGTGCTTAAGACTTCAGTCATGAGAGGTAAGCTTTCAAATTTATAGGGACAAGGGGTTGGCAAGGAGTCTTTGCTCTTACTTATTTTACTTTTTTTTTTTATTAGAACAAACGCCAGTTTGAGTCCACCTCAAGGTCTGGAGTTGCTACGCATCTTTTAGAAAGCCGCGGAGTGCGTTAAATTAACCGACTCCCGGACAGATCAGCTTCAGGGGGAAAAGTATTTCCCACGCCTGGAGTGACACCCGGAATTACGGAGACACGCTTACACGGGCTGTCAAACTTTTATGTTTACTTAAAAAAAAAAAAAAAATGCACACACCGACAGATGGGGAAAAGTCAGGTCTGTTGCAGCCTTGTGTGGTGGCACCAGAGGCTCACCTGGGCACACAACAGACGCGGGTCTTTCCCGGGCTGTGCAGCCTGGTGGAGGGGGGAGCGGTGGACATCGCTGGACCTTTGTCCCGGGGACCTGGGGAGGGACGGCTTTCGGGGAGCGGCGCGGGCCCCGGCCCCGCGGAAACCACACACCGCCAGCACGGACCTCGGGGGTCGCCCTGGCGCCACCCTCTAGCCGGGACGCGGGGGACGGCCACGGCTCCCTGGATCCCGAGCGGGAACCCCGGCTAGATCTGCTGCGGGGCAGGCCCGGGGTGTGCGCTCGGCCCCCGCCGCCGCGTCCGCACCGCCACCGTGAGGCCGAGCCGGGGACGGTGCCCCGTTGGCGGCCGCGCCGCCGCTCCGCGCTCCGTCTCCCCGCCGCCGCCGCCGCGCCGGGCTCGGGCTCGGGCGGGGGCATCCGCTCCGGTCTCCCCGCGCTTTCGCGCTCCCGCTTCGCGTGCGGCGGCTCGAGCCGGGGAGGGAGCGAGGGAAGGGGTGGAGGTGGCGGGGGGAGGCCGAGGGGCGGATCCTGCCTGGGGGCTGATCCCTCCCTCCCCTCGGCCGGGCTCCGTGGCGGCAGCGGTGGCGGCGGCGGCGGCGGCTCCATTCCCCCTCCTCCCCCGGGAGCGGCGGCCGGGCCGGGGGGAGACGGAGCGCAGGGCCGGCGCGGGAGGAGGCCGCGCTCCCTCCGCCGGGCCGCGAGCCGACCTGCTCGGGTGGCCCGGCCCGCCCGCCCGCCCGTCCGCCCGCCCGCGCCCAGGGGGCCCCCCGAAGCCAGGGGCCCGGCCGGCGGCTAAGGTAAAATGGGGGCGGCGGCGGCGGCGGCGGGGCCAGAGCGAGCGGGGGCGGCGGGGGGACCGACGGGGACCGAGCGCGGCGCGCGGGGAAGAGGGGGTGCAGCCGGGGCGCCCAGGGGCGTCCCGGTGGGGCGCGGGGGCGGCGCGCGAGCTCCCCCCTGGAGCGGGGGCGGCGGCGGAGCCGGGGACGGCGCGCGAGGGGGAGCTGCAAAGCGAGGACCCCCTCCCGCACCCGCCATCTTGTTCCTCCCCGGTCCTGGCAGCCCGGCGGCTAGGCCCCGCCCTCCACGTGCTCTCCCATTGGCCAGGCTAGACGAGAGTTCCGCCCCCGGGGGGGCCGCGCTTGGCGCCCGGGTTTCCCCTTGACGGGCAGGTCGGGCGACCAATAAAAGTGCTGGCCTCGCTGCCCCCTCCCCTTTCTCCCCCCCCCACCTCGTTCCCCGGCGCCCGCTTTCTGTGTAAGGGTCGGACTCCGCGTCAGTCTGCGGTGCGCTCACCCTCTCTGGTGTCGGGGGCGAGATGTTTCTCTCCTTTTCTCCTTCGGGGGTCGGTGCCGTGAGGATCCTTCTGGATGAGGCGCCCCTCTAAAGGGGCGGGGACCGTGTCTGGGGGTGGGGGTGTCCCTCCCGGTCTCCCGTGTGGCGTGCAGGGCGGGTTCCGTCCAGTGGTTGAAACTCCTCGTCCGGGGGCCAGGGTGAGGTGGGCGAGCGAGCGAGGTGGGGCTCGGGGGGCGGCGGAGATCGCCCCTGGAGGGAGGGCTGGGGAGCCTCGGGAGTGTGTGAGTGTGTGAGTGAGAGTTGTGTACGTGAGGAAACTCCCGCCAAAAACAACCCGGTCTGGATGTTCGCTCCTTGGAGGCGAAACTCTCCGGTGTTCCTCGGGGCTTCAGGAACCAGGACGCGGCTGCTGCTGCCCCGGGTCTGTTTCCTTTGGCCCCAAATGGTGGTGTGTGCCTGCCTCCCTTTGCTCCCCAGCCAGGTTGGTTGAAGTCACACCTTGGGATTTAAAGGCCTCATCACTGTGGCTGTCAGCGATAATTTATTGATCGTCCTTAAGAAGTTTATATTTGCTGGGCTGTGGTGCTCGAAGGCTTTAATCCCGGCACTGTAGAGGCAGAGGCAGGCGGATCTCTGTGAGTTCGAGGCCAGCCTGGGCTACTGAGTGAGTTCCAGGACAGCCAGGGCTACACAGAGGGACCCTGTCTCGAAAAACAAACAGACCAAAACGTAGATATTTTTGTTCTTGCTTTTATTTATTTAAAAAAAAATTTTTTTTTTTTTATGTGTATGGGTATCTTGCCTGATGTATCCTTGGTTCCTCTGGGAGTCCAGATACCAATACTGTGGAGCTGGAGTTACAGTTGTGATCCACAGTGTGGGTGCTGGGAATCAAACCTAGGTCCTCTTAACTGCCGAGCTCTCTTTCCAGCCCTCATATATTTATTGTTTAAGGAAGAGTCTCACCTATGTGCTATGGCTAGTCTGAAAAAACTCTGTAGATGTGGCTGGCCATAAATTCCACAGAGATAGGCCTGCTTCTCCCTCACAAATGCTGGGATTAAAAGTATGCCTCTACACCCAGCACTGCCCTTGTGTTATGGATGAAATGTGGAGATAAAGAGAAATTAAAAAAGCTTTGTCCAGGTTATGTAGGCCCAAGATTAGAACCTAGATTGGTGCAGAGCATCTCACTGGTGTTTTTTTTGTTTGTTTGTTTTTGTTTTTGTTTTTCGAGACAGTGTTTCTCTGTAGTTTTGGTGCCTCTCTGTAGACCAGGCTGGCCTCGAACTCACAGATATCTGCCTGGCTCTGCCTCCAGAGTGCTGGGATTAAAGGCCTCCACCTCCACCTCCACCACCACCACCACCACCACCACCACCACCACCACCACCACCACCGCTGCCGCCCGCCTCTCACTGGTGTTCTTAACCTCTGAGTTCTTAACCTGAACAGGAGATCTGGAGCTTTGGCTGAGGCACAGTTTTTTGAGCTTCTGTTTCTTCATGCCTGAAATGGAGATTAACAATGTGCACAACCTCCCGAGGTAGTTGTGAGAAATAGTAAAAAGAAAAGGCCATTGTAGTTTGTTAAAGTATGCCGAACTGTTATCATATCTCAAGTCTTCCTGGTAATGATAGGAACTGTCTGTGACTGCTCCTTAGGGCCTTGGCATAGTTCCCTCCAGCCAGAGAATGCTGTGGGAAGCATAGGGCTTTCTCTGGTACAAGGGTAGATTAGATGTAAGTGTCATGGGATAGAGATTTCTGAGGTAATAGTACATTGAGAATTCACCTCAGATTCTACCCCAAGAGCTCAGACAGGCTACTTAAAATTTAAAAGATTTTTAGAGGCATTCCCAGAGCTTGTAAGGTTTGTGGTTGGCAATGTCCTAAGTAGTTAGTTTAGGTGTTGCCTTCTGCAGGAAGGGCCCTGGGTACTACAGTTTGAAGCATTTTAGATGTCTTTTCTCTTGACAGGGCCAAGAGATAGGGTTTCTAACCATGGTAAATGTCTTGGGAGAGGCCTTAGACCCGTGGTTTCATTTTATATATTTATTTATTTATTTAGAGACAGGGTCTCACTATACAGCCCTGACTGTCCTGGAACTCATTTTGTAGACCAGACTGGCCTTGAACTCAGATCTGCCTGCCTCTGTCCTGAGTGCTGGGTGGGATTAAGGGCGTGGTGCACCACCACTGCCTGGCCTTTTCTTGTGTCTTGCTTTTTGTTTTTGTTAGAAAGTAGGTAATAGTCTTATTGTCACCACTATTGTCTTTGCCTTCCCTTTTCAAAACAAAACGAAACACAAACAAACATGACCTTAGCTGAGCACCACAGCCTGTATACTGAATTTCAGGACAACCAGGGCTAGGTAGAGAAGTCCTGCCTCAAACAAACAAACAAACAAACAAGAAGACATGGTCTTGGTTTGTTGCTGACTTTGAGCTCCTGGGCTTAAGCAATCCTTCTGATTTAGTATGTTGTTTTCGTTTCTTAACCATCATCTTTTCCCATAGTCAATGTCTCATAGCATTGCATGTGTCATTACAATATTAGATCTCGTCCTGGGTTTTATCAGGATCTGTCTGTGTTCTGTCCCTTTAGTTGGATATAGGGCTCTGTGAGGACCGGGATCATAGTATTTAATTTCAAGGCCGAGGAAACAGCTCAGTGGGTGAAGGGCTTACTGAGTAGGCATGAAGTTTGCTCCCTAGCACCTACCTAAAAGTCAAATGCAGAGTAGGTCTATACCTCTTCCAGTATTGGGGGACAGAGATAGGCAGATCCCAGGTGCTCATTGACCATCCAATCTAACTGAAACCACAAACTCCAGATTCAGTGAGAGGTTTCATCTCAAAAAGTTCGTGGAACATGATTGAGGAAGACACTTGACTTTGGTCTCTGGCTTCCACATGTGCCTGAGTGGGCAGGTACACATGCACACATGTCCATATAGACACCACACACACAAACACAGAACTATCTAGTTTCAATCACCTGGCGCTTACCTAGGTATCCTTCTAGACACTGAGGACACAGCAGTGAATGAGATAGGCAGGCAGTTCTTTCCTCTATGGAGTCTACATTCTAGCCAAAAGAAGTAAAAATAATAAACACAGTAAATAGGTAAATTACATGGCATAGAAGATGGTGTTACCAAAAAGAAAATAGAAACAGAATGAACAGTTTCTGTGTAACCCTGGCTGTCCTGGAACTTCAATGTGTAGATCAGGCTGGCCTGGAACCCACAGAGATCTGCACTTCTCTGCCTCCCAAGTGCTGAGATCATGGGCGAGTACCACCTGGCTGGGATTTGTAATTTTAAAGTAATTGGAAAAAAAAAAGTTTCACTGATAAGTGATGTTTGTAAAAAGACTTAAAGAAGGTGATGCCTCATGGATGCTTTAGAGGGCTGTTGTATGGAGGAAACAGCCGGATCTCTTGGTGTCCACTTGATTGCAGGGTGAATGAGTGCATGTAGCAACAATATCCAGTTCACACTTCTGTGGCCTTCTCTCCTTAGGCTTGTCCTTGCGGTTTCTAGTTGCCATGAGGAAACCTCGGCGAAAGTCACGGCAGAATGCCGAGGGCCGGAGATCCCCATCCCCATATAGTCTTAAGTGCTCACCCACACGAGAGACATTGACATATGCCCAAGCCCAGAGGATTGTCGAGGTCGACATCGATGGCCGCCTACATCGTATCAGCATTTATGACCCACTCAAGATCATCACTGAAGATGAGCTAACTGCTCAGGATATCACTGAATGCAACAGTAACAAGGAAAACAGTGAGCAGCCTCAGTTCCCTGCCAAGTCCAAGAAACCCTCATCTAAAGGCAAGAAGAAGGAGTCCTGTTCCAAGCATGCATCTGGCACCTCCTTCCACCTCCCGCAGCCCAGCTTTCGTGTGGTGGATACGGGTAGCCAGCCGGAAGCACCCCCATTGCCTGCTGCTTATTACCGCTACATTGAGAAGCCTCCCGAAGACCTGGATGCAGAGGTGGAATATGACATGGATGAGGAGGACCTTGCCTGGCTAGACATGGTCAACGAGAAGCGTCGAGTAGATGGGCACAGTGTGGTGTCCCCAGATACCTTCGAGCTGCTGGTGGACCGGCTTGAGAAGGAGTCATACTTGGAAAGTCGCAGCAGTGGGGCTCAGCAATCACTAATTGATGAAGACGCCTTCTGCTGTGTGTGCCTGGATGATGAATGCCACAATAGCAACGTCATCCTGTTCTGTGACATCTGCAACTTAGCCGTGCACCAGGAGTGCTACGGTGTCCCCTACATCCCAGAGGGCCAGTGGCTATGCCGCTGCTGCCTACAGTCTCCCTCTCGGCCAGTAGATTGTGTCCTTTGCCCCAATAAAGGTGGGGCCTTCAAACAGACCAGCGATGGCCACTGGGCCCATGTAGTCTGTGCCATCTGGATCCCTGAAGTCTGCTTTGCCAATACCGTGTTCCTGGAGCCCATCGAGGGCATTGACAACATTCCACCTGCCCGCTGGAAACTGACCTGCTATATCTGCAAGCAGAAAGGGCTGGGTGCCGCCATCCAGTGCCATAAAGTGAACTGCTACACTGCCTTCCATGTGACATGCGCACAGCGGGCTGGACTCTTCATGAAGATTGAGCCCATGAGAGAAACCAGCCTCAATGGCACCATCTTTACCGTGCGAAAGACCGCGTACTGTGAGGCCCACTCTCCCTGTGTTACCACTGCCAGGAGAAAGGGTGACTCACCCAGAAGCCTCAGTGAGGCGGGGGATGAGGACGGGCTGAAAGAGGGTGGCAGGGAGGAGGACGAGGAAGAAGCAGAGGAGGAAGATCAGGAAGGACAAGGTGGGGTGGGCAGCCCCCTTAAGGCGGTGTCCAAGAAGCATAAGATGAGCTTAAAGCAGAAGATGAAGGAGCCAGAGGAAGCTGGCCGGGAGACACCCTCCACCACCGTCCCCATGGTCACTGTCCCACAGATACCCTCTTACAGGTGAGCTTCATCCGAAGGGCTCTTGGTGTGGTCTTCTCCAAATGTGGTGGATGGATAGCTGACCTCCTCTGGGCTCCCATGTTCAAGCTTGTTCTTTGGAACCAGGGCCTCTTTTGTAGTTTTGTCGTGCCCCCAGTAATGTTTCCTCTGGCTCAGAGTGGCATAAATCACTTACGTCATTTAGAAACTCGGGTGACAGTGTATCAACTAAGGATGATAGTTTTCACAGTGACGCTAAATGGTATTGAGAACAGTATAAGTCTCCACTGTTAACTATTCCGTGGATTTCTAGGTGGCTATCATCTCTGGTCTTTGTTTATGCAGGCTGTGTCCTTCATGAGGACATTGCCTCATCCGTATGGCAGCCCCAAGGGCTCTCACACAGGCTCCCCAAAACCCATGTAAAGACAGAACTATTCTAAACGGGGAGCTGCTGTGTTAAGGGTTCAACACTCACCTTGCAGAAAGCTCTGTCCTGGGAAAGATGGGGACTTTTTATTTACGAGGGATGTGGTCAGGGCCGTCCTCCTTGAGAAGCTTTATATTCAGGGGAACATTCCGCTTTATCAGCCAAGCCACCCGGGCCTCCCTGAGTCTGCAGAGAGACCACTATGCCTGTACCAATCCGTCAGTGCGTGGCTGGGCGGTAGCTGGGGCTGCGGGAGGGTCAGGAGCTTTTAGGGAAGATTTTCCAGCAGAGGCCACCTCAAGGTGATTCCTTGAAAAAGTATACAGTGGTAGCTGGGTGTGGTGACACACACCTTTCATCCCAGCACTTGGGAGGCAGAGTCAGGTGAATTTCTGGGAGTTCGATGTAGTAAATTCTAGGCCAGTGAGGGCTGCACAGTGAGACCCTGTCCAAAAAAAAAAAAAAAAAAGAAAAGAAAAAAGGGAAAGGAGAGTCTATAGCATTAGAGAAGGAAGGAATCTTGGAGACTGTCCATCTAATGTAGTCCTTGCACCTTCTCCACATTCCTAGATGAAGAAGCCACAGCCACAGGAGGTAAAGTTGTTCACGCCTTTGTTCATTCAATGAGGTGTTTATTGAGCACTTACTACACGCCACGTCCTGTTCTAAGGGGTGGGGCTAGATGGAGAGGGGCAGATTCTGGGCTGTCTCCTGCCCAAGTCTTGATGAGAAGGTTGAGGATAAAGGAGTGTTGGCAGGTTTTAAGGCAGCGTGCGTGCGAGGGGACGTGTGGGAAGGTAACCAGAACAAGACGAGGACAGGGAGGCTCTGTCGGGAACGGCAGCAACTCTCATGTCCTCTAGACACAGACTGGCCTTGGTCATCTCTTTCTTGAGGTCACTGGGTCCGTGCTTTGTCCCCAGATGTAGGGTGTCTGTACCCCGGGGCTAGCCTTTGGTTGTCATAGCTGCTGTTTGTGGAGCCGCTCTGCTGGCTAAGAACAAACACCATTTAATTCTTGGTGTGACCTTTGGTAAGTTGCTTAATTGCTCTGAGCCTGGGTTTGTGAGCGAACTCACCTGACAGACTTGTAAGGAATAAATGAGGCAATGTGAGTCAAACACTTGGCACAGTACCTGGCAGATAGTAAGCGCTCAATAAACGGTGGCTGCTGCTGCTGCTACCTTACTGTCTCTCCTCCCCTACCTGCACAGATGCTATTGACCCCACCATGGCCAAGAGGCAGGGGCAGGGGCTGGCCTGCAGGTGGGCAGGTGTGCTTGGCATGGGTGGGGAGCTGTCCTTTGGGGAAAGGCCTAGGTAAGCTTGGCTTTGGGGCAAGAACATCTGGCCGGAGATGGAGAAGGCGTTGATGGGCAGTGCCCGCCCAACACGCCCATCTTGAAGTCTCACCTCAGTTAGCTACACTTGGTTCTCTTTCTGTGGAGTGGGGCGGAGAGGTGGAGCAGAGGGAGGCCCAGGAGCACGTGACCTTGCTCACCATGTACTGTAGCAGAGAAGGGGTCATGGGTTCAGGTCCCACCTAGGGCCACCATGCTAGCTGCATTAGGAGCGTTGGTCTCCCTGTGGTCCTCAGGTGCCTGCCCGTACTCTGAGACGTGGGGACGGTGCTGCTCTCGAGGGTGTTCACTGGCTCCTTCCCTGCTCCGCCCCCACAAGCGGTACTAGTTTAAACCCAGATTTTCAGACTTTGCTGGCTGCGACTTTAGAGCTTCTACCCTCTTAGGTTTAGAAATTTGCTGTTTTTCTCCTTTTTCCATTTGGTTAAAAGATTAGGCATTTTTAGGATGCTAAGAGTTTTTAAATGAAAAATCAAAGGTCAGTTGGGTACATGCCTATAACCCCAGTTACCTGGGAGGCTGAGGCAGGAGGATCGTAAGTACCAGGCCAGCCTGGGTGGTATAGTGAGAGCCCATCTCTCACACATGTACACACACGAAACCCCTCAGAGGTCAGGCTACTCTAAGAGGTTACATTGGGTGCAGAAAGCAGTAACCTGGCTGACTTTGAGCTTGGTTGTGGGCTGCCCAGGGTCTGGTGAGATCCTCAGCCACAGAGGGCAGGACACTGGCCACATAGCATGCAGCTTACTCAAATTCCTGTTTTCTTTTTGCTGCTTCCATCAAGAGGGAGCTGTGGGTTCAGGAGCACAGGCCTTTCTTTCTCAGTACCTGGACTGAAAAAGGATGTGACAGCAGGCACTAGGACTCCCGTGACAGGGCTCCTTGGGAAGAGCAGGCCTGCAAGGCAAGATGGAAAAGCAGGTGACACGTGTCTTGCTCAGTCCGAGCTGCTTAACTCTGCTGTCTTTTCTTAGTTCTCCCCTGAGGTGAGGCAGTTGGTCACTCTATTCTGTCTTCCTCTGTAAGGTCAGAAGTGAACTGAGAGCTGGATAGGATGCGCAGCTGTGTGTAGCTTCCCACTGACCTGTCACTCCTCCCTGTGCCTCTGCTCAAGGTTGAACAAGATCTGTAGTGGTCTGTCCTTTCAGAGGAAAAACCAATTCATGCAGCGGCTTCACAACTACTGGCTGTTGAAACGGCAGGCTCGGAATGGCGTGCCCCTCATCAGGCGCCTGCACTCCCACCTACAGTCCCAGAGAAACGCTGAGCAGGTAGGTACAGTGAAGGTGGAGGCTGCTGGGGGTGGGATCCCGAGCCTGGAGAGTCACCTCAGAGTGATCTGTCCAGACCAGTCTGCAACGCTCAGATCCTCAGACCTGAAGGGAGATGCTTTGCATTGCTTCATAAAGAACTCCAGAGAGGCCATTCCTCTTGGATTAATTTGACCACAGTTCAATTCTCTACTTCTCTCTCCCTGTGTCTTACATCTGTCTGCTCTACCTGTAGTTTGTCTGTTGCCTATTCTATGTGTGTGTGTGTGTGTGTGTGTGTGTGTGTGTGTGTGTGTGTGGTCTGTTGTGCCTCTGAGTTGTACCTGTGAATGATGTCCATCGTGCCTGTATCCAATGAAGGGCTTTCCTCTGTATTAATTGAACAGCACAGAAAACATGGCACGGGAACCAATGAGGGTTTTGTTTGTTTGTTTACATTTATTTTATGTGCATGGGTGTTTTGCCTGCATGGGTGTCTGTGTACCATGTGGGTATCTGTTGTCCACAAAGACCAGTGGATGACCTAGAACTGAAGTTATAGATGGTTGTTAAGCCCCCGTGTGCATGTTGGTAACTGAACCCTGGTCCTCTGCAAGAGCAGCTAGCCCTCATAACTGCTGCACCATCTCTCCGGCCCAAATTCCTTACACAAAGTTTTGACAGTTTTACAAGGAAGAAGTCATTTTGCCCCAGCTGACCCAGAAACATGCAATACTGCCAAGAAACATTAACGAGTTATGTCCACATGTTGTTTCCAAAATCTATGGTGGATATTTGTTTTAAGGTTGCTTCTAATCTTCAGCAAATGATTATCACAACACTCAGGCACTCTCAGGCGAGTGTACACACACACACACACACACACACACTCTAGTCTGGGAAAGAACATAACAAAATGAAAGCTGTGCTTAGGTTGTAAAAACTGATTGCACAG
This sequence comes from Onychomys torridus, assembly GCF_903995425.1. Lineage (NCBI taxonomy): Eukaryota > Metazoa > Chordata > Mammalia > Rodentia > Cricetidae > Onychomys > Onychomys torridus. The sequence goes on along the minus strand of NC_050460.1, from coordinate 63,292,455 downwards.
AAAATCCAAGGCCAGTAAGGTTGATTACATTGTCTCTTAAAGGCAGGTTAAACAGGCTGAGTACACAGTAGGACAGCAGATTGAGTACATAGTCTTCTTTAACACTGTATAGCGCTGGCCGCCCTGGAACTCTGTAGACCAGGCTGGCCTTGAACTCAGATCCGTCTGCCTCTGCCTCCCGAGTGCAGAGTCTTAAATGATCTCAAGGCATATTATTAACTTGGCCGTAGAGTCTGCCAAAAGTTCAGTTTCTTTGAGGTCAAGAGATATTTTTGTTAAAAAAGTGTATCACTACAAGGCTTGACTTAAGGACAGACTCTAGGGCAGTGTGCAGAGCCCACTGTCACAGTTACATAGGCCGACCCCCTCCAGATGTCACAGAAGAGGTAGGCTGAGTGTGGGCCCACTGTGTAAAGGAAGAGCAGGTGCCCTTTGCTGGCCAGCTGTGGCAGCCTTTTCACACCAGCAGTCACTGCATGTTAAGTGTTTTCCGCCCCTTGTTCCCTTCCCACATTCACATCGTGGGTTATTCCTGCCGCAGCTGGTCCATTCCATCTCTCCTTGGCTCTCCTCACTCTCCTCAGAGAAGCACAAGAAAGACTTCACATGACCTGTGCCTTGGGCATCCTGTTTGCATGTCATATCTAAACTCCTGGATCACTAGCTTCTATATGGTCCCTCTTGAACCTTTGGTTCCCAGAAGTCTCTGCAGCATTAGCAAACCCCTCCCAGCAAGTCTTGTTCTGATTCTCACCTTGACCATTGTATTACACTTGACATTATGGATCCCTGTGCCCACAGATTTCAGTTTATGTTACCAGTTTTTGTTTGTTTTCAGCCGTTACATTGTTATGTTTCAGATGCTGAGTTTCCTCCTTTCCTCAGCAGTAGTGACCTCTTCCAGGATGGGAGTCACTGATTTTTTTTTTTTTTTTTAAGATTAATTTTTTAAGTGTGTGCATGTGCATTTGTGTGCACACGAATTTGTGCAACAGTACAGATGCCTGTAGAGGCTAGAGGCAGACTCCCCTGGCACTGGAGTTACAGGAGGTTGATGTAAGCTGGGTCACCTGCAGGTCCTAACCACGAAGCCCTCTTTCCAGCCCTGCCTTCACTCATGTTGGCTGTTCTACAACAGTATTTTCGAACCACAAGCTGCTAGTGGGAACTTTACTTTGTTCTCTAGCCAAGGCACGGCTCTAGGGTGAGATTCTTTCAACCCCTGCTTGCTAGTTTTCTCCTGAAATTCTTTCCAGCTCTGAGGGCCAAAGCTGAGCCACCATGTATGTCTCTGGGGCTGGGGAAGCAACCCCAGGTTACTCTTCGCTGTTTGTTCTTGCTCAGCACCAAGGAAGCATCATAGCACGGGGAAGCTCGGAGGAAAGGCCCTGGGTGGTGTTGGGAAAGGGCTCTCAGCAACCTTGGGCCCGGGAAAAGTCAGGAGTCCTGAGTGTTGAAGCAGGGACTGTGGGAAGGAAGGAGGCCACAGCCCTCTTGTTCTTGCCTTGCTCAGCGGGAGCAGGACGAAAAGACGAGCGCGGTGAAGGAGGAGCTGAAGTACTGGCAGAAACTCCGGCACGACCTGGAGCGGGCCAGGCTGCTGATCGAGCTCATCCGCAAACGGGAGAAGCTGAAGCGGGAGCAGGTGAGCAGAGGCCCGGCCGGGCTCTCGCTAGGATCCCTTTCTCTCTCTCTGTGGCACCAGGGGACTCGGGGCCACCTCTCCGGTGCCGGCATTCAGTCTTCCCTCACGTGCTGATGCACACTGTGGGCCTTGTGGTCTGCCCACTTGGTACTGGGTGGAATGCTTCTGGAGGCTTCTGTGTTTTTGTGGCTCAGCTCATTTGGGCTGGAGCCTAAGCTTTGTCCCTCACACCTGAGCCCATGACTGGAGTTTCTGATTTAGGAGATTTTGGAGGGAGATTGGCCTGGATGTTTTGAAAAGCTTCTGGGAGCCATTGCCTGACATTGCAAGAGACAGCCTCCAGCCTGAGGCTCTCCCTGGGCCTTTAGCATTTATGGACTCAGCGTCATTTAAAATTTCTAGCCTCAGGTCAAGAGCATTCTAAAGGTCCCTGACCACAGGGAATGATAAGGTCGGTGGTAAAGCGTGTGGCTGAGGAGCAGGAGGTGTGTTGCCAGACTGAGTCTAAACCTGGCTCTGTTACTTTCTATTTCTGTAGCATTAAGCAAACTGCTTAATCTCTGAATACTTCTGTTTCCCTCGTCTTCAGTAAAGAGATAACGGCAGAGCTGGCAGCAAAAAGAGATGAATTCATATATGTAAACAGTTGAGAACAGTGCCTGGTGCATCGTCAGGGCTGGCGAGGTGGTGCGCTGTTATTATTAATGGTAGTACTGATACTCTGCCCTGCTGGAGTGTCTGCTGGAGTGCTCCGCACATGGCACAGAGCAAATATTATTAATTGAACGGATGACAAGCCCAAACTGTTCTCTCTAGTGCAAGAATGGCAGCTGTTCTCGAGTGCTTTCAAGGCCTGGGTTGAATTTGTTCCTTCTCCTTCCACTCGGTTCAAGCACAAACCCTTCTTCCCCAGGCCGACGGCTTGAGTTCCGCTCTGCTTCCTGGAGTGGCCAGGGAGATTCTCTCAAGGTCTCCACAGGCCAAACTATAATTTGTATCCAGGCTTGGTCCTATAGCTGAGATTACCTTCCTGCCTCTGGTTCAGAAAAATGAGAGGAGGAGGCGGCCCTCGCTCTGGGGAGGTAGGCTGGTTTATGTTGGTGTGGACAAGAGGCAGGAAGGAGCTTGTCAGTCTCAGCTGTGGCTTTGTGGCGTTTCATGTCAGGGCATACATGTAAAGTGTCATTGTACAGGGTACCGCTGAACGTGCTGCTTGAGCGGTGAGCCTGGACTCCCTGGTCACCCGGGCCACAGATGTTCTCAGCGAGAGCTCTTAGTGCTTGAGATACACACGTGCTCACATTCCGTTTTATCCATGTGCTTGGACCAAGACCCAGGCTCAAGTGCTTTCTGTTACTTTCCAACCAGGTAACTCATGGTAATTCAACCATGTTGTCACCAAATTTCATGAACCATATTTATAAAGTGAAGGTATTAATTTCTGCTACAGTTACTGTGTCATTAATTGAGGTAATACAGGGAGAAGAGCAGTGTGGCATAATAGTCTGGAGTACTCTCGAAGCTGAGTGGAGCTCCATGCTGACTTTGCCCCATTAGCTGTGTGACCTGGAGCCAGGTCTCTCTGTCTCCACTTCTTTGTGAAATGTCTGTCTGTACCTACCTGGCATATTCAGTGTTACATAAAGTGCTCAGACTGGCCCCCGCACGCATACATCCCATAGAACGTATACACATAACTAAAAAAAAAAAAAATCTTTTAAAAAAAATGTATAGGCCATTACTTGGGACCTAACATGAATTATAAAAGTGTTAATTATTATAATCAATAATTGTTATTACTTCTGTAAGTTTTGGTGTGGTCTTGATACATAGAAGACATTTATAAAGTAGCTGTTTGTTCTAATCTGTTCTCTGCCGCTATAATAGATGATCACAGACTGGGTCATTTACAAAGAAAAGTTGATTTAGCTCCCAGTTCTGGAGGCTGGGAAGTATGGGTATGGTGACAGGCTGGTGAGAGGGCTCCATGCCGCGGCATGTCTTGGTGGAGAGCACATGTGGGAGAGTGTGCCTGCACAACCGTCACCCCTATGGATTCCAAATCCATCCTGAGGGGGAAGCCCACGTGATACCAGCACCTCTCCACCCTCATGCCCTGGGAGTTAAGATTCTGACCTGTGAACTTTTGGGAGACATTAATTCAAGTCGTACCACTCTTGGCGTCTTTTCCTGGGGACGGGGGTGGGTGGGCAGCTTCATCCCTTGTGGAGATTTGTGGCACCTGACTGACAATCAAGTTAAAGATTCAGTGAGTCTTTGCTGAGGTATTCTGGTTATTCCTCGTTCCATTACAGGTCAGGGTGCAGCAGGCCGCCATGGAGCTGGAGCTGATGCCATTCACAGTTCTGCTGAGGACAACTCTGGACCTGTTGCAGGAAAAGGACCCTGCACACATCTTTGCTGAACCTGTCAGCCTGAGTGAGGCAAGTCACCCCTCCAAGCAGCAAGCCTGCTCTGGAAATAGCCACTGAGTAGGCCAAGGAAGAGGTTGGGCCACAGGGCATCCAGAACTGAGGGTGGGATGGTGTCTTGGCAGGCTGGTAGACTTGCCCATTGTCTGGGTGGACCATGCCCTGAGGCTCTTAGTGAGGCTAACATGGCAACAGCAGAGTTGGGAGGTCAGTAGCAGTGAAGGGTGCGCCTGTGTGGCTCATAAATAGTTGTTGTAATTGTACAGGTTTTATATGTTTAGGTTCCAGATTACCTGGAATTCATATCCAAGCCAATGGATTTTTCTACTATGAGGCGGAAGCTGGAATCTCACCTGTACCACACCTTGGAGGAGTTTGAGGAGGACTTTAACCTTATAGTTACCAACTGCATGAAGTATAATGCTAAAGACACAATTTTCCACCGAGCAGCTGTCCGCCTGCGGGACCTGGGAGGGGCCATCCTGCGGCATGCCCGTCGGCAGGCAGAGAACATCGGCTATGATCTCGAGAGGGGCACCCACTTGCCCGAGTCACCCAAATTGGAAGACTTTTACCGATTCTCCTGGGAGGATGGTGAGAAGCTTGGATGGTTAGGGAGGAGGAGGACCAGGAAGAAAGAGCGGCAGAAGGACAGGGTCCAGAAAGCCCAGGATCAGGGTGGGCCTTGGGGGGTGCAGAGCTGTGGTTGGGAGCCAATGGGTGTGCTCAGTATGCGGCTAGAATAATTCTGAGGCCTAAACTGGTGCACTGAGTGCCTGTTGAGCAGTAGGAAAGGCATAGCTGGCTGTCTGGAAAGCCAAGGCCTCTCTGGAGTCTTTCCTGCACCCTGAGTGTGCACTGGTGCATGGGGTGGGGGCCAGAAAGTAGGGTGCCTGTGATGTGAGTACCACACTACTCGGCCTGTCCCTGCTTGCTGCATAATCATTCAGGCCAGGGATTGCTACACCACTGCATGCCTGCTGTATGGCCATAGCTGAAACTGAATTGCTTCCTATAGTTGTTCCCATGCACCGACCTATCGTTTCTAGACAGCAGTGTTGTAGGAAGTCACTGACCTGGGCATTCCAGGGCCTTATTTTCCATCCAGAAGATTACTCTTGCTCTGCGCTGGGCACACATCCTTCAGCCTCTTCTATCGTCTCTTTCCCCTGGCAGTGGATAACATCCTCATCCCAGAGAACCGGGCCCACCTGTCCCCAGAGGTGCAGCTGAAAGAGCTGCTGGAGAAACTGGACCTGGTGAGCGCTATGCGGTCCAGCGGGGCCCGCACCCGTCGCGTCCGCATGCTGCGCAGGGAGATCAATGCCCTTCGGCAAAAGCTAGCACAGCCAGCGCCACCACAGCTACTGTCCGTGACCAAGACAGTGTCCAATGGGGAGCTGCCAGCGGGACCTCGGGGGGATGCAGCTGCGCTGGAGCAGGCCTTGCAGGAAGAGCCGGAAGACGATGGGGACAGAGGTGAGAGAGGGTCACAGGCAGGCAGGGTTCGGGGTGGGTAGGGTAGTCAGGAGGAATAAAAGGCTAACATCTCTTGAGTACCCTCCTCTGAGTATAGGTTTGACCCTGCAGGTAAACAAAGCCCTTGGAAGGGGTCTCCCTTCAGAACACATTTGGGATGCTATTACAAACATTTAGCGATCAATAGGGAACAAAATTTATTTGTCAGAGTAGATGTTGGCTCTTGTATTGGTCTGGGCTCCCAGGGGACCCAGAGGTTCTGGAAGGGTTAGGGGCAGGGCTGTCGAGTCATAAAGATTAGGGTGCTGGAGCCCAGCAGTTTCATACTAGTTAAGTATGAGGCAATTTTGCATGGTACAGCTTACTCTTCCACTCTGGAGAAGCTCCGAGAACAGGTAGACTAGGTGTGAGGGGGAGTCAAGGCCCTTCTTCTGGCCTGGACTATTGGGGTTGTTGTTGGTTTTTTTGCTTGTTCGGCTGGTTGATTAGTTGGTTTTTCGAGGAAGGGTTTCTCTCTGTAGGCTGTCCTTGAGCTCACAGATATTTGCCTGCCTCTGTCTCCGAGTGTGGGGATTAAAGGCCACCACTGCCCAGCTTAACTCTTGGTTTTGATCCCAGGTGGCCATGACTGTAGGCCATCCTAGGCAGAGGTTTCAGACTATAAAAAGTCTAATTGAAGCCGGGCGGTGGCGGCGCATGCCTTTAATCCCAGCACTCGGGAGGCAGAGCCAAGCAGATCTCTGAGTTCGAGGCCAGCCTGGTCTACAAAGTGAGATCCAGGACAGGCTCCAAAACTATATAGAGAAACCTTGTCTTAAAAAAACAAAACAAACAAATAAAAAAGTCTAATTGATTTAAGCAGGTGGCTTTCTCAAGTGTAAATGATATTTGCAACCAACGTATTAGAGTCACCTGGTAAGCTTTCTAAACTGTCCCCTACCTTAGTGATTTGGGGACATGATTCTAAAAAACCCGGGAGCTGTTTATGAGCTGAGCTGCTTCCCACACCTTCCCTTTGGTGAGGACAGAATTATCTTAGCGGTACCTGCCCTTGCCCTGAGCCCAAGGTTTGGGGAGGCCTGCCACTCAGTCTAAACATGGAGTTACCTCTACTTGGTAAGGCTCAAATTGAAGAGATTGGAGCGTTTTATTGTAGGTTGGGGACATGATTGAGAAGCCACATGGGACATCAGAAGGCCATGTGACCACTGTGACTCCCCGTAACTTTCATATGGCAGTCCGAATGTCATTTGAATTCCACTCCTTGATTCATGCACAGTAACAGTGTCCCCCAGAGGGTTTCAAGATAAAGTCACAGAGGTTCATATGGGGAGATCTGGGCTATGGTTAGGAGTAAAGTTCCAGGTAGGGCAGACTTGTCTGGGACCACTGAGTTAATGCACTTGGTCTGAGTTCCCTACATCTGCAAACCCCCTTTCTGCCTGCTGTGTGCCATCACAAGACAGCTGAGGACAGGTGAGAACTGTAACCCTCCAGTCTGTCTAGCTGAAACCTCACCTAACCATTGACTAAGGCAGCTTTCTCAAGTGTGTGTGGTGTGTGCAGCACACACTATCAGGCTCACTTTGTAAGCTCTTTATAGGACACCCATCTTCCCTTTGTGATTTACCTTCATTTGGTCTGGAGTGTAACTTAGGCTTAAATTTTTTTTTCTTTCTTCCTTCCTTCCTTCTTCCTTTTACTTTACTTTTTTTTTTCCTCAGAGCTGAGGATCGAACCCAGGGCCTTGTGCTTGCTGGGCAAGCGCTCTACCACTGAGCTAAATCCCCAACCCCTTTCTTTTACTTTTTAATGATTTTTATTTTTATGTGCATTGATGTTTTGTATGCATCTATGTCTGTATGAGGATATTGGTCCCCTGGAGGCACAGTTACAGGCAGTTTGTAAGCTGCCATGTGGGTGCTGGGAATTGAACCCGGGTCCTCTGGAAGGAACAACCAGTGCTCTTAACCACTGAGCCATTTCTCCAGCCCCAGGCTTATAATTCTTACAAAACTTCCTGGTTGATTGTGACACACAGCGAGGATTGAGAACTTTTAAGTGTGAACAACGCTTATCCCTCCTTTAACTTTTGCTTAGCTCTAAGGCCTGAAAGGCATCAAAGCCTTGGAGTAGTTCATGCTTTTGGTCCTTGCTTATCAGAGTCAGTATCTCGCTTGTAGGAGCAGACTGTTGCTAGAATGTTCAAGCAGGTTCTCTTTTTCTCTAACAGATGATTCCAAATTGCCTGCTCCACCAACCCTGGAGCCTACCGGGCCTGCACCGTCCTTGTCTGAACAGGAATCTCCCCCAGACCCCCCCACCCTGAAACCCATCAGTGACAGCAAGCCTTCGGGCCGATCCCTAAAGTCCCAGGAGGTGGAAGATGATGAGCTCTTGGAGAAATCAGCCCTGCAGCTGGGGAGCGAGTCCTTGCGATGTTTGCTCAGTGACAATGGCATTGATAGACTGTCTCCCGTGAACCCTGACAGCCCTCCTGGTACCCCTCTCAGTGGGGTGGGCCGCCGAACGTCAGTCCTCTTCAAGAAGGCCAAGAATGGGGTGAAGATGCAGAGGAGTCCAGACGGGGCCCTGGAGAATGGCGAGGACCACGGTGCAGTGGACTCTCCTGCTTCTCCAGCCAGCACGGAAGACGAGCACTGCTCCAGGAAGCGGCCAAGGAGCAGGGGCTGTAGTGACAGTGAAGGGGCCAGGTCCCCTCGGCAGGAGGAAGAGCCAGGTGATCCTGCCTGTGACTTCTTTTCCCACCCGCTTCCCTGCTCTGCCCCACCAGGGGGCTCCTCCTCCAGTCCGCCATCTCCCGGGGCCTCTACGAGAAAACAGGCTTAGAGCAGTTGTTTTCAGAGGGCCAGATTGTCCAGGAGACGATCACTGGCCTTAAGGGAATGTCAGATTTCATGTGGTAAAATGTTCTTACCTTCACTTCAGTGTGCTCTTGAGATATTTTTATCAGACACTGTCTTAGGCACTGGAGGGAAATTAATGAACAAAACATGAAAATCTCTTACAGAAGTAGACTAAAGGCAAATGAGAGCTCTTCTTGTATTAGAAACTTTGTAAAAAACCACACATCAATCCATCAGAGGAGAGGGCAGAGAGTGCTAGGGGGCCTGAGACAGGCAGCCAGGGAAGGGGACATTTGATAAAGATTTGAAGGAGCTGGGTTGGGATTTAGCTCAAAGGCCCTGGGTTCGGTCCTCAGCTCTGGGGGAAAAAAAAAAGATTTGAAGGAGCTGAAGAAGGGAAGACTATTCTGAGGACAGATAACATGTCTTGGAGGGTGGGAACACACTTGCATGTCCAGAGCAGCAAAGGAACCAGCTGCAGCAATGAGGTAGGTGGGAGAGGAGGTCGCAGAGTAGGTTTAGAGTCACTGGAGTCCTGACTGCATGCCCAGTGTGAGCTGGTCCCCGGTGGGAGAGGGTAATACGTCAGGGCCAGTTCCAGCTCCACAAGAGTCCCAGTCCAGGAGAAGGTAGAGAGGTCCTCTAAGTCGCTGAGAGATCTGAGCCCAAAGCAAGGGCTCGGGTGTGGGGTAACAGTGCCAGAGCTATTCGGAGAACTTCACCTGGAGTTGAGACTTGTCTTGAAGGTGGCACCTGAGCTGGCCCTGAGGGTGAGGGTAGCTGGTGTGAAGGGCCCAGGGCCTTCAGAGCATGTGACAAGGAGGAAGACATTCTCTCTAGGACAGTTCAGTGTGTGTTCACTGCAGCCTGGGGAGCCGAGGCGCAGATGGGGGCCTTACGGGCCAGGCAGGTGAGTTGGGGTCCTGGTGGGGTAGGACAGCCGCTCTTCACTTTCACCCTTCCTGCCTCTCATCCTTTGTGTGGTGTCTTTGAATCGCGGGCCAGCATTTGCTTTTTCTCTCCTCCCTTCCTGTCCGCCACGCTTCTCCGTAGTAGGCTAGACGTTTAGGATATTAGGGCAGGAGCTTGAAGGTCAGATCCTGACTTCCTATTGGCTCTGTGGCCTGGAGCGAAGTTCCCTCAGAGCCTGTTTGTGGCTTACTGATGTGGGGCTGGTGGTCCCTCCCCGCCGGCTAAGGTTGGAGCAGGTTTGGAACACAGCAGATAGCAGCCTGCAGGAGCAGTTTTTCTTGGCTTCACACCTCTGTGTCTCAGCCAGACAGCACGAAGAACAGTGCACCAAAAATGAAAGCCTTTGCTAGTCCCTACGTCAGGCCCATCAGCCTGGAGCCCTACTGCTTGCGGATACGCTGAGCTTTGCTTTCCTAGCCCTCCCTTGCTGGTACTCAGGAACACTCTGTACACAACCGTAGTTGGAGCTCAGAAAGCAGGCGCTGATCCTTTACAGGCAAGGCACAGTGGGGTTGGTTCTGTGACACACATTGAGGTCGTCACACTAGAGGGAGGGCCGGGTTAGGAAAGCCACATCTTGGCTCAGGCACCTGCTCTCACAAGTGTGGCTGGCCTCACAATTTTCTAGCCAAGGTGTCTGTCACAGCTCTCTAGTCGGGCCGATCCACTTTCAGTCTCTGTTCAACAGTCAGAGTCATAGAACTCTGGAGTTAGGACTCAATAGGTCAAAAAAAAAAAAAAGGAAGCCTTCATGGTTAGGTGATCCTGGGATGATGAAGCAGCCCGCTCTACCCGAGGTGCCTTGCTACAAAAGGAGTCATACCAACAGCATCCTCTGCTTCACAAAAGGCAGGGGCCAAGCTCAGCCTGGAGTCATGGTTCTGATGCTCCATTCTGCGATGATCTGGGCTGCTGTGGCCCTTAAAGTCTCTTTGGCTCTCCCCAGCTCTATGAGATATCTCCGGGTGTGGTGGACACGGAGCCCTTATCCTGCCTCAGCTTCTGCCATCATACCCGAAGAAGGAAGCTACTGCTGCCAGCTGGGGTGGGGAGGGCTTGGGGGTGCTTATCAGCAGAGGCTGGTGGCTCCTTGAGACACAGGAACTCCCTGATAATTGAGGTTCAAAACTAGTGCAGATCCAGGGACTTGTGAGCTTGCCTAGCGGGGAAAAGTCTTATGCTTTTCCTCAGTAGTCAGGTGTGTGCTGCTCAGGTAATACAGTCTGCTCATTGCCACCAAAGATGCATTCCTTACAAGGGAGGAACAGCCTCCCACCCACTCCAGTCCTCTGAGGCATGTGTCAGGGAAGGGGCTTCTGCACTCAGGGCTCACTCTGTGTGTCCTTGGCAGGCATGACTAACGGCTTTGGAAAACACACCGAAAGCGGGTCTGACTCGGAATGTAGTTTGGGTCTCAGTGGAGGACTGGCGTTTGAAGCTGGCAGGTAAGGATGCTTACCCACAAAGCTCGGGCAGCCCTGAGACCACCTCTCCCTTACTTTCCAATTCAAGGACAGGTTGGGCTTCCTTCTTTGTTCTCGCTACCGCTACCGTTTCCTCAGTCTCTAGTTCGGAACCGGGAGCCCTGAGGAAAAGGGGCTGCCCCTTGTTTCTAGATCTGCTCTTAGTGTTGATAAGTTTGTGGGGCTCAATCTCCTATGGCTCAGTGAAGTTTGCCGTTTGAGACACATTCCCGGGTACACACACACTGCATAACTCAGCTTGTTGTGGACGTGGTTTTGACTAAGCCTCTTAGGGCTTCATAGGGTTGGCCCTTTTGGTTTGTTTTGTCTTCTGTGGTGCTGAGGATTGAACCCAGGACCTCACACATGCGAGGCAGGTGTGCTACCAGTAAGTTACAACCCAAGCCTCTTTTGGTTTGGTTTTGTCTCTTGATATGGGATCTTGCTGCGTGGTTTTATTGCCTTGGTCTCCCAGGTACTGAGATTGTGGGCTTATATCACTATATCTTGATTTAACCGGTGGTTCTTTTTGAAATAGGATCGAGCTAAGTAGCTCCAGCTAGCCTCCAGCTCTCAACCTTTGAACCCCCACTTCCCAGGTGCTGGGCTGGCAGGCATTTCTCAGCTACACCCAGTGCCTCTTGAGGGATATTATGTAGGGATGACCGAGCATGAAATTTTAAAGGCCCTTTTTTCAAAGGCTCCCAGGTTACCTGTCATTGTTGAGAAGGGATGGGCTTCTGTTGTTTTTTTAACCTGAGTTCCTAGCTTCCTTCAAAGATAGATACTTAAGCCAGGCCTGGTGGCCCATACATCTAACCCTGACCCTTAGGCAACTGAGATAAGAGAATCACGAGCTTAAGACCAGCCCAGGCTACATAGCAAAGTCCTGCTTAAGAAACAAAAACAAGGGCTTGGGGATTTAGCTCAGTGGTAGAGCGCTCGCCTAGCAAGTGCAAGACCCTGGGTTCAATCCTCAGCTCCACAAAAAAAAAATACTAAGTAAATATGTAGTGCTTGGAAGTTCAGTTTACTGGAGGTGGTAGGAGTGAGGTCAACCATCGTTCCCTCCCAGTCCTTGGCTGAGGTGGAAAGGATACTGTTGTCCGTCACGAAGGGCACACTTCCCAACTGTGAGTCACAAGAAGCAGGCCAGGCTAGCCTGCTGGTTCAGGGGATGCTTGCCTTTGTGATGTGAGTTCAGTCCCCAGGATCACACAGTAGAAATAGAGTCAGACTCACAGGCTGCCCTCTGACCTCCCCACACATGGATGCGTGCCAGCACCTACACACACACACACACACACACACACACACACACACACACACACACATTTTAAAAAGAAATGAAAGTAAGTAAAATTGGAGATCCAAGGGTTCTGACTCCAGTGTTCTCTCTCTCCATCCCAGCCCCATCCTCTTCAGTCTGCTAGGAAGAATACAAAGGAAGCTTTTATCTGTTGGACAGAAACATGTTCTCTTTTTTTGTTGTTCTGGTCTGTTGTTGTTTGAGACAGGGTCTCTCATCTTGGCTCTGCCTGGCCTCGAACTCACAGAGCTCCACCTGCCTCTGCCTCCCGAGGGCTGGGATCACAGGGTTTGCTGCATGGTTGGTCTTTTCCAGTGGTCTTCGGAGCACCTGTCCATTCATTCTTGCACTCCATGGCAGTCTCATGTGCTCAGACTGGGAGTGCACTGTGACTCAGGCTGGCCCTTGGTCTCCTCATGCCCCTGGCTCCACCTCGTGAGTGCTAGCATGACATTCAGGCCCCACCATGCCCAGCTGCTCCTCCTCTGTGGGTCGTTCCTCTAAGTGCTGGTAATTCAACACCTATGGTGTGAGTCACGTTGTTGAGGTTCATGTCAGTTTCTAGAGTTTATCTGGTAGAGGAGGTAGATGGAAACTATACGTACGTCACTGTAGACTGGCTGTACCTCATTGGCCTGGGTCTGCAAAGCAGGCCTCAGTGATGACCACCAGAACCACACAGAGCTGCTGCAACAGTCTAGTTTCCAAGACCTTCCCTGCCCATACTGGTAGTCTGTGCTATGACAGTCTGTGATACTAGACCTGAAAACACAAAGCCATCCCCAGAGTACAGTGTGTGTGTGTGTGTGTGTGTGTGTGTGTACTTAGGGACTTCCACAGCACCACTTGGGCGGTCACTGGTCGCATCACAGAGGTGACGAAACAAGCTGGCACGGCCTTTACTCATCTCTTAGCTGCCTTGCCCTGCTTTTTCCTCCTGTGTCCTAAGATATCTCCAGGTCCAGGGTGTGAACTTAGAGAGAGACTTCTCGTGACATCACTAGTGTTTCCATCTACACATCAGCCTCTCAGGTCCGTAGACAGGTTTTGTAGGGTGAGTGCACTGGATCCTCCATACAAATTGGGTCTGGCTGGTATTGTTTCCCAATGGTACTGTTTCCCAACAGGTGCCAGCTTTGTTTACTGAATGGATGTGAGTCATGGTTTTGGTTAAGCTGAGTTGTCTTAGCATAAACTCAGTTCTGACTCAGTGAAATTGAGTACCACACTAAAGCCATTCCCACCCCTTGCTGCATTTTATCCCAGGGTCTTCTAAGCATTTTGGCTTTTCTGTAAAAATTGGCTGATCTTTTAATTTAATTTCTAGTTGAAAAATTATAGAACAGCAATATTTGAGACCAAGTCTTACTATGTAGCTCATCTAGTTTGAAACTCATTCTGTAGCCTCAAAAATCATAGCGCTCCATCTTCTGCCTCCCTAGTACTGGGATTAAAAGTATGTGCCACCAGACTCCAGCAGTAATGTTTTTAAAGTTTGATGGAGGTGGGGGTACCCTGTCACATAATTCTTGCCCAGAAGCTCTCAGCTCTAGATTGAGCATTAAAATTGCATGAAGAGCCGGGTGGTGGCGGCGCATGCCTGTAATCCCAGCACTCGGGAGGCAGAGGCAGGTAGATCTCTGTGAGTTCGAGGCCAGCCTGGGCTACAGAGTGAGTTCCAGGACAGCCTCCAAAGCTACACAGAGAAACCCTGTCTCGAAAAACCAAACCAAACAAAAAATTGCATGAAGAGCTTTTTTAAAGCCCCAGTGCCTTGGTGGCCTTGGTTCAGCTTTGGTTATCACTTCCTTTCCTTGTCTTGTGTACAGTTTACCTTTTCTTTCTTTCTTCTTTCCTTTTTTTTTTTTTTTTGCCAGAGCTGAGGACCGAACCCAGGGCCTTGCACTTGCTAGGCAAGCGCTCTACCACTGAGCTAAATCCCCAACCTTTTTTTGTTTTGGAGACAAAGTATCACTCACTATATATCCCTGGCTGGCCTAGAACTCATTCTGTAGACCAGGCTGGCCTCAGACTCAGAGATCTGCCTCCCAAGTGCTGGGATTAAAGGCGTGTGCCAACATGCCCAGCATTTAATTTCCTTTTTAAAAGTATTATAGGGTGGTGGTGGTGCACAACTTTAATCCCAGTACTCGGGAAGCAGAGGCAGATGGATCTCTGTGAGTTCGAGGCCAGCCTGGGCTACCAAATGAGTTCTAGGACAGGCACCAAAACATAGAGAAACCCTGTCTGAAAACCAAAACAAAACAGCCCTGAAAGTATTTTACTGCATCTGTGTGTGTGTTCCCGTGAGCCACTATGTTTGTAGAAGTCAGAGGACAGCTTGAAGAAGTTAATACTCTTCCACCATGTGGGTCTGGGGACTCACACTCAGGCCTGGCAGCAAAGGCTTTTACCCACTAACCCATCTCACCTACCCGACTTTACCTCTCTGCTGTAGCCTTGTTTAAAGAAAGAAATTGCTCTCCTTTTTAGTTGGTTTAAAAAAAAAAAAAAAAAAAAAAAAAATCCTACCCAAGAAAAACTTTCACACACAAACCATTTGAAGTGAGAAGCTGGTTTCTTTTTCTTTTTCAATTTAAAAATGTCTTTGCTAATTCTGGAGAGAAGACATGCCTGTTATAGAACATTTAGAAAAGAGGCGAATTTTTGGACCTCAAAAATAAACTGGTTTCTGAAGGTGAGGCATGTGGGACCCAGAGTGCAGATTTGGACAAGTGAGGGCCTCCTTGTGGACGGACTGCCCTCTGAGAGGCTGAGCTGAGACTGGGTGATGGCCTTCTCTCTGTGTTGGTGTTCTTATGGTTTGGGGTTTTTGAGACAGGGTTTCAAGGTGTAGACCAGGCTGGCCTGGAACTCACAGAGATAGATCCACCTGCTTCTGTCTCTGGGATTAAAGGCATGCGCCACCATTCCCAGCCCCTTCTCCAGGATGGCCTGAGTTTCTGGTCACATGTGCCATGATGAACATTGGCCTGTAGAGGAAGTGGAGCCACTGTCTTTTCCTTTGTAGCTCTATGCCTTTAGAGGTGGAAAAGCAGGAATGGGCTTGTTACAATCGACTGCTCATATCAACCCTCTTCTGTGTGCAGTGGTCTGACACCTCCCAAACGCAGCCGTGGGAAGCCAGCCCTGTCGAGAGTGCCCTTCCTGGAAGGTGTGAATGGAGACGCGGACCACAGTGGCTCAGGTGAGGAGACTATTGAGGCAGAGAGCTGGGGAAACGCTCTGAGGAGCAAGCTATGGATAGGCTGCTGCACTGCAGGGCTCACAGCCTGGCTGTCAGTCTGTGAGCCTCCCCCCTGCCCTCCCCTCCAGACACTGGCTAGAGAGCTGGCCTGCACTCCTGGGCCACCAACACTTTTTTAAAACTACCTTCAGTTTGTGTTGCATTTTGAGTTTATATTGTTGTGATGATGATCATGGCCACTAGCCACATGAGGGGAAGGCTTTCTTCTCCGTACCTGTAGTCCATCCTGAAGGGCAATCAGCCAGAACTAAAGCAGAGGCCATTGAGGAACTCTGGGGACTGGTTTGCTCTCGAGATGTGTTAGCCCGCTTTCTCACACAGCCCAAGACCACATGCCCAGGGGTGGCATCAGCCACAGTGGGCTGCATCTTCCCATATCAATCACTGGTCAAGAAAACGTGCCACATGACTTGCCCACGGGCCAGTGTGATGGAGGCATTTTCTCATTCGAGTCCCCTCTTCCCAGAGGGCTCTAGCTTGTGTCTGAGTTGACCAAGAAACAAAGTAAAACTCAAAAACAAACTAGCCAGCACAATTGGAATAGTTCACACGTGCCCATGGTAACAGAAATCCGGAAGGCTCTTAGGAAAGCCTGCGTTCCTCTCTGGAACATCAGCTGCTAGCTTTCGTTGTGGTTGTTTTCAGAGCTGTTTAACGTATATCCAAGCTGAAACCTGGGTGTATGTTGGAGAGAGGTGTCGAGGGCCCGCCATTCTTTCTTTGTACCTAGTGTACCCTGGAAATATTTTGCTTTCTCTCAGTTCCCCAGCGGCCCATTGAATGAGAGGACTCTTCGTTGGGCTCACTGCAGCCCTCCAAAGACAGACATTTAAAGTGTCTTCATCGACAGGGCTGCATTGAGCAGCCTATGTGTGCGGAGGTCACTTCACCCTTGAAACTGTGAGGTTGAAGGGAGGCTGTCTTTATAGTTTCGGTTGGTGCTACCTGGCTGTGATCTCTAGAGTCGTCAGTGAGAACATGTATCACTCACAAGCCTCTAGCTTGTAGATCGTGCCTGTCTAGCCTAATTGAAATGAGGACAAGGCAGGGGTAACGGGGTGAGGCTGGGGTGGTTCCCAGACGGAGCAGGTCCAGAGCAGCCTGCTTCTGAACATGGTTGTCAGTCACATGCACTCTGGGTGGCCTGTCTCTGAAGTTTCCCTCTGATGTACAGGGCTCTTTCCCTGGTCCAGCCGCTCCCTTCTGCCATAGTGTCGCCCCTTTCCCAGTGTGTGTTGACGGGTGCATGCCTTTGAGTTCATTACTTTGTGACTGTCTGCACTCGGATGACAGGCCTTGTGTCCAGATGAATTTGTACATCTACGCTTGAAGCCAGGAAGTGGATCTGACACACTTTGTGCTTCTGGTGGTGACGTTTTTTTTTTCCCTTACTTTTTAAACCCCCATACTAGAAACGATGCCAAAGGATGTTTAAAAAGAACTGCACTCCCTTAGCTCCGCCATCGGAACACAGCTGTCTCCACTCTGTGCTGCTTCCGTTTCTTTGAGGCACATTTTAACAAGTGCAGATCCGATCCGCACACTCCTGTACTCACCAGCTTCTACTCGGATACTTTTTTCCTTGTTGGCTCGTGATCTCTCTGTGCTATTGTGTTAATGGAACCATCGATCTTAACCACCAGTGCTTTGCGATTGACTTGTGTGTTCTAGTGGGCATTGGGTTAGCTCCAGCTTTCAACATACATAATAGAATTAATGCACACTTTTGCCCCAAATCCTTTTGTTGCCTTTCTTATAATAAATTGCCAAAGAGGAAGTTTGCTGGAGCAGATGGTTCATACATTTATTTTAATGCTCCTGGCACATTGCACATAATTGCATTCCAAAGGGCTGGACTGGTCTGAGGTTTCTCCGGTACGTGGCTGCACTGGTTTCTCCTCAGCCTTCCTCGGTGTTAGGTTTTATCTGTTCACTGTTACTGTTCTTCACTCACTGGTGTCAAAACAGCACTTTTCTTCTTTATCTTAGTTAGGAATTGTGCATCTCTCCTCTCAGATTTGACCCCTTTTCTTAGCCAGATGAACAGTCACCTAGGGTCACCAAAGACCTGCCAACCTGCTTGGCTGGCTTTGTTGGTTTGTGGTGCAGCCAGGTGCTTGGATGGCCCGTGGTGGCCTGGTCAGAAAAATGTTCAGCAGATGGTTCTATTGGGATGTTCTTCTTGGCACTTTTACCCTATGAAGCCTCCATGAGAACGACTCCCCGCTTGGGTGCAGACAGCATCGTGTCTGCTTAAGCTGGGGTATGGCCCTTCTCCTGAGAGGCCCTGGGGATGAAGCCCTTATATTTTGTCAGGGAAGCAGTTCCAGAATTCAGGTTCAGAGGTTGGTAAATGATAGCTGCCTGTTTTTATGTGGTTTCATGAGCTAAGAATGGTTTTACATCTTAAGTTATGAAAAGGGTGATATTTTATAACATGAAAATTGTATGAAATTCAAATTCCAGTGTCAGAAACACTAGTTATATTGGTGAGTAGAGACACTCATTCGTTTGGACTCTTTCCCTGCTCCAGCTGCAGGACCACGTGGCTCCTAAGAGGATGAATGTTTACTCTGGCCATTTAGAGGGTTAGTTTGCTGACACCTGACCCAGTCCAAGAACTCCTAAGGAAAGGGCAAGGAAAAGGAAGGGTGGAGTGCTGTTGCTGGCTCAATCCTGGGCTGCCCCAGTTAGATGGAAGCCACAGGCAGACTTTGGGGCATCATGCCAAGTCCCCTCTGGGCTCTGTCTCCTCCCCTCCCCCACCCCCAGGCAGAAGCCTCCTGATGCCCTTTGAAGACCGCGGAGACCTGGAACCCCTGGAGCTGGTGTGGGCCAAGTGCCGAGGCTACCCCTCCTACCCTGCCTTGGTGAGTCTGCCCCAGACGACACCCTCCTGTCCCCCCTTCCCCCGGTGGCTCTGGCCCCTGCCTTGCTTTGGGGGATTATCTGATTGGATCGAGCTGGCAGAGTGTGATGGGAGTCAGGGCACCTTTAGCTGCAGAGGGCTGGGGGGCTTTACCATAGCTTTCCGGGGCAAACCAGCAAGCCTCCCCTCCCCACTCCACACAGACAAAGGCTCCAGGTGTTCAGAAACCAGGTTCTCAGGGCTTCCTTAGCATCGTTGTTCATTTGCTTCTGTGGAGGAGGAACATTGCCTAGTGGAGTTTTAAAATGCTGCTAATAATACTTAGCTGTGTTAGTAAACATCTGCCATACTAAACCCTTGGAGTGCCAGGGTTTTGTAGGGAGGAGAGCAGGGTCTGTTAGCCACTGTCAGCCAGCTAATATTAGCAGCAGGGTTGGAGTTGGATTCCAGAGCTCAAAATGTGATGTAAAGCCTTTGTTTTGAGCCACCTGTCCTGTCCTCTCAGGGCTGCACTCAGCCCCTTCCCCGTGCACCAGTGTGCACATGAGGCAGTGCCGCCTTTATTTACCCTGCCCACATCACAGCGTACCATGAACATGTCCGTCTCACATGATGTCCTTGTTAACGATGACATCATCCCTCCGTTGATCTCATGTACCACACTTGGACCATTTCTTAGTTCCCCGTGTAGATTTACCAGTTCACTGTTGTCAGTGAACATCTTAGCTTTATCTTGGCTCACAGTTGTGATTATTTCTCAGGAGTGCCCACTAGGGCTAACGTCTAGACAGAATTCTGGCACAAGTTGCCAGATTGCCTGGAAATTAGTTCTGATGTATACTCCCACTAGTAGTGGCTAACAACTATTTACCACCTTGGCTGCAGCCTCCTAAGACTTTCCCAGACTGGGAGCCACGGGCTCTGAAGACAGCACCCACTGGGGACCTTTGGGTCTTCTAAGAATCATCTGGGAGGTTTTAGGGTGTACAAAGTCAGCTCCACCCGAGAACACCAGATGAGGCATCCGCGTTCTCACACATTGCTTAGGGTCTGTAGCCCAGGTGGGAACCACGTTCTCCCCTGCACAGCTCTGGGCTTTTCCCAGCCCTGCCTCTCTGTGACTCTTGAGCCTAATAGCAGCTTCCTAAGATAAGGCAGGAACTCTGATCCTGTTTGAGACGGTGAGGAAACCCTGTCTCATTGATGTCGTACCAATTCCTGGAGCCAGATTGGTTCGTTTTGACTATCTTGTCCCCCTTGCTATGGCAGGTGTGGAAAATCCACACTGACCCAGTAGCTGGAGACACTGGATGGGAAGGCCTGTAAAAATGAGACCACACCTTAGTCAGTAAGGAAGTGATTAATGCTGGTGGGTTTGGAGTGGGGTTTTTTTGGTTTGTTTGTTTTGTTTTAGGATTTTTTTTTTTTTTTTTTTTTTTTTGAGACAGGGTTTCTCTGTGTAGCTTTGTAGCTTTGGTGCCTGTCCTGGAACTCACTCTGTAGACCGGGCTGGCCTCAAACTCACAGAGATCCGCCTGCCTCTGCCTCCCCACTGCTGGGATTAAAGGCGTGCACCACCACTGCCCAGCTGTTTTTGTTGTTGTTTTTAAACCTCACAATGCAACAGTGACATCCAAAATTAGTCTTTAGAATATAAGCAAACAAAACACTGGGACATGGTGGCACATGCCATTAATCCGAGCATAGGCAGGTAGATTTCATTGAGTTTGAGGCCAGTCTACAGAGTTCTAGGTCAGCTAGGGTTACATAGTGAGACCCTGTCTCCCCCCTACCCCCCCAAAAAAGAAAGACTATGAAGAAGAAATTCAATCACCACCTGAACACAACCTGTGTTTTTATTTTGGTGCATGCCCTGCGGCCCTTTTCCTGTGCATGTAGATTTTGCATGTTATGCTGCATTTTAATCTTTTTAGAATGAATGTGTGTTGGGGGGGGTGTTTTTTGGAAAAGCAGGAAAGAAGAAAGCAATGCAGACCACCCCGTTGTAGCATGTTGACCGAATGTTTGTATTATCCCCTTTATCGCTGCTCATGTACTACAGTTGTAATGGTACGTGCACTTTGACCATATGGCACGTTGAGCCTGCCCAGGAGCTTCATGTCTGTGCTCTGTAAATCAGCATCCTGTTCACTGAGTGAATGGACCATTATCGTCTTGGGGTGTGAACGCCGCCTTCACGTGTCGACTCATCCTCTCTGTTCTTGCCCACAGCAGGTCTTCACAAGTAGCTGGATAGTTCTTGATAACCAGCATGTGCAAGTGGAACAGAGTAACCCCACTGTTTCTTGGGTCGTTGAGGAGGCTTAGGGCAGGGTCTGTTTTCCCCTTACATCCTCAGCTTCAGTTCCAGGAAGAGTGACAGGCCGGGAGGTGGTTTTGACCACTATGTAGCTGGTGGGTAGGCTAGAGGTCGGTTGTTCTTAGAGTCTTTATGTTTTTTTTTTTTTTTATTTTAGATTTATTCATGTGTATGTACATGAGTATTTTGCTTATATGTATGCATGTATGTATGTATGTATGTGCACCACGTACATGTCTGGTGCCCGAGGAGGTCAGGAAGTGTCAGAGTCTCCTGGAACTCCAGTTCCAGAGGGTTGTGGGCCACCCTGTGGGTACCAGATGCTGAACTTGGGTCCTTTGGAAGAGCAGCCAGTGCTCTTACTGCTGAGCTGTCTCTCAGTGCCTTAGCGTGAACTCTCAACGAGACCACCTGCATTCAGCTGTGTGTCCTGGGGGACATGGGGTGCTGGCAGATGCCCAAGAGTGTGAGAGCAGTTTGTTATGAGAGGAGGTCCCCTGGGACAGGGCATGGGAATTAAGATTGCTCTGTCTCTAGAGGGCTGCTTCCTCTGTTAGTTTCCAAGTCTCTCTGGCCTTTGTGCACAGAGAGATTATGAGCCGGCTGCTCTGGATGTGGGGCTGTGTTGGAGGCTGCCTGGAGCACAGGCATAATGGTCCTTGTGAGGTGTAGTGCCGTCCTCCGGTGCTGATGCTTCCTTCTGACTGCTGACACCTGTCAGAGATTGAAGTGAGATAGTGTGTGGATAGTTAGGAGCCCTGGGAACAGAAAGTGTTCCACAGACCTGGAGAGCAGCTGTGCTGTGCTGTTCTCCTGCTCACTGGAGAGCTGTGCTGTGATGTTCTCCTGATCACTGGAGAGCTGTGCTGTGATGCTCTCCTGATTACTGGAGAGCTGTGCTGTGCTGTGCTGCTCTCCTGCTCACTGGAGAGCTGCTGTGATGTTCTCTTGCTTACTGGAGAGCTGTGCTGTGCTGTTCTCCTGCTCACTGGAGAGCTGTGCTGTGCTGTTCTCCTGCTCACTGGAGAGCTGTGCTGTGCTGTTCTCCTGTTCACTGCAGAGCTGTGCTGTGATGTTCTCCTGCTCACTGCAGAGCTGTGCTGTGCTGTGCTGTTCTCCTGCTCACTGGAGAGCTGCTGTGATGCTCTCCTCTCAGGATAAGATGGCTTTGCCCTTCTGGAGCTTGCTGCCTAGATGATTAGTGCTTTGTTTTTCCCTTAAACCTGAGCCTTTCAGCTGTCTTTTTGTCTCTTCTCCAATCTTACCACAGAGTTATCTGGCCCCACGCCCCTTGGGAAGGTGCAGAGCCAAAGGCTGTTACACAGAATCCAAAGTGTTGCCCCTCTTGCCAGGCTGAGCCTTCTGCATAGTGAGAGCCTAGGTGCCGATGGGCAAGGCCCTGAGTACTGGAGGTGATGTGCAAAGGTGGTGGAGACCAACACGGTAGCGGCCTGCAGTCCTTTTCTAAGTCACTGTAAGGAAAGGGCTTGCCTCCGTGCCTTGGACCTCCGAATTGCCTGCTCAGTCCTACCCAGTCTACCCATCAAGTTCTTTCATCTGGAGGATTGTTTGAATGAGGCTGGGGAGAAGGTAGGACAGTGGACTGGGGGAACAGTCAGGATTTCTATTTTGAGGTGCAGCCCCTCCGTCACCTGGTTGTTTGCAGAACTGAACCCTTGTGTGCTTAGGGTTTTGGTGCCTTGATGGCTGGTCCTGTAGCTCTCCCATCCGCCCCTGCTCAGAGCCTGTCTCCTTTTCTGCCTCCAGATCATCGATCCCAAGATGCCCCGGGAGGGCCTCCTGCACAATGGTGTCCCCATCCCTGTCCCTCCACTGGACGTGCTGAAGCTGGGCGAGCAGAAGCAGGCAGAGGCTGGAGAGAAGCTCTTCCTTGTTCTCTTCTTTGACAACAAACGCACCTGGTAAGTGGCGCAGCTGCGGGGACCCTTGCCAGGGTGCAGGCTCCACCCCAGAGGAGGAGGAGGAGGAGGAGGAGGAGGAGGAGGAGG
The DNA here is from genome assembly GCF_903995425.1 of Onychomys torridus. Classification (NCBI taxonomy): domain Eukaryota; kingdom Metazoa; phylum Chordata; class Mammalia; order Rodentia; family Cricetidae; genus Onychomys; species Onychomys torridus. The sequence continues at coordinate 63,269,822 of NC_050460.1, read as the reverse complement.
AGGAGGAGGCGGCGGCGGCGGAGGCGGCTGTGGCTTCAGCTGGCCCACGCTGCTTATGGTAGCTGTTCCTAATGACACCAGCTAATGGTGCTTAGAGGCAGGGTGGAGTGGGCCTCTTGGGGAGCTCTTTAAGAGGAGCCTTTCACCAGGGAGCCCAGAAAGCCACAGGATAGAGGCCACAGCCCCAGGCAGTGGGAAAAGTCCAGCTTCTGCTCACTTTGAGTAGAGCTCAGGAGAGGTGTTGGGAATCGAGGAGCTCTGCACCCTTAAGCCAACAGTCACTAAATGCCACCTTTCCCTGGGACAGGCATGGCCTTGGATAGGCAGCTCTCAGGGTAGCTGTTCCTGGAGCAGAACTAAACTGAAACACAGTACTCGCCAGCTGAGGGAAAGTGTGTCCCAGTCCTGAGGAAGTCTGGGCAATGTGGTGTCCTTCACGGGGGTCTTGGTGGCCAGTGGCTAACAAGTGCTGTTCCCCTGGCTTTGTGTAAAAAGGAAGCAGAATTGCTGGTAACAGCAATGCCCTAGGGCAAGGCTCAGGCCTGAGGGGTTACCTAGCCTGGCTGCTGGATAACAGTTGGGGCTCTCTGTCTTCCCCTTGATCTTGTTTGACTGGTAGCTGGGCCCAGAGGAGCCCCGTGGCATCTCCTGCAGCCACAGCTCAGCTCTGCTTGTATTTCAGGCAGTGGCTTCCAAGGGACAAAGTCCTGCCTTTGGGTGTGGAGGACACCGTGGACAAACTCAAGATGTTGGAAGGCCGCAAGACCAGCATCCGCAAGTCTGTACAGGTGGCCTATGACCGTGCAATGATCCACCTGAGCCGAGTACGTGGACCCCACTCCTTCGTCACTTCCAGCTACCTGTGAGAGTGGAACTGGGCCTGTGTCTGCCTGCTTTGCCTCTCCTCTGTCCCTGAGGCATGAGAAGCCTCTTCTGCCCTTGCCAAGTGTCTGGCCGGCAGTTTCTTTCTCATGGCAGGCCCTGACTGGACTGGGTCTCCAAGGGCAAGGCCCAGTATTGACCAATCATGGGGTTCCCCTGGAGGGCCGCTGTGTGCCAAAAACTCCCACCCGAGGTCCCTGGGGATATTCCCCCAAAGAACCACTTAGAGGCAGAAACAGCTGAGAGTCTTGGCCAGCCAGGGAGGTGGACCTGGCCCACAGGGCAGGAGGTCCTAGGCTGCTTTTCTGGGGCCAGCTCCTCCATGCCTCTCCCAGCTAACCATACCTCAGGGTAGGCAAGGTTCTGACACTGATCCCAGAGATGTGCCAGGGTCCCTCGGGAACCCGCTGAGCCCCCGTTCCCCCACAGCACCCATCCTTACCCCACAGCACCCATCCTTACCCGGCCCAGGCTCTCCTTCCCACAGTGCTCTCTTTCTCCCTGTGCCAAACTGACAGCAACATCACCAAATTGATCTTTTTCTTTGCCCATTTCCTTCCTGGCCAGCTGCTATGTTAGATAGGTGTCTACCAGGCGCCCGAGCCCCAGGTAGAAGCTGTCCCACTTGTAAGGACCCTTCCCACACCCACAGACTTCCACTTGTACTGCTGATAGGCCTAGCCCAGCTACACGCGCATGCCCTGTGGAGGGCGTGGGCTTCCTGCCCTCTGTCTTCCTGAGGAGCGCTGAGGGTGGGACCCTGCCCGTGCACAAGGCTGGGTGGGTATTGGGGCGGCACGGGCCCTTCAACCGGCATGCTGCTGTCCCTCCTCCCTCCTCGTGGGCTTTTCTCTTCCTGCAGCAGAGGTAAGCCTTACTGCATCTCGTCCTGCCGCAGGGGGCATGGGCTGCCCTCCAGCACCCTCTCCTGGCTCTGCTGCTCCTCTTCCCAGAGCCCTTTCCCTTCATACCCTTCCTTCAACCCCCTCCTCACCTCCACCTCCCCGCCTCCTCCCTCCCCACAAAGGAAGGAAGACAAACTGTGAATGAGGAATGCAACCAACTTTGAGAGGCTTCTGCTCTTGACATTTCTTTTCACCTCTTAAGCACCAAAGCCGCAGGCGGGTTTGCGGACCGCTGATTGCCATGTTGATTTCTACCTTGATGTTATTTTTAATTGTTTTAAATTTTTCATAGGGGAGTTTTGGGCAAAAAACAAAAAGAAAAAAGAAAAAAAAAAGTCCCTAGGGAGATCACTGCCATTTTTACATATTCAAACTTTTTAAAATACAACCAACCACCAACTTGTTACACATTTGGGACATGAGCCAGAGTTTAAAAGGGAACCAACAAAACTCACAGAGAGGGCGGGGTTCTGTCCAGTAAACAGCACAGCAACAACGGGACAGAACGGGTGTACATAACTGTAAGATACTGTCTAAGTGATTCAGGCCTATACTCTCCATTATCGGAATCCTCCATTGTGCAGCCACGCAGTGTGGTCTAGTTAAAGGAGCCGACACGTCCCCTCTCCCTAGGTAGCTGGTCAGCTGTGGACTCTGTGACCCTTGTCTAAACCTGTGTTGTACGATCTCGGGGCTTTCTCCCCTTCTCTCCCCTCTTCCCAACACTTTATCTTCTATTTTTCAGTCTTGAGTCTTTGGCTCTCTCTGAGTCCCATCTAAGAACTGGTCTTTAGAACAGGGTGCGGCTCAGATCCTGCTGTGGCATGGGGCCTCGCGAGGCCTCTGTCGCGTCTGCTGTGAAGCACACGATGCTCTATTTATTGTAGAAAGTGACTTTATTTGCCTTCTAGAATTGTTTATAACAGATGGTTATAAGAGAGGTAATAAACAGAAAAGTCTATGCCTGTAAAGAATACGAGAGTTAATTTTACCTACTATAATATGACCTCTTATTTTCTCTCTGAGAAATAAATGTTCTAATGGGCAGTGGTTTGCTGTGCTGTGTTTGGTTTCCTTGGTGGGTGGAGCCTCCTATCCTGACTCCACCCACTTCTCTGAAGGCAGGGTCAGTAAGAATGGGCTTGTCTTGTCCTTTGGATCTCACGGGTGGGTGTGAGAACCAGCTCAGACTGGGAGCTGAGGATGGTCCTGAGGGTTGCCACGCCTCCCCGTTACCTTCTCTGGCCGAGGTCCTTTTTGTGCTGGAGAAGTGGTTCCATTGGCATCCTGGCACCCCACCAGCACGCTCACCCGACTGGAAACTAGAAAGATCAAGCCTCCTTTGCTGTCCCTTCTGTAGGTGAGCAACTGGGGCACAGAAATGGGTACCGGAGAGGAGGAAGGGGCTGGAAGAGCCGAAGGAACAGTCGCTGGAGGAGGAGGAGTGGGAGGTCGGAAAGGCGGCGCTTCATTGGCAGGGTCTGGAGTAGCAGTGCGAGGTTCCTCTGGTACAGGTTGCACAGGGAGGGGCACGTGGGCAGGTGAGGAGGAGTCAAGGAGAGAGGGTTGGAGCTGAGATAGAAAAAGGCCTGGATACAAGGTAACTCTTTCCATTTGTGCATTCGCTGACAGAAGTTAGTTAACTCCCATAAAATATCAGGTCCGGTGAGCCATTAGGTGGCCATTTTTATTGTTATCTAAGGGATATTTAGTCCATTTTTTAGTTGCAGAGGCAGATAAGTTTAGAGATCTGTAAGTATGGCATTAAGCTGAGAGGTTTGAGGGTTTCCAAAAGGCTTCCCAGAGGAGATGTGGGGCTAAATATCTCAGGTGTCCCAGAGATTAGGCGAGGATCAATAATGGCACAAATCGCTCAGTGTTCCATTGAGCCAAGACCGAGGTCTGGGATGGTAGCCTGAGGATGAGGGTCCAAGAGACGAGAAATGAATGAAAATGAGGCAGGCCTCAGCCCACGAGGGAGAGTACCCCCAGCGACACCAGAGGGATGCTGACAATCAGCAGTCATCCCCACGGGTCCAGGAACTGTTTACGCTGACTGACCGGTACAGGGAAAACTCACCAATCAAAGTAGCCAGTGTTGTGCAAAGTGATCCGGCAGCCGGGCAGATGGAAAGTGGGCAGTTGTAGATGAACCAGCCTCCGTTCAGGACCCCTGCCAGGAAGGCCTGTCACAGCACCAATGTTATTTATTTGTCTGTGTTATTTACCGGGTGTGAGAAGACATGAGGTATGGTGGAACCCACTATAAGAGTTTTTATTAGGGAAGGGAAAGGGTTGTGGTGTCTAGGCCTACCAAAAACAAAGGTGTGGGTTGGGGGGGAGGGGAAGAGAGAGAGAGGTATATCCTGTCAGGACCCTAAGGGCAGGCCATACAGATGCCCAAATGATAACAATATCCACTTCCAGCAACTAGGCTATGGGGTACCTTTTCATAGACAGAGGCAGTGTTCCTTACTTTCATATCGCAGCAATGAAATACTCTGACAAAAGCAACTGAAAGGAGAAAGGACTTATTTTGGCTCACAGATTCAGAGGGATAACCATCCACTATGGCAAGATGCGGTGGCAGGGTCAGAAGCTGTCTCATCATGTTGCATCCACACGCAAGCAGAGTGGTGACCAGAAAGTGATGCCAGTCCATAAAGCTTTCCTCTGGTGAGACTCCACCTCCTAAAGGTTCCATGACTGCTCCATGGTATGGCTAAAGAGAAGGGTTTTTTTTTTTTTTTTTTTTTTTTTTAAAGATTTATTTATTATGTATACAGTGAGTGTTCGGCCTTCAGGCCAGAAGAGGGAGCCAGATCTCATTGTAGATGGTTGTGAGCCACCATGTGGTTGCTGGGAATTAAACTCAGGACCTCTGAAAGAACAGCCAGTGCTCTTAACCTCTGAGCTATCTCTCCAGCCCAAAGAGAAGGTTTTTAATTGTAGATGAGATGGAGAACAGGCAGAGACTTCTGGAAGAGTCCAAAGTAAGAGAAAAGTAGACTGAACATGGCCAGCAGACTGGACTTGGCCATGAGGAGAAGCAGGAGCAGAGAGAGAGGGCATCAGAGAGCACAGTAGGGTTATAATGGATAGCTGCAGGGAGGGAAGCCCAGGCACTGGGCAGTTCAGGTAGGGCGAGGGTGAGAAGGATGTGTAACAGGTACTTCTGATACAGAGGGAGCCTGGAAGCCAGCATGCACTTTGGTGTGCTAATGGGCATCACGGACAACCATTTGTCCCTTCTGCCTTTTGGAATTTGGAGAAATGAGTTTCCTTTGGACCTGACATCGAGCCTGAGAACAAATGTTTAAACACGTAAGCTGGTGGGGACATTTCACATTCAAACTACAACATGGGCCGCAGACCAGATTCCATTCCACCTGCAAATATCAAGGAATGAGTCCACAATGGCCATATAATTCTTTGCTAGCATGGAAAGTTCCTGTCTCTGCTTTTGGGTTGAACTGCCCCCGTCGAGGACGAGAGGTCACTCTTAGGTGGACATATCACTTTTGAGGCTAAGTCTGGAATGGTTTCAGACGCAGCTTTACAAGAAGTACCTAAGATACACCGGCTGCAGCTTGAGTCTGTAAATTTTTACTAGTGGATATAGCCGTGAAACCTCCACCCATGTCAAAATACAGAACATTTCCATTGCCTTCCTGATCCCTACTCTGCTTCACAGGGACTGCCTTTTGGGGAATTCCACGTCTGGCTTCTCATTCAGCACTGTGTTTCTGAGTCCATGCTGTGGCTCATGTAACCATTTGCTCTGTTACTGCTGAATTTCATTATATGAACACTGTGTGTCTGTCCATTCTGCTGATGGACAGGGGTGTTCCCAGTTCGGGCACTGGAAATAACTCTGCTAGGAATGCTTTAACTTTTTCCATAGCCTGCCCCCACTTTCACGTGCGATTATTATTACCTTTTCAAGGCACAGCCTCACTATATGGCCCTGGCTGCCCAAGATCTGCCTGTCTCTGCCTCCCAGAATTAAAGCGTGACATAACTGGCCATCATTACACATGTTATTTGATGGGCACAGTGGCCATTTCCTTTTGCTGTGACCCCAGGGGTGACCTGCTCCATCATGAACTAGATGTAGTTTGACTTTAATAGATTTTTGCCACCGTCCCTTGAGTCATCCAGTGTGCGCTCCTGAGGTGGTGTGAGTCCACAGCAGCTCCAGGCCTGTCGCTGTCCACCCATACCAACTCTGGCACTGTGACACCGCAGCCCTGCTTGCTGGCAGCTTTCAAAAAGCTCATAGTTGCAGGAAGGATGATTGTCACCTGGGAACCCTGACTAGGGAGGGGAGGGGATGGTGAGGGGAGCGGAGAGGGGGGAAGGAGGAGTGGGGGAGGGAGAGCTGCCCTGGAGGTGGGTTCCTGCAGGTTCAGTCGAGAGGCTAGGTATGTGCACACCTGGCTGTGAGAGGAGTGTCTTGCACGACTGAAATGCTACTCAGATCCCCACACCAAATTTTTGTAAAATAGTCACACTAGTAGTTCAGAGTAGTACAGTACCCCTGTCCACATCTCATCTGTGCCCCTGGGCTCTGGAGGACACAGCCTCCAGCACATCTGTCCTCAGGCCTCCTGGTGACAAGTAATAGAGATGGCACCCCCTTGGCCTTATGTCCAGATCTTTCCTTGGCCAGAGGCCGATGCCTGAAGTTCTACCTGTTTACGTTGCTGTGAAGAGACACCGTGACCACGGCAGCTCATAGTTACGGTTGTGAGCCTAGCTTTTAGCCATCTCTCCTCCAGCCCTTTTTTGTTTGTTTGTTTGTTTGTTTGTTTTGCTTTTTGAGATAGGTTTTCTCTGTGTAGCCCTGGCTGTCCTGGAACTCACTCTGTAGCCCAGGCTGGTCTCGAATTCCAGAATCCACCTGTCTCTGCCTCTGAGTGCTGGGATTAAAGGCGTGCACCACCACACCCAGGCAAGGCAACGCTTACAAGAAAGTATTTAATCAGGGGCTTGCTCACAGTTTCAGAGAATTAGTAGTCCACGATCATGGCGGGAAGCAGACAGGCAGTAGCTCAGAGCTTCACATCCTGATCCGTAGGAAGCAGGCAGAGAGAGACAGTGGGTCAGATGTGGGCTTTTGAAACCTCAGAGCCCACTCCCAGTGACACAACACGTTTCCAACAAGCCACATTTCCTAATTCTTCCCCAACAGTTCAACTAGCTGGTGACTAAGCATTCTAATGTCTGAGCCTCTGGGGCCATTCCCATTCAAAACACTGTTGTTGAGGAGTTTTAGTCTTTTTCGGGAGGCCCGCCACCCAGCTCCCAAATAAGTCACACACATGGAGGCTGATTCTTAATTATGAATTCCTGGCCTTAGCTTGGCTTAGTTTCTAGCCAGCTTTTCTTAACTTTTTGCCTCTGGGCTTTTCCCATTCTCTTACTTCCGTAAATCTTACTCTTACTCCATGGCTTGCGGGTTGTGTAGCGTGGTGGCTGGCCCCTGGAGTCTTTCACCTTCTCCAGCTCCTAGATCTCTCCTCCCAGATTTCTCCTTCTGGATACACTCTCTGCCTGCCAGCCCCGCCTGTCCTTTCTCCTGCCTTGCTGTTGGCCATTCAGTTCTTTATTAGACCATCAGATGTTTTAGACAGGCACAGTCACACAGCTTCACAGAGTTCAACAAATGCAACATAATCAAAAGTAACACACCTGAAAATAATATTCAACTACATCTCCTCCTCTTTGTCTAAATAAAAATGAATGGTTTTTAAATTAAACATAGTAAGACTATATACAATAACAGTTACCAAGTAAGGATTACATTCACAATATTCTGCCTATTTGTAGTTAGCATATTCAGAGAAAATAATGCATTATCTACCCTATCTTAGTGAATCCAAAGTTTTACACCTAATTTACTTTCTATAGTAACTAAGGAAAACTGCAACAGTAACTATCTAGTCTTCAACTCCATCAAAGACCCAGAAGGAGGTAATATAATCTAACAGCAGAGACATTTGGCTGCCTGGACAGTCACCCAAAGTTCCTCTGCAACATTGGAGCACCCATCTTCAGCCTACAGGTCCAGAGCATCTGTCAGACTTTTCAGTGAAACAGGAATTTTGAAAGACTGTCCTGCCTTGTTTTGGCAAAGTTCAACAGTCTTTTTCCTGTGTGTCCCGCAGAGTATCTGGCAGACTCTTCTGTGAAGCAGGAATTTTGAAGGACTGTCCTGCCTTGTTTTGGCAAAGCTCAACAGTCTTTCCTGTGTGTCCAGCATATCCATTGTCAGCAGTCAAAGGCAAGAGCAGTTCCTTTATCCAGTGGTTAATCTTGCCACAGTGAAAGCAAACTCCATAAGGAGTTTCTTCAGTGCCCATCATCTCTGAAGAAAATGGGTGTGGTCAGGAGCAGATGTGTCTCACTGATGTCAAAAGTTAACAAAACATTTTAAATGCCATATTCTTGTTTGTTTGTTTATGGCAGTGCTGGGCTGAAACCTGGGACTGGTATAAACCAGGCCTGTACTCTGCCACTGAGCCACTACATTCTGTCCCTAATTTCCCTCTCAATGGAACAGAGCAGGTTCTGATGGAACAACAGAGCAAGGTCACTGGCTGCAGGATTTAAAAGGGACTGGAGGTGTGGCCTAAGGAGGGGCAGCACATGGGCTGTCCTGGGTTGGCTGCACTTGGGCCCCTGCCTGGGCCTCTTGTATGCGTGTGGTGCAGAATAGAAACAACTGAAGCTGGGCGGTGGTGGCGCACGCCTGTAATCCCAGCACTTGGGAGGCAGAGGCAGGTGGATCTCTGTGAGTTCGAGGCCATCCTGGGCTACAGAGCTAGTCCAGGACAGCCTCCAAAACTACAGAGAAACCCTGTCTCGAAAAACCAAAAAGAAAGAAAGAAAGAAAGAAAAGGAAGGAAGGAAGGAAGGAAGAAAGAAAACCATTGAATTGGCCCTCTGTGGTTAAGGGGAAGGTTTTTTGTTTTTGTTTTTAATCGGAGATAAGAGAGAGAGAACAGCCAGAGGCATCTGGGGGAGTCTCAGGGAATGGAGAACAGAGCAGAGAAAAACAGCAGGGAGAGAAGACAGACAATGGCTGGGCTGTGGGCGCAAGACAGCAAAAGTAGTGGCAGAGTCCTGCCAGTTCTAAGGGGTTCTGCAGCAGCGGGAGGGGGGCAGGGCAGATTAGCTGGACTGGTGGCGGCGTGGGAAGCAGTGTGGGGTTCGTTTGTGTTACCAGAGAAGAAGAAGCTCTCTCCGGAGACTTCTGGGGGCTGTCGGAGCAGATGAGAAAATCACGGCTTCTCCTGGCAAACGGGGACCACTTTGCATGGCTCCTAAGGAATGCGGGGTGTTTACTGGGTAACTCAGTTTTGGACCTGACCCCCCTGGGATGGGTCCTCGCTCTCCTGGGCTCTCTTCCGCCCCTCAACCCCTCACACCTTCAACTGCTCTTCTCTTCCCCTCACCACCATGTCTGCTCTGTCTCCCCTCCTTAGCTCTTAGGATTTCAGATTTGCCATCATGTGATTCAGAACTCCAAGTCCAGGGAAGTCTCTCTGTTCTCCTGTTTTCACCTCCCATCTCACATCAGAAGCATCGGAATTACAGCGGTGCGCCCCTGCACCTGCAGCTTCTGGGATTGGAACTCGAGACCTCACACCTGCAAACACATGATTTACTCATTCAGCCTTCTGCCAACCCCACACCCAAACCTCGTTTCCCACCTTTTTTTTTTTAGGAGGCTGGGTCTCATGTGGTCCAGGCTAGACTCAAATTTGCCTCCTAGCCAAGGCTAGCTTTGAACTCCTAATCCTCCTGCCTCCATCTCTGAGATTACAAGATTACCGCCATGTCTAGCAACAGCTTGCTTTTATTGTACCCACAGTAATGGTCTTGAGTCAGCGCGGTGTCTGTCTGTCTGATGGTGCTGTCCACTCCCGTGTTCCACTCTAGGGAGGCATCATGATCGCTTCCTTGATGTAGATTGAAGGCATCTGGTGTTGGAACAGCACAGCTGTAATTGTTTCTCCAGGGTATCCATGGAGTCTGGGTAAGGATTTCCCTAGGGCTCAGGCAGAGTCTCGGGGAATGCACTGCTTGCCCAAAGTGGTTGTAACCATTCCCATACCTGCCAGGAGTTCCCGTGGGTCAATGTTTGTGTTTTCCAGACTCATCTAGAAGAGATGTTGACTTGACTTGGTAGGTCCTCCCCACCCTGGCTAGAGAAGGATCCGCCCCATGACAGTCTACACTCACCCGCTGTTGAATGATGGGCCCCATGTTGGCAGCCGTACTTACAGTCAGTTCTGCAGCAAGCCGCCTTGGGCAGCCAGCAAATGCCGCTGCAGAGAGCAGGCTGTTCGAAGGGGGTGTACAGGTACCTCTGGGGTGTGGAAGTGGAAATGGGAGCCAGTTTGTCCCCTGTGCTATCTTGAGGTGGTTTCAAAGAAAATGGCCCCCAAAGGGAATGGCACTTAGGAGGTGTGGCCTTGTTGGAGCAGGTGTGGGCATGTTGGAGGAAGCGTGTCACTGTGGAGGCAGGCTTTAAGGTCTCATATATGATCAAGCCATACCCAGTGAGACAGACCAGTTCCTGTTGCCTGTGAGTCAAGCTGTCCGCTACCTCTCCAGCACCATGTCTGCCTGCATGCCGCGAGTCACACCATGATGATAATGGACTAAATCTCTGAAAACGTAAGCCACCCCAAATAAATGTTTTCCTTTATAAGAGTTGCCGTGGTCGTGGTGTCTCTTCACAGCGATAGACACCTAATTAAGACATACCCATTTCCTCTGATGTCCTGAGGGATGGCTTCTTCCTCTTTGCAAGCAATATACTGATGCTTGCTTCTCTGAGGCGTGGAGTGGACTAGATCAGTTCTTTCCTCCATTGTTATTCTTTCCCTCACTGCCAGGGAGGTTACACCGTCACCCTCTTTTACACCCACACAGCCTCAGAGAGGGTGAGCAACTCTGTCACTTGGCTCGAAAGTGGCAGAGGTGGGATTTTTAAGTCTGGTTCTAGAGCCCCATGCTCCACAGTTTTTACTGTTTATCTATTTATTTTTCTACCTTAGTAAGCGTTCTGTGACCCCTGAAAAGGGGGACTAAAGCACTCCGTCCTGTATCTTGACCCCTCGGGTTCCTCCCACAGCGCTCCCTCCCTCACATTCTGGCTGTCCATTTAGGCCCAGCTTCTGGATGCTTTTTGGGGGAAGGGCATGTGGCAATGCCCTCTGTGGTCGGCACACAGTAGGGCTGCAAGCACTCAGCCTGGGTGAGCTGGGCACACTCTTTCCTACACCTTATCATTTCTTCTTGAGGGCGCTCAGGATGTCGTTTGGCTGGCAGTGTTTGCCTGGCGTGCATGTGGCCCTGGTCTCCCTCCTCAGCACCACAGGAAACCCAGTGCAGCCAGTGGTACAGGGAAGTGGAGGCCGGAGAATCAGAAGTTCAAAGTCAGTCTTTGCTACATAGCAAGTTTGAGGCCAGACTGGTGTAGAAGAAACCTTGTTGGGGGAAAAACACATGAGACATCTTTAAGATGCCCTGGAAACCTTGCCAGGGGCATAGAGAGCTCCCTTCCCCTGTCAAGGTGAGCAGCAAAGACCCAGGATGCTCTGGTTTGCTCTTGGCCATATTTGTCCTTAGCCTCTTAGGCCTCATAGACCCAGGACCTCTGACTCCATGCCCTTGTCTCAGCCCCTGTGACCACACTGCCTCCCAGTGGCAGCTTGAAGGCAACTAGACAAGGAAGGGTAATTCCACACAGGCCTGCTATGGTTGTTTGCCTGCAAAGATCAGAAAGTTGAGAACACAGAGGCTGGGGGCGCCTCCCCTCCACCCCCAGCTCACCTGTTTCTCAGAAGCAGAGCAGGCAGGAGCTGCCCCCCCCCCCCCCCCCCCCCATCCCCAGTGTGCAGCTGGAGGTATGAGAGGAGCAAGGCTGAGCCGCTTCCCTTCACTCCACACGGTGTTTGTGGCCTTCTGTGGCTTATCAGCCGCCGTGGGCTCTCCTGACAGGACTGTCTGGTTGAATGCTTCAAAGATGGTAGAAGGTCCTCACCCATAAAAAGCCAGCTGTCCCTTGCCAGCTCAGTGTCTTTGGTGGCAGCTTTGAGGCCTGTGGAAAAATGAACACTTTTTGGCTTTGTTACAAGCCTCTGCTCTTCAGGACAATGGCTCTCTTCCCTTGTGGGTCTGCTTTTATTTTTATTTTGTACGAGGGTGTTTTGTCTGTGGGGATGTCTGTGTACCAAGTGTGCCTGGTGCTCAGGGAGGCCAGAAGAGGGCACCAGATCCTTTGGAGTTACAGATAGTTGTGAGCTGCCATGTGGAGCTGGGAGCCAAACCCAAGTTCTCCGCAAGATCAAGAGCTTTTAAACCCCAAGCTATCTCTTCAGAGCTCTGCCCCCCATGTGGTTCTTATAATATGAGGCTCTTCACAAATGTGAACCTGAACTGTGGTATTGAAGATGTCTTCAGCTGAGCAGTCTTAGAGGGATGGAACATTTGCCTTAGAGTCATGGACTGTAGTAGAGAGAGAATATCTGGTGCCCATGTGTGGGTTGCATATTGAACCTAGGGCCTTACACATTCTAAGAGGCAAGTGTATTTGTTTTAAGTTTAAAAAACTGGGGACTGGAAAGATGGCTCATGGGTTAAGAGCACTTGCTGTTCTTTCAGAGGCCCCATGTTCAGATCCCAACACCCATGTGGTGGCTCAAAACCATCTGTAACTCCAGTTCTAAGGTTCTGACACCCTTTTCCCACCTCTGCAGGCAGCAGACACACATGTAGTGCGCACACTATGCTCAGCTGAGATGCTCATACACCTAACAATTGCAAAATCTAAAATACAATGAAAAATTGTTTAAAATTATTTAGAATTTTTTTTTGAGACAGGGTTTCGTTGTATAGCCTTGACTGGACTGGCATATGTTCTGTAGTTGAGGTTAGCCTGGAACTCATAGAGATCCGGTTGCCTCTGCCTCCCGAGTGCCGGGATTAAAGGCGTGCGCCATTATACCCAGCTTTAAATTATTTACTTTTTGAGAGTCATGGCCATGGCTCCGTGGGTAAACATGCCTGCCACTAGCCTGAGGACCTGAATTCAATCCCTGGAACCCACATGGTGGAAGAAGAGGAAGAGGTCCTTCAAGTTGTCCTCTGACCTTTGCAGGCAAGGTGGCATGTGCGTGTCCACACCCTACACAGAATAAGTAAATCAATGTAGCACATTTTAAAAATTACCTAATTTTGAATCAAAACCCTATACAAGTGGGTGAGCATTGAGAAGGTCTGTCCCAATGCTGGAGGCTGCCCATGTCGGAAGGCACTTGTGTGTTCTGAGGTTTCTATCCACTTCAGTGACGGAAGAACCCTCACATGCTCCGCTGTCCTCCTAACAGCCCGCAGCACGCCGCACCCCTTCCCCTGAAGCTTACTTTTTCACTTAAAACATCTTAGACATCCAGCTCCTGGCCCCCTACCATCTTGCTTGCTTTTGTTCTCTGAGCTCACGAGCGTGTCTGTCTCTCTATGGGCTCCCTTCCGTCGGTGTTTTCAGGGTGTGGTTTTCTGAGGGGACGGGAGCACAATTCGAGGCTAGGTCTCAGTTGCCGAATGGCCGGCCGTTGCCAATGTTGCACTGTCTCACAAAACGCTGTGTGAGCCTCTACTCACTGGGCAGATGTTTATGAATTGGGATCTGCTGTGCCCAGACACCTTCCCTGAGACAAGCAGGGGAAGCCAGGAAGGAGCTGCCATTCTGGGGACCTCTGAGTACAATTTGGGCCTGGTGCAGGATGAGAGGGAAGAGGTTTGGGGGGGTGGTTTGTGTTTTTGCTTTTATTTTTAAGAGAAAGTCTATACAGGCAACTCAGGCCGGTCGTCGGAAACTCATGGTCTTCCTGCCTCAGCCTCCCTACTGTTCGGATCACAGACATGCACCACCACACCCTGCCTAACCCACTTCTTCGTGAATCAAATCCACACCGTGCACCATGCACAGCACTTCAGGAGTAACAGTGCAGCGCCCCGGAAGCCCTGTGCTGTTCATCTTCTCTTGGGTTTGACTAGATCTGGAGTTGCCTGGGAGACGCACCCCTGGACCTGTCTGTGAGGACATTTCCACAGGGAGTTAGCAGAGCAGGGGAGACCCAAGTGGAATGTGGGTGACACTACTCCCTGGGCCAGGGTCCCCAACTGAGTACAAAGGAGAAAGCGAGTCCAGCTCCAGCATTCACCTCCCTGCTTCCTGAGTGCATGTACAGTGTAGCAAGCCGCCTTCCAGTCCTGCCCCGTGCCTCGTTGGGAAGGGCCACACCCTCAACCCTTCCTAAACACCTGAACAACCTTCCTAAATTCCTCTTCTTAAGCAGGTTGTCACAGCGATGTGAGAAGTCACTGATACAGGACTTCCCATGTACCATGACAACATCCTTTTCTTTCTCCTTTGTTAGGTATAAACTAGGCACAATAATGGTAGATAACTTGTGAGCCAGTGAGATGGCTTTGTGGGTAAAGGCCCTTGCTGCCAAATCAGAGGACCTGAGTTCAATTACTGGGTCCCACACGGTGGAAAGAGGGGGCTGTTCTGGTTTGCTTTTCTGTTGCGCGGTAGCACCATGACCAAATGCAGCTTGGAGAGGAAAGGGTTAATTGGGCTGCCATCACAGTCCTTCCTGGAGGAAGCCTAAGCAGGAACCTAGAGGCTTTCTACTGGCTTGTTCCCACACTCATGTCCAGCTTCTGTTCTTATACCCCAGGCTGCCTGCCTAGGGACCACGCAGTACAGTGGGCTGGGCCCGCCTGCATCAGTTAGCGATTAAGGAAATGCCCACAGGCCAGTATGATGGGGTAATTCCTTAATTGAGGTTCCCTCTTCCCAGGCAAGACGACAGCTGAAGCTAATTGTAACAAGAGTCTACCTCAGAAAATTATCCTCCGGTCTGCACATGTGCACCACAGCTCACTCTCTCTCTCTCTCTCTCTCTCTCTCTCTCTCTCTCTCTCTCTCACACACACACACACACACACACACACACACACACACACACACACACACACACACTTATTTTGAGACAAGATCTGGCTGTGTAGCATTGCCTGGCTTGGAACTCACTGTGTAGACCAGCCTGATCTCAATAGAGAAACTGAGAAACTGCCTGTTTCTACCTCCTGAGTGCTGGTATTAAAGGTATTGCACGACCATGCCCAGTTTAAAAAAATTTTTTTTTCCAAGACAGGGTTTCTCTGTGCAGCCCTGGCTGTCCTGGAACTCCCTCTGTAGACCAGGCTGTCCTCGAACTCAGAGATCCACCTGCCTCTGCCTCCCAAGTGCTGGGATTAAAGGTGTGTGCCACTACCACCCAGCTCATATTTTATTTGAAATATTTTATTTTAATATTTAATATAATATTTTATTTGAAATTCATTTTTATTTTATGAGTATGGCTGTTTTGCCCACATGTATGGCTTGTTTTCGATGTGCATGCAGTACCCCTAGAGGACAGCAGAGGGCACCAGGTCCCCAGAAACTGGAGTTACAGATGATTTAAGTCCCGACATTGGTGCCGGAATTCAAACCTGGGTCCTCTGTAAGAGAAGCCAGTGACTTTTTAGCTGCTGAGCTGTCTTTCTGGTCCCCAGATATTAAAATAAACAATAAAATCTTCCTCCATCCAGTTTCCTATGCTGTGTCCCAGTTTCTTGGTCTGCCAAAGGTACCCTGCCACTCCCTACCCTCAAGCTAAAAACCAAGCATTATCTGCCTGTGAATCATGTCGCTCATCCAACCAGTCCCACATCCAGGACTCTCTGTGGCAATAGCTTTGCTGACTAGTCCTCGCTCAGCCTGGCCACCCTGTCTGCCTGGCTCACCAGCCCTGACCTCACCTCCCTTCTGTGGCGCTCCAGCTGGAGGGCACCTCCAGCCCTGGAGTGTTCTACACAGAGGTCACGTTTCCCTTCTGACCTTGCCTTTCTCTGCCACAGACTCCAGGCTCCATCTGCTCCAGAAGCCTTGGACTTTATTGCCTTCTCATAATGACAGGCATGCCACGTGCCAGGCACTGGCAGTCTTTATAACTCCTGTTCAGCTTGGGAATTACGGCCTGTTTTGCAAACAGGGGAAATACACTGCACATAAATAGCAGAGCTGAGGAGTCAACCTGTCTGTCTGTCTGGTTCCAAGACCCCTCCTGTGCCTCCCCATCAGGCCTCCGCTACCTCCCCTGCCCTACATCCTCCTGGTCTCCCCACACCACATCCAGTCTCTAGTCCCCAGCTTCTCTGATGTTCCAGCTCACAGAGCTCCCTCCCTCTTAACTCCTCCCGAGGCAATCTAGCCTTGCACAATTGAGTAGTTAATTACAGAGTAACTTGGATGGGTCTCTGGTTATTTCACATTCGCCTGTCAGACTCCCAGGAAACCTGTTAGTATCTGGTTTGGGGAAGTTGGTGGGGGCGGCGAGCACTTCTCCTCAATTCCCATTGCCAAAAGCCATTGGCTCCTTCCTGTCACACCCCCCCGCCTCTGCCTCTTTAGCATGTTCGCACAGTTGCACATTCACACACACATGCACACACTCTCACACACACACTTAATCAAAAGCTGCCTTCCAAATTTGACGATTAGATGTCTGAAGCTATCTACATAGAATGGAACGCTGGACCACTCCCTCCTCAGTGGTTACTGGACATTGCCCTTACCCTGTAATTCCAGTCTGGATCAACAAAACCATCCAAGGTGATGGGAGCTTCTAGGACCAGGAAAGACATGGATGTCACCACCTACAGAGAGGCCAGGGTCGATTGAGACTTGGAGGGGGACAACTTGGTGTCTCCGTTCTAATTCTGGTCCTGATGCTGTGCGGTGTAGTGACTATGATGGTGGAAGAGGAAGGAGGGGGGAGGGGAGGAGGGGGAGGAGGGGAGCTCCTGCAGTCTTAGTGGTCTGCAGTGACACTTTTGGGCTGTGAGGAAAATCACTCCTCCCCAGGAGTCCTGCTGGGCAACCCTAGAACTAACCCTAGCCCCCAAGCCCATGACTGCCCCTCCCACCCACAATCTGTTTATCTGTGTGATGGTCTTGGAGTGATCTAGCTTTCCTCCTATACACTCTATTGGCTGCAGAGATGGCTCGGTGCTTGGCGCTTTCCCAGAGGCCCCGGATTCAGCTCCCAGCACTTACATCAGGCAGCTCACAATTGCCTGTGATTCCAGCTCCAGGGTAGCCGATGTCCTCTTCTGGCCTCTGCAGGCAACTAAAACAACACGGCAAGCCAGCACAGGGCTTGGAGGCGTGTGAGCCATCCCTTGGCCAGGCCGGAGAAAAGGAGAGGGCATGAGTGATGGGTAGGAGTCAACTTAACACAGGCTGTGAAGAGGGAACCTCTTCTGAGGATTTGCCTCTGTTAGATTGGCCCGTGAGCAAATCCTTAGGGGCGTTTTCTTGATTAATGAGAGGGCCTGGCCCACTGTGGAGAGTCCCACCCCTGGGCAGGTGGTCATGGGTTATATAAGAAAGCAATCAAGCTGGGCAGTGGTGGGGCACGTCTTTAACCCCAGTACTCAGGAGGCAGAGGCAGGCGGGTCTCTGTGAGTTCGAGGCCAGCCTGGTCTACAGAGCGAGATCCAGGACAGGCACCAAAACTACACAGAGAAACCCTGTCTCGAAAAACCAAAAAAAAAAAAAAAAAAAAGAAAGAAAGAAAGAAAGAAAGAAAACAATCAGTAAGCAGCATTCCTCTATGCCCTCTGTCTCAGTTCTTGTGTCCCTGACTTTCTTTCATGATGGACCGGAAGCTGTAAGCTGGAATACCTCCCCCTAGTTGCTTTGGCGTTATCACAGCAAACCAGGCCAGACCCCCAGAGCCACACTTCTCTGTTACAGTTTTGCCCAGAGCCAATCCTAACGAAAGAATAAACAAGAGAGGTGCTTATGTAAGAACATTTCCAGTTTGGGGGTGGGGGTGGGGGAGGGGTACAGGTGGAAGTTACTCCTCCCCTTTAAAAGCCAGAGCCACCCAGCAGCCCATCCTGGGGGTTAGGAGGACACCTGGGGATGGTGGCTTGTCACTGTCCCTGCAGCAGCCTGTCAGTGAGGGAGGCACAGGGCGAGGCACTGGCAGAGATTTTGCAACTGGCTGGCAAGGGCTGAGAGGCACCGCCTCCCGAGCAGGGAGCAGGGGATGGCCCACTCCTAGGTGCACTTGGGATGGGTGGAGAGGGCTGAGGAACCTGTGCCTGACATGAGTCTACTTAGGCCATGAAGCCAGCATGGGGTCTGTAGGACCAGGACCCTGCCCGTGACTCCCAGGGCCATCTGCCTTTCATCCAGGCCCTGAGGTCCCTTATCAGTCTTTCGGGGTGCCTCTTAGCAAAGCTAAACAGGCCCAGGAAGTGGCTGGGTGAACCACCCATGGGTGCCTGGCTGGGCTAGTAGAGTCGCCACATTCCAGGCGAAGGAGACACCGAGCCAAGGCAGACAGGTTCCTCCTCCACCGGGAGACCAGAGGCCCCGAAGATGGAGGAACAGGTGTTCAAGGGGGACCCAGACACCCCTCATTCCATCTCCTTCTCGGGGAGCGGGTTCCTTTCCTACTACCAAGCTGGGGCCGTGGACGCTCTGCGAGACCTGGCCCCGAGGATGCTGGACACAGCCCATCGCTTCGCAGGGACGTCAGCTGGCGCAGTGATCGCAGCCCTGGTCATCTGTGGGATTGAAATGGGTAAGACCTTTATTTCTGGGGTCTCTGGGGGGGCGGGGGCTGCTGGAGGGACTCCTCTGGAGCATGACCTTGACAGCTTTGGAAGTGCTTTGGGACAAAGCCAGATCTAGCAGGTAGGAAATGAGATGGTCAGTGGGGTCGTGGTCAGCCTCGAGGTGTGCCACCACCCATTGGTGAGCAGAGACCTTCCACGGCGCCCTTAGCTGTGAGCTGCCCTGTGCCCAAGCCAGAAGGAAGGAAGCACAGCCTCTCCCGACAGACAGACAGACAGACACACACACACACACACACACACACACACTCCTCCCTCAGTACTGTCATGAGTGAGGAGGCTGGGTGAGGCTTCCTCTAAAGTGCAGACACCCAGGGAAGAGAGTGATTCTCATCCTCCTCATGTGGAGGGGATTCCCACCGGAAAGCTGCAAGTCTGAGGTTTGGGGAGAGGCAAGAACAGAGTGGGGCCCAGTGCAGGAGCTTCGTCTCTGTCCTGGTGGGTCACGGGCCACAGTGCTGACCCGGGGCTCTGAGCAACAGGCTCCTTGTCTCGCAGTGTAGAGCACAGGCCCGACCACCCTACCTGCTCAGTGCCAGGCCGTGATGCAGGCCCTTGTGGAACTGAGCTTCTAGAATGTTTCAGAAAGAAAAGAGATCAACTTAAATAGGGATGTCTCCCCTGTCGTGATGGGAAGTGACAGGGGTCTGTGAACAAATTGAAGCTGGCCGGGGATGAAGGGGAAAGGACACCATGTTTGAAAGATGTACAAGGAGGGTCATGCTGAGGAGGTGGCGGCCAAGTGGAGGTTGCATGAGGTGGGGTGCAGAGGAAGGACCTTTCCGGAGCCCAGGGGAATGGGCCCGAGGGGGACGCGGGGTGAGGGAAGGTTGGAGGTGGCGACTGAGGGGTCAGGTGGCCTGAGACTACAGTGGCCAGCTCCTACCTAGTGCTGACAGCTGAGGGCTGCCAAGAGTGTGCCTGCCCCTGAGTCCTAGCCCTGGCATTCCGGTCTGTAGAAATCGAGGCCAGTTGCTGAACTTGCTGGGCCTCAGTTTCCTCCATCAGGGCAATCCCCGTGATGCCCTGACCTGGGGTTAAAGGAGGAGCTGTGTTAACAGGCGTGAACTGCTTGGTGACTGGGGCACAGGAGTGCTGGAAACCGCCAATTATTTATTTGGGGGTTTTAAGGACCCCCGACTGCTAGGCAGTAGACGTGAGGTAGGAGACCAGTGTAGTGCCATGTGGATGGTGTTAGGATGGGAGCTTGGGTATAGAATGTGCTAGAAGGTAGAGCTGATGAGACCAACTGAAGTGTCAGCTGTTAGATGTCTCTGAGGAGGCAGATGGCATCCCGTACCCTGCTGCCTGGACCTCTGCTGGGGGGGGGGGGGGCTTTATCTGAGAGCATGGCAGTGCTCACTAAGTACCACGTATATGCAAGGTGCCTTTTCTTTTTAAGTCTGTAAGAAACGGTGGGAAAAGAAGAGTTAAAATTTTGACCCATCCTGCAGGCCCTAGTCCACTCTTCCTCTCCAAGATGGGGCAAAGAAAGGAGCAAAGATCTTTCTGGGTTTTTCTTAGGCACAAGGCCCTCTGAGGGTACACTCTCAATGCCTTTCCGTCCAGTGGCATTCAGAAAGGGGCCTGGGGTAAGAGTTGGTTCCTCCTGGGAATGCGGACTCCCTGCCCTGGAGACAGTGCTCCCTGGGAGGAGGAGGCCCTGGCCTTAACTGGTGTTGTTCCCCCCTGCACCCCCCATCACTCCACCCTTGCCTTTATTTTAGGTAGGGTCTCATGTAGCACAGGCTGGCCTTGAACTCTTTAGCTGAGGACGACCTTAACTTCTACTGATCCTCCTGCCTCCTCCTTCCAGGGGCTACAGGTGTGCATTACCATGCTCGTTTTTGTGGGGCTAGGAATTGAACCTAGGGCTTTGCGCATGCTAGGCAAGCACTCTACCCCAGCCTCAGTCCCTGCCGCCTTTAGATCAAGTTCTTAAAAATATACCATCCCAGTGAGTTTATGGCAAGACTTTAGAACCAATTCAGTTTATTCCGTTGGAGAAATAAGAAACGTGCTTAGCCAGCCTGAGGCCGCCATGGAACTCTCGGAATGGAAGGAAGTCATGAAGAGGTCTCTGTGAGGGACTGAGGCCTGGACCCAGCATGGCTCTGTGAGGACCAAGCCAGCTCAGCCATTTTACTGCCCAGTGATTTCCTGATAAGCAGCATAGCCTTTGGATCAGACCCCCATTCTGAGTTTTTAACATATTAAGTCATCCAGACCTGAGGTGAAAACTATTATTATCTCCCATGACACAAAGGAGGAAACTGAGTCACAGGACACTTATACAACTTGCCTGAAGTGGTACAAACAGTGCTTGGGAAGGAAGGTGCCACCTGAACCTAGTCTGGCCACAGTGGACACTTCAACATAACCATGTCGCTGCTGAGTAGAGTGGACTCCCGTGGGACGCTGCTCCCGCGGGACGCTGTCTTTGTGGCTGCAGGGTTAGCTATGGGGGAAGGAGAGCTTTACAGGACCTGATGCAGTGAGAGGGCTGCAAAATGTCTTGGGCCTGGGCCTAGTGGTGCACGCCTTTAATCCTAGCACACGGGAGGCAAAGACAGGCAGATCTCTCAGTTCGAGGCCAGACTGGTCTAGTAGAGAGTTCTAGGATAGCAGGGCTATGTAGAGAGACTGTGTCTCAAAATAGAACAAAGCACCAAAACCAAAGAAAATTAAAAAAAAAAAAAATGTAAAGAGAACACCTTGGGGAGAGCATTTTATGTAGACAGAACAAGTGATTAGGGTCCTGACCCGTTATCGGAAGCTCAGTGGGGTCCGGGCCCAGGTCATGTGCCATCAACACCAGACCCCTGCACATTACTTTGCGGATGCACACCCAGAGTCCTGGGTTGTAAACAGTAGTGCAGTGAGCAGGCTGGCTGTGTCTGACACGCCCATAATGCACGCCAGCCCATAATGCACGCCAGCCCTTCTAGACTCCAGGAGAGTCTGTCATGGACTATTCTATGGCGTGCTAGAGGATTCTTGGACATGACTGTACAGTTTAATCCCCAGAGACACACAGGAGTGTGTGTGTGTGTGTGTGTGTGTGTGTGTGTATGTGTGTGTGTGTGTGGTGTGTGTGTATGTGTGTGTGTGTCTGTGTGTGTGTGTCTGTGTGTGTGTGTGTGTGTCTGTGTGTGTGTCTGTGTGTGTGTCTGTGTGTGTGTATGTGTGTGTATGTGTGTGTATGTGTGTGTGTGTGTGTGTGTGTGTGTCTGTGTGTGTGTATGTGTGTGTATGTGTGTGTGTCTGTGTGTGTGTGTCTGTGTGTGTCTGTGTGTGTGTGTCTGTGTGTGTCTGTGTGTGTGTGTCTGTGTGTGTGTGTCTGTGTGTGTGTGTGTGTGTGTGTGTGTGTGTGTCTGTGTGTGTGTGTCTGTGTGTGTGTGTCTGTGTGTGTATGTGTGTGTGTGTGTGTGTGTGTGGTGTCTGTGTGTGTGTGTGTGGTGTCTGTGTGTGTGTGTGTATGTGTGTGTGTCTGTGTGTGTGTGTGTGTGTGTGTGTGTGTCTGTGTGTGTGTGTGTATGTGTGTGTGTCTCTGTGTGTGTGTGTGTGTGTGTGTGTGTGTACGCATGCTCCCATGTGGAGGCCAGAGGACAGCCTTGGATGTCACACTCAGGATCATTACCTCTATTGAGTCAGTCTTTCAGTGGCCTGGAACTCACCAATTAGGCTAGACTGCCCCAGGAATCCTCCTGCCTCTGCCTCTCCAGTGCCAGAATTTCAAGCATACCCAGGCACATATGTGTGCACACATGTGCCACCATGCCCTGCACGTTCGAGACATCTTTAAAGCAATGATGTGTCTGTTGTTTGTTCTTACGTGTACGGAAGTTTGGCCCGCACGTATGTCTGTGCTCCACGTGCCTGTCTGGTGCCCACGGATCTGCTTCCCCCTTCCCCCTCCTCCTGCTCTTCCCTCCTCCTCAAACCGGGCCCCTTTCCCCGCTCCAACATGAGAGCTGAGATTTTTATCTGAAATTATACCTTCCCATGATAAACACATCCCATCCCTCCACTCATTATGTCCTTTAATAAAGACACTGTATGTCATTTATCAGGTTTATCGATGTAAGAGTTTTTGTTTTGTTTTATCTCCCTCCATAGACCAAGCTAGCCTGGAACTCATGGGGATTCTCCTGCCTCACCCTCCTGGGATAGATTTATTTAGAAATAAATCTATCTAGCCCCTAGAGGACTCTTGTGGTTTTTACTATTGGGAGGGGATTTCCTTTCCCATGGCATTTCCTGGTGGCTCAGCATTGGGGTAACAGGGTCTGAGCTGGGTCTGAGGGTGTCCCCCCCCTCCCCGCTCTTGTTCTTGGGCATTTGGCACACATCTGGGTAGCTTAAAAGTGCCTCCATTACCTCATAGTTTATGTGTGGTCACTGTGTATATAACTGGAGATCTGTCGCTTTTGTTTTGTTTTTTCGAGACAGGGTTTCTCTGTGTAGTTTTGGTGTCTGTCCTGGATCTCGCTCTGTAGACCAGGCTGGCCTCGAACTCCCAGAGATCCACCTGGCTCGGCCTCCCGAGTGCTGGGATTAAAGGCTTCGCCACCACCGCCCGGCTAGATCTGTCGCTTTTTGAAATTACGTTTATTACATTTATTTATTGTGCATATACGTGCATGCATGAATGAGTGTGTGTTCGTGTGCGGGTGCACAAGGACCACAGTGAGCATGTGGTCAGAGGACAGTTTTCAGGAGTTGCTTCTCTCCCTCTACCATGTAGGTCCTATGCCATGTCCTTACACAGCTTGGGTCCTCGAACCCTGACTAGGGGCATCAAGAGGATGAAGAAACGACAGAATAGGCTAGGGTGGTGTGGGCTGGCCTTTCTGATGGAGAAACCACAGCACCGTGGAGGCTCAGTGTGTTTGTTATACGCAGTTGAACACGAAGGCAGGGTATTGTATGCAGATAAACCAGGAGGCAGGTTACTACATACAGCTGGACAAGGAGGCGGGTTAGTTAATCTCGGTAGGAGGGGTCTCTGCAGGGAGGCAGTCTGCAGGCTGGAAATACCAGGGGGAGAAAGTGACGGTGGACATTTTCTACACACACTAGGGACACCCATCCCTAGACTAGAGAAGACTTTACCACCCCCATAAGGCTGAGGCCCTGGGTCCTTGGCATGGCAGTGCCCATGCCAACAGCACACGTTGACTCAGCCTTATCCACTTGGTGCTTCCTCTGCTCCCCACAGTCCTGGGTATCACTCAGGCCATCAGGCTTGGCGGCAAGCACCCTTGCCTGCTAATCCAGGTGCCCTGCCTTTTTTGGTGTTGTTTGTTTTTGTTTTGTTTTGTTTTAAGCAAATTCTTAAGCTCAGCCCCACTTCTTTTCTCAAAGCTGCTCCGGTCTGGGGCTTCTGTGACCGGAGACTACTTCTTCCCCGGGGAAGTGGAGACTGCGGGGCGGAGTGTCCACTGGTGGGGTCTACCTCACTCTGTATGAAGACAGAGCAAAAGCGCTGCACACCCGGCCCGGTTGTCATCAGAGATGACATCACCATTCCCACTTCAATTTATTTGAGGAGAGGCAGTCTCCATGACAACCAGCGGGGTTCCCGAATTTCCGGTGTGGCCAGAAGTGGGACACATTCTCACAGAGCCGAATTTCCTGTGTTTTGAAAACAGTTTCTTAGAGGGTGTCTGAGATTCCATTCATTCATTCCTCTAGGTCAGAGGACAATTGTTAGCAGTCTGTTCTCTCTCTCCACCAGGCTGCTTCCAGGGATCAAACTCAGGGCTTCAGGCCTAGCACCAAGCGCCTTTGCACATGGAACCCCATCTCCCAACCCCCAAAATAATTTCTTATCTTTTAAAAATTTATTTATTTGTATTTTATATACTTGTATTTTGCCTGCATGGATGTCTGTGTGAGGGTGTTGAACCCCCGGAACAGGAGTTACAGACAGTTGTGAGCTAGCTGCCTTATGGGTCCTTCGGAAGAGCAGGCAATGCTCTTAACCACTGAGCCATCTCTCCAGCTCCCCCCCAACCCCCCCAAAAAAAATCTCTTTTCTTATCAAAGGATAAAGATTCAGTGGTCTGGCAGCCCCACCCCTTCGGCTGCTACTACAGAAAGAACCCCTCCCCCCAAAAGACTGGAGTGGCCAGCCTTCCCTCCTGCTGTCCATGTTTCCTTCTCTGTCTTTCTCTTTTCTTGAGACAGAGTCTCACGTAGACCAGGCTGGTCTCATGTAGCCAAGTCTGGCTTTGAACTCATGTTTCCCCTGTCTGCACCTCCCAAGTTCTGGGACCACAGTCTCCCCATGCCTGGCTTTCACTTTGTAGTGCTAACACTGGAGGAAGTACCACCCGGGTCCTAGACAGACAGACAGTGAGGCCAGGCCCTGCAGTCAGGACTGCCCGGGTCCTAGACAGACAGACAGTGAGGCCAGGCCCTGCAGTCAGGACTGCCCGGGTCCTAGACAGACAGACAGTGAGGCCAGGCCCTGCAGTCAGGACTGCCCGGGTCCTAGACAGACAGACAGTGAGGCCAGGCCCTGCAGTCAGGACTGCCCGGGTCCTAGACAGACAGACAGTGAGGCCAGGCCCTGCAGTCAGGACTGCCTGAGGGAGCAGCTGGTGCTTGCAGGGTGAGGATGACGACATGACAGACGTCAAAGTGGGGAAACCTGTGTGTCCAGAATATGGACGGCACAGGCCACCTGACGTCCCAGCTTCAGAGAGGCAGTTTCCAGTTCACAGGGGCTTTTCAGGTGGGAAAGGCACACAACACAAACCGAAGGCTTCAGCTTGATTGATGCATGGTTTACTTACCACGCCGCTCACCCCACTTAGAGTTTGCCTGGCTTGTCAGTTATGCAGCGAGCCCCAAAGTCAATGTTAGAACACTTTAGTTCCCCACAAAGGAACCTTCTGCTCTTTACCTCTTGCCTCCTAATCCCCCTGACCCCCCCCCCCCCCCCCCCCCGCCGCCGAGTCCCCAGAATTCACGGATCCACTTTTCAGTCTCTTCAGATGAGCATGTTTAACACAACATGATCCTTCACATTTAACCTAAAAGGAGACATGCAATGCGTGTGCTGATTTGCATCTGGCTTCTTTCCCTCGGCATGATGTTAGCCAGCTTCACCAGGATGTAGGGTGACCAGTCATTTTCTTTTTAATGGTTGAATAATATTCTACTGGGTAGATCTAGCATATGGGTTTATCCATTCATTTGATGACGGACATCTGGGTTGTTTTTACTTGGAGCTATTATTATGAGTAGTGCTTCTGTGAACATTCCTGTCCGTTTAAAAAAAATTAACACGGAAAAAATTGAGCACATGATACAGGATGATGTTACACACCCTGGAGCCCTATTTGATTGCGGCATTGACCAAGGGCACGCCACCCCAGCCCTAACCTTGCTTTGTTACTGTAGAAGGCCTTAAAGAATAACTTAGGGCTGGAGATGTGACTCCGTCCGTCGTAGACCACTGGCCAGCAAGCAGAAGGTGAGTTTGATCTCCAGCACAGCATAAACCTTGCCCTCCTCAGTTCTCGGGGCCCTTAGCGGGCTCTCAGGTAGGCAGCGGCAGAGCTGAGAATCTCCCAGTGAGGAGTGTGAATCAGGATCAACCCTGAGACAGGAGCTGCCGATGTCCCTGCAGTCCAGGGACCCACTCCAGGGCTCGCTTTCGTGTGGCCATTCTGGGTGGAGTTTCGCAAGAAGGGAAAGGCTTCAGACCAAAGCTAGTCTGATCCACTCTCTCCCCTTCTCCCTCCACTCTCTGGTCCCAGATATCCTCTGGCCAGTGTGGGACTTTCCTGGACCTGCAGTACAGTGGAGGAGACATCATCAGCCCCCCACCCACCATCCCCCCCACCCCCTCCCCTGTCGGCACAGTGCCCGCTTGGAGTCAGAACCCAGGAGGCTGTTACAGAAGACTGTCCATAGCACGTGTTCTAGGTCCCCTAAGGTCTGTGTGGGATTCTCGATAGGCCCCAAGAGTCTGAAACTGCCATCAAGGTACACACAGGTGTTCTCCCCTGCCCGCTCCCCTCCTCTCCCGCCCCATGGCCATGTCCACATTGCATCTAGTCAGAAGAGGAGGCGGACACACCCCTTTCCTCCAGGGTGGGACTTGGAGGTGACACACTTCTTATTAGCCCTCATCTGTGGATCAGAACTTAGTCATATAGCCTTGCCTAGTAGCAGAGGAGACTGGGAAATGCAGGCCTGCTTTCAGAAGACCCTACATGTAGGCAAGGAATGGAGAGCCAAAGGCTGAGTCAAGAGGAGGTGATAGAGAGTAGTCTCTGGCAGCAACTGTTACTGGGTGACATAAAATGACAAGGTGCTTGTCTGGAGTGCAGGAGGCCCCTGGTCCGACCCTAACACCACCACAAAGGAGAAGAACAGGGAAACTGTCCCCTGCCTGAGACCAAGGCCGGGACCAGAGAACCACCATGGCGTAAGGCTGTGTTGGCTAGGGAGGGACATCTGTGGTGTCCTGGGCTTGCAGAGGCCTGGGCAGTGCCTGCACTGAGCCCCATGTCTAGGCTA
The DNA here is from genome assembly GCF_903995425.1 of Onychomys torridus. Taxonomy (NCBI): domain Eukaryota; kingdom Metazoa; phylum Chordata; class Mammalia; order Rodentia; family Cricetidae; genus Onychomys; species Onychomys torridus. The sequence continues at coordinate 63,242,715 of NC_050460.1, read as the reverse complement.
ACCTTCTCTGCTCTCTGGAGATATGTTCCCCTGAGACACAAACACCCTCCCTCCCAGCTCCTCCTCTCCTTCGCTCTGCGATCTGCCCACTGCCCTCACCCCTGCTCTAATTCATTCAGATTCCTGTCTCATGTCATCAATCAGATCAATCTCTGAACAATCTTGGATCTTGGGGCTCCCCCAGCCCACATGAAACAGGGGCTACTTGACTGTTGGCTGTTGGGGTGTGACGTGTGAATGTCTTTTCTATTTGAGGATTTACCTCGTCAGTTCTAAGTGTGGGGTGCAGCCTCTACCGCACAGGATGCTGTGGAAGTCACCTAGCTCCACCCTCATTTTACATGGGATTGTATTTAGACTCCGGGAGAGAAAGGAGCGGGTTAAAGGTAGAACATACCTAGGTTTCCAAACTGGTTCCCAGGAGTCCCAGCAAGGAGACACTCGTGTGGCTCCATCTGGCACAGCTGCTGTTGTCTCATTCATAAGGGACCAGGAGGCCTTTCTACAATGTCTTCTTTAAAGATTTCTTTATTTATTTTATTCTCTGTCTCTCTGTGCCCACATGTATGTCTGTGTTCCACATGTGTGCAGATGTCCTCAGAGGCTAGAAGAGAAGTCCAGGTCCTCTGAAATCGGAGTTACAGCTGGCTGTGTGTCTTCTGATGTGGATGCTGGGAGCTGAACTCAGGGCCTTTACAGGAATGATTGGAGAAGAGACTGGCCTGGCCTGGGAAGGGAGCCTAGGGCCTGGCAGCCTTCACTGAAGATATCACTTGGGTCTGGCTCTCTAAAGACTCTTCCTCTTCCCAGGGCTGTCCGAGCCCATGGATGCTGGTCAGAAGAACTCTAGGAAGGCAGATCCCCAAGAGCTTGTAAAGAGGTACAGGGTCCTCCTGTCATGCACAGGGAACAGGGTGAGGGGAAATTAGGGGTCAGTGCTAAGATAGAGGGCATCTCCTTGACAAAGGCAGCCAGCTGTGACGAATAAACCTGCCCTGTGGCTCCTCAGGGCTGGGAGGCCAGCTCCTCTGTCTGCCACCTGGGTGCCTCAACATTGCCAGTTGAGCCTCAGTCTGTTCTGTAGAGGAGACAGCTCTACTGCCCACATGAAAGCAGCATGTCAAGGACTTGAACTCAGAGCCCAGCTCAGCAGCAGGCACCAAAGAGGCTCCATGAAGGGTACCCCTGCAGAGGCAATCGCACAGGGGTGGGGCAGGACCCTGCAGGGGTAATCAATCACACAGGGGTAGGGCAGGACCCTGCAGGGGCAATCACACAGGGGTGGGGCAGGACCCTGCAGGGGCAGTTGGACTGAGAGGGGCTTATGAGAGGGATGGAAGGAGGTCTGATTGTGGGAGCCTCAGGCAGCCAGGCACTCCCTCCAGCAGCAGAGGTAACTAGTTATCATGACTGAGAGTGAGGGTGAGACCATGACAGGAAAGAGGCCTAGGGCTAGAGAGATTCACAGCTGAAGGGGTGCTGGGAGGCACCCTGCCGCACACACAGCCCAACATCACCTGGGGTAAGGTGTTCTGTTTTCATCTAGGGTCCCCCAGTCAGGCAGAAAGGTTATGGATGGGGCCAGGGTGGAGTTCTGCCTTGGGAACACAAACTTCAAAGATGGCAGAGAGAAGCAGGGGAGTGATGGCCCTGAGGTATTGAATGAGTTTCCAGAGAACTTTCTAGACATATTTACTCCTTCTCAGTGTTAGTACAGGATGATCCATAAGACACTTCCACAGGATGAATGCTGGGAGAGTGTGCCTGGATTCTTTTGTGTGTGTGTGTGTGTGTGTGTGTGTGTGTGTGTGTGTGTGTGTGTTTGAGACAGGGTTTCACTGTAGCTTTGGAGGCTGTCCTGGACTTGCTCTGTAGACCAGGCTGGCCTCAAACTCACAGAGATCCACCTGCCTCTGCCTCCCGAGTGCTGGGATTACAGGTGTGCACCACCACCACCCGGCTAAAGTTTCTTCTTCTTCTTCTTCTTCTTCTTCTTCTTCTTCTTCTTCTTCTTCTTCTTCTTCTTCTTCTTCTTCTTCTTCTTCTTTTGGTTTTTCCAGACAGGGTTTCTCTGTGTAGCTTTGAACCTTTCCTGGAACTCGCTTGGTAGCCCAGGCTGGCCTCGAACTCACAGAGATCCACCTGGATTCTTAGAAAGAGGTGCACAGGGGTGGAGACACACCCCATCTCGTGTCCAAAGGCAGGGAAAGAGGTTTATGGACGCATGGGTGGAAATCCAGGTTATGAGCCTGTTCCCACAGCAACTGACTACCTGAGTTGGTTGTTTTGAGACTGAATCTCACTATGTAGCCTGTGGTGGTTAGAAAGAAAATGCCCCCAAAGGGAGTGGCACTAATGGGAGGTGTGTTCTTGTTGGAGGAAGTGTGTCACCGAGGAAGCCGGCTTTGAGGTCTCATATGCTCAAGCCATGCCCTGTGAGACAGACCACTTCCTGTTGCCTGTGAGTCAAGATGCAAGGTCTCTCAGCTACCTCTCCAGCACCAAGTCTGCCTGCATGCCGCCATGTCTTACTATGATGATAATGGACTAAACTTCTGAAACTGTAAGCCACCACCTCAATTAAACCTTTTCCTTTATAAGAGTTGCCTTGGTCATGGTGTCTCTTCACAGCAATAGAAACCCTAACTGAGACAGTAGCCTAGGCTGGCCTCAAATTCACTGGATAGCCCAGGCTGGCTTCAAACTCATGGTAATCCTGCTGCATCAGTTTTTTGAGTAGGGTTACAAGTGTGAACCACCATGCCATAATTTAGTATAGCTTTTTTTAAAAAAAATTCTACTAAGTAGGGTTTTTAAAAATTACATTTGGTCACTGGGCAGTGGTGGCACACGCCTTTAACCCCAGCACTTGGGAGGCAGAGCCAGGTGGATCTCTGTGAGTTTGGGGCCAGCCTGGGCTACCAAGTGAGTTCCAGGAAAGGTGCAAAGCTACACAGAGAAACCCTATCTAGAAAAACCAAAAAAAAAAAAAAAAAGCTTGGGGATTTAGCTCAGTGGTAGAGCACTTGCCTAGCAAGCACAAGGCCCTGGGTTCGATCCTCAGCTCAAAAAAAAAATTACATGTGTGCTTGTGTATGTGTGCGTGTATGCATGCATGTATCAGAGGACAACTTGTGGGTGCATTGTCTCTCTTACACCATATGGGTCCTGGGTCCTGGAGATCCCACTCACGTCACCAGGCTTAGTGGCAGATGTCTACCTGCTAAGCTGTCTTGCTGCCCCCGATCTAAGCTTTTAAACTCAGTTCTCTAGAACAGTGAGGTTAGAGAAGGGTCTGCAGGGTGGACTGTTACCATCGGGGAAGCCCAGCTTTTGTCTTGCTTTGTCGCAAGCACTAAGTAGGTCAGAGCTTTTGCCTGAGTATGTCCAGAGCAGAGGTGGAAGATGTGAGTTTTCCTGTAGGGTCTAATTCTGCTAACATACGGCCTGTGGCTCAGAGTGTGTGTCCACCCACTTACCCACCCACCCATCCACCTATCTACCCACACACAACCTTACCCACCAACCCACTCAGCTACCCATCCATCTACCCATCTACTCGGCTTCAACCTTCTCCTGAGCTGGAATTCTTACCTGTAAAAAGAAACAAATGGGGTCTGGACTGGTATTTGTATATGAGGGGCTGCCCATCAGTGCATATGTGTGCAGGTGCACATGCATTTGTGTGCAACTGTGTGTGTGCGTGGGGTGTCAGAAGTCAACCTCACAAGTCTTTCCTTGGCGAGAGTCGTCCACCTGTCTTTTTAAGTCTCTCACACAGGGAACTGGGGCTCTCTAGTCAGGCTAGACTGGCTGGCTAGTGAGCCTCAGGACTTAGGAGTCCAGCTGACTCTCCTGCTCCAGCACTGGGTTATGAGTGCACACCAGTACACCCAGCTTTTATACTGGTTCTGGGGACCAAACCTGGGCTCTCATGCCTTCCTGGCAAGCATTTTAACCACCCCCCCCCCAGCCATTCTCCCTGCATCTAGTACTGTTGACCTAGGATCTTTTTTTTCTTTAAAGATTTTATTTATTTATTTATTTGTTTGTTTGTTTGTTTGTTTATTATGTACACAGAAGAGGGCACCAGATCTCATTACAGATGGTTGTGAGCCACCATGTGGGTGATGGGAATTGAACTCAGGACCTCTGGAAGAGCAGTCAGTGCTCTTGACCTCTGAGCCATCTCTCCAGCCCCCAACCTAAGATCTTAGAACTGCCCATTTTCAGGAATTTTGAGGGGTTTCCTTGCCTTAGATGGGACCGGGCAGTCTCACAGGGTTCAAGAACAATCCAGCTTCAACCCTTACCAGCCATGTGTTTTGCTGTTTTATATATTCCATTTCCACTTTAGATTTGCCTGGCATAAAGCCTCCTCTGGCTGAAAATTGGCAGTACCAGGGGGTCCCACAGGCTTCCTACCAGTAACAGTGTGGCTTTAAAGCAAAATGCCTCTGTGGTGTGTGGCACATGAACCAGGGTCACCGCCCCTGGGGTCTAACTGTCACTGTGAAGAAAAACAGAAAAAGATGGGAAAGTGTGTTTGGGTGAACTCCTTCCATTAAGTGATAATAGCAGTTATTATTAGAATGTGGTTAGGTAGTCAAGACCCCTGGGAAAACACAGCTGGGATTTCTGCCCGCAGTTTGGAGTCTCAGGCTCACAGGTTCCCCACGCAGGGATTCTGAGCCTTGCCAGGGCTTCCCTGGGAATCTGCTCACCCGTGCCTCCCCAGAGACCACCTCACCTCATCTTCCCCTGAGCAGTCATCTCAATGCAAGGGAGAGCTGGCTGGCCAACTGTGATTGGCTAAGATGGAGGCTGTTGCTAGGTTACCAGTCCACTGAGACTGGGTGCGTGTGCATGTGTGCGCAACCCCATCCTCCATCCTAGGTCCATCCCACACAGCAGGCCTGATTCTTGCACACTCAGGAACAGGATGCAGCCACTTAAAGGGCCTGCCTCCAGTGCCCTTTCCGTCTGTGTGGGGGAAGGAAGACAGGCCTATGTTTTAACTCTGGAGTCATCTTGTACAGCTGTTTGTCTCTTGGGCCTCAATGTCCCTTTTTGATTTCTTGAGTTCACTAATTTATTCATTATCTATGTATGCATTCAGTTAATTAAGTGTCTGCCTGGATTTCGGACACTGTATCAAATACTAAGGATTAGTAAGACCTCTTCACTCTTGGGAAGGGGGTAAATATTTCCCACTTAATCAAATAACATACCTGTGCACCAAGTTATCTCTTTTCTTCCCCTTCAGTAATTTTCCTAGGTCCCAATTTTTTTTTCAAACTCAGCCCTCCCCCATAAAAGAGGCATGGTGCCAGATTGGCCCTGAGCCTCTGCAGACCATGGGCACACCTATCAGCCACACTTTTACTGTGTCCATCTATTTTTATTTTATTTTAAACGGATTTATTTTCACATGTTTGGGTGTTTGTCTGCATATGTGTCTGTGTACCACATGTGTGAAGTACTCATGGAGACCAGAAGAGGGCGTCAGCTCCCCTGGAAGAGTTCCAGGTGGTACTGAGTCACTGTGTGGGTGCTGGATATTGAATCCGGGTCCTCTGAAAGAAGAACCAATGCTCTTAAGTGCTGAGGCATCTCTCTAACCCCTACTTCGTCATGTCTTGATAAGATGACCTTGTTCAGTGGAAGCCATATGGGCGATTATTCTGGCATACCCAATATTGAGTGCATTCTGTATGCAGGGAACTTTCAAACTATCTTATGACTCAGTGAAGGATAGAGAGGAGACAGATGTGGCACACAGGCAAATGGTGGTTTATAAAGGTAAAGGGGAAACCCCATGTTAGGATGAAGTGTTTAATGTTTAAGTGTTAGGTGAGCCAAAGGGGGCTTTTGATGCTGGACTTCAATCCTTTGATAGCTGGGTCTCGGTAGTCAGCCTCAGGAGGAGGAAGAGGCCAAATAAGGGGATGGTCCTTGGTGGCTAGCGTTAGGGATGTAATCTAATGGTTTTTAGCAAGGCAGAGGGAATGGGGAGAGGGGAGCATGGAGGGCGAGGCCGGCCAGAGCCACACGCTCGAGTGGGCGCCACCACTGCCCAGCTACTGCTGGGTTTTTGCTGTGGAGTTAAGCAACAGTTTCTTCTTTCTCAGAGATCTCACTGCTGAACAAGCATGAGTGTCCACCTCCATCCTGGAGACTGGCTGGGTGGTGGAATGTTGGCCCTGGAGGATTTCCAGTCTATCTGAGAGGCTCCTGAAGGATCTCTGCAGATCCAGCATCCTGAGGAGAGGGGAGAATTGCTTCCTCACAACAGTAGACGTTGCCGGGCGGTGGGGGCGCACGCCTTTAGTCCCAGCACTCGGGAGGCAGAGGCAGGCAGATCTCTGTGAGTTCGAGGTCAGCCTGGTCTACAAAGCGAGTTCCAGGAAAGGCGCAAAGCTACACAGAGAAATCCTGTCTCGAAAAACAAAACAAACAAACAAACAAACAAAAGTAGATGGGACTAGTGGGGACTGGGTGGGAGCAGCTAACCTGGAGTTCGCCGAGCAGAGCCCAAGATGCTCCTTTCAAACCTCATGTTGCTGTGGTTGGTGTAGAAACCATGACCAAAGGAGCCTGGCAGCCTGGAGATTGCCACTACTTATGGTGACAAAAGCACCTGACAAAAAAATCAGCCCGAGGAAGGAACGCTTTGTTGGGCTCACAGTGCGGCGCCGTCCATCGTGACTGGCAGGAGCTGGAGGCAGCTAGCTGGTCGGGAAGCAGAGGGAGCTGGAGGCTGATGCTCAGCCCCCTTCTTCCTAGGCAGCCCAGGACCCCAGCCCGGGCAGTGGCACCGCCCCATTCAGAGTAGGTCTTGCCTCCTCAGTGAACTCAATCTAGAATCTCTCTGACACACATGGCCAGGAGTTTGTCTCCTAGGTGACTCCAGGTCCTTCCTGTTGATGACAATAACCATCCCAGAGGGGGTGGGGGGTGGGGGGGTGGGGGGGACAGGGAGGGTGGGGGGTGCTGGAAAATCAAGGGTGCATGAAGAAGGCTGCGAACCCAGCAGCGGGCGGGGCTTAACCCACGCTCTTTCCTCTCTCTCCTCTCTCTCTCTGTCTCTCTTTCTCTCTCCCCCTTTCTCTCTCCTCTCTCTCTCCTCTCTCCCCCCTCTCCTCTGTCTCTCTCTCCTCTCTCTCCTCTCTCAGGGTCTCACTATGTGAGCACGGCTGGGAAACTAGACCAGATTCGCTTCGACCTTGAAGCAATCCTCCTGCCTCCACCTCTTGAGCTCTGGGGTGGCAGGCAGGAGCCATCATACCTGCTGGTCCTTGATTCTCCACCACAGGAGACTTGTTTAACCTGGTTAGTTATCCCTCTCTCTTCCTATCACCAAAAAAGAGTGAGCGAGGAGGGTGAGACCATCTGTCCCCGAGGACAGACACACAGAAACCAGGAGAGAAACAAGAAGACGCAGAGAGATGGGGGACCTTTTGGAGTGTGCCTGCCTTGAGAATTTTAAACCAAATGCCAGGCTGAGAGAAGCCAGACAGCCGCCCCCTCCCTCCCTGGCTTTGTGTGTCTAGGCAGTACACAGCCGATTCCCAGAGCGAACCGTTTTCAGATGTAGGGACCCTGGAAATGTCAACACTATTTTCATCCTCTCCGCCACTGTTCATCCCTGTCCCACCCCTCCCTATTGGGTGGGTGAGCATCGACTCAGAGTGAATCTTGTTCTAGTTCTAAAGCCACAATTAAAATAAGCACTTCATGCTGGAGACATGTAGACCTTTGACCCCGCACTCCCACGTCTAGGAATTTGTCCTAAAGAGACGAATCCAGAACATGGGCAAGGAATTTAGCATGGGTTGTTCCTCCTGGTTTATTTATATATTATAATTCATCTATTTGTGCTTTATGTTTATGAGTGTTTGCCTGCACGTGTGTCTGTGCACCACATGCATGCAATGTCCACAGAAGCCAGAAGGGGGCGTTGGATGTCCTGGAACTGGAGTTACAGATGGTTGTGAGTCCTAGGTGGGTGTTGAGCTTCAGTCCTCTGGAAGAGCAGCCAGTGCTCTTAACCACTGAGCATCTCTCCAGTCCTGTGGCAGGCTAATCTCTGAAATTGTGTGTGTGGTGGGGTGGCATTTTGAATGAGAATGTCCCCACAGGACCAGATGTTTGACTACTTGGTCCCAGGTTGTTTGGACTGTGTGGGTAGGTTCAGGAGGTGTAACGCAGACTTGCTGGAAGAGGTGTTTTGTAGCAGGAATCTTCAAAGTACTTGTTAATAAAAACAAACCTGAGGCCAGTTATTGGGGTGAATGCTGGAAGATCAGAGAAGCAGAACAAGCCACAGCTACCTCACCTTGCTAGTTCCTCAGGTGATCCTGTTTCCTCAGGCTGGAAGCTTCTGAGTCCTCCTCCACATGAATCTCAGCTGAACTGTGTTGCTCCAAAGCCTGAATGCTTAACCAACCAAATGCTTAACTAACTACATGCTTTACTAACTACATGCTTTACTCACTTAGTTCCTGGTCCTCACGCCTTCTATACCTTTCTCTTTCTGCCCCCACTCCCTGGGATTAAAGGTTGGGTTTCTGGGATTAAAGGCACGGGTCACCATTGCTTAGCTGTTTCTAAAGTGGCCTTGAACTCAGAGATCCACCTGGCTCTGCCTCCCAAGTGCTGGGATTAAAGGTGTGCACCACCACTGCCCAACTTCTGTTAGGGCTTACTCTTCCTATTTTCTAGCCACCATTTTTGGCTTTGTTCTAGTGGCTGTCTGTTCTCTGACCCCAGATATGTTTATTTTGGGGAACACACAATATTTCAGAGAACACAATACCTACCACAGTGTTTCCCTGGGGATAGGCTGCAAGGTTTCAAGAGCCTGAGCCATTCCCAGTTAGCTCTCCCTCTGCTCTTGGCTTGAGGTTCCAATTGTGAGCCCTCAGCTTCCGCTCCAGCCACCATATCTGCTACTTGCTGCCACGTTGCCATGTCATGACAGACTCTTCCCCCTCTGCCCTGAACCCAAGCAAACCCTCCCTTCCGTGTGTTGCCTTGGTCGTAGTGTTTTCTCGAAGCGGCAGAAACATAGCCAACACAGCGTGTCCACTGGTGGGTGTGCATGCACCTGTGGAGGTCAGAGGACCACCTGTAGGAGTCAGCTCTCCCCCACCTTGTGGGTCGTGAGGGTGGAACTCTGGCTGCCAGGCTTGGCAGTAAGCGACTTTACCCACTGAGCCATCTCACAAGCTAGCTCTTTCTTTTCTTCCCTTCCTTCCTTCCTGTGTTTGTTTGTTGTTTATTTTTTATTTTTCAAGATAAGGTTTCTCTGTATATCTCCAGCTGTCCTGGATCTCACTCTGTAGACCAGGCTGGCTTTGAACTCACAGAGATTCACCTGCTTCTGCCTCCCGAGTGCTGGGATTAAAGGCGTGCTGGTTACAGGTTATTTTGTTAAATATATTAAAGACATTATAAACTTGTGTTTAGACAGGCTTGGTGACACAGGTCTATAATTACAGCTCGTAATAGGTGGAGGCAGGTGGATCTAGAGTTCAAGGTCATCATCCACTGCAACAGTGAGTTCAAGACCAGCCTGGGTTACATATAGGGGCCAACAGAAGGGTTCAGTAGGTAAAGGTCTTGCTTGCTACAGAGCCTGACAATGAGTTCAGTTCCTGGAATTCACATGGTGGAAGGGGAAACTGACTCCAGGAAGTTGTCTTCTGACCGCCACAAGCATCCTGTAGCACCTGTACACACACACACACACACACACACACACACACACACACACACACACACTAAAAACAGGGCTAGGAGAATGGTCCCAGGGGTAAAGAGCTTGCTGTAGGCATGAGGACCTGAGTTCAGATCCCCAGGACCAACATTAAAAAAGCTAAGTGTGGGGTTTGGGGATTTAGCTCAGTGGTAGAGCGCTTGCCTAGCAAGCACAAGGCCCGGGGTTCGATCCTCAGCTCCAAAGGAAAAAAAAAAAAAGCTGAGTGTGGAGTTGTGACCTTGTAACCCAGCACTGGGTGGGGGTAGGGCACAGAGAAGAGGACCCAGGGGCTGGATGGCCAGCTCTGGTCAGGTGGGGACTGTGAGCTCCAGGGTCAGTGAGAGATCACGGCCTCTACATGCACATGCAAAAGGAGGTGCATCTACACCACACACACACACACCGAAACAAGTAAACAATATATACGTAGGTTATTGGCAAATAAATATACACATGATATATTAGGTTTAGAAAGTAAGTTACAAGTGTGTACAATAATACATAGCACATCGTAGACCATCATAGATGGTCTAAGGAAATAGGCCAAACATTCATTTCTGGGTGGAGAATTCTGAAGCTTTCTTTTTCTTTCTGTTTCTCTGCATTTCTGTCTTGTTTTGGTTTGGTTTTTGTTGTTTTGTTTTGTTTTTTGAGGCAGGGTTGTGTAGCCCAGGCTATCCTCAAACTCCCGCTCTTCCTGCCTGCCTCTACCTCCGGGACCGCAGTAGACCTGTGGCTGCATGCCTGCCTGCATCTGAGCTGTTTGGTGTGTCCCCACACGAGCAGGTGTGCTTCCTATGACAGAAGCACAGGTCTCTGCATCATCCCAGCACCTCCACGACTCTCCAGACCCGTAGCACAAGCTGAAGCAGGCAGAAGAGGAAGTCAGTGACCTCCGTCAGCCTGTGAAAATTCAAAAACTGGGCTGGAGAGATGACTCAGCAGTTAAGAGCACTGGCTGCTCTTCCAGTTGTCCTGGGTTCAATTTCCAGTACCCACTTGGCAGCTCACAACCACCTGTAACTCCGGTTCCAGGGGATCTATCACCCTCTGACCTCTGAGGGAACCGGTAAACGCACGGTGCACAGAAAGTGCACTTAACTGGTGCTCAAGGTCACTTTCTCTCTCTCTCTCTCTCTCTCTCTCTCTCTCTCTCTCTCTCTCTCTCTCTCTCGACAGGGTTTCTCTGTGTAGCTTTTCGCCTTTCCTGGAACTCACTCTGTAGCCCAGGCTGGCCTCGAACTCACAGAGATCCGCCTCCCTCTGCCTCCCGAGTGACAAGGTCACTCTTGACTATATAGTAAGTGAGTATGAGGCCAGCCTGGGCTACGTGAAACCAGTTCCCAAAAGTACATGTCTCCATTCTAACTTGTCTTCTGGATGAGACCAATTCAGACCTGAAACCTTGTAGCCAGGAAAGACTGCTGGCCTAGAGGGGAGATGCTGTTTGTTCATGCCTATGCATGGTAAGGTTGAAGTTGCTGAAATTGCCAGGCTTCCGGCTCCCAGGAAGGAGCATGAGCGATGGGCTCACAGCAAAGTACGGGGTCCCTACCGTTAATGCAGATGTCGTCCGGGTGTGGGTGATGGTTCAGAGTCAGAAAAACAAGAACATTAAACTAACATTTCCTGCCTGTGTGACTTCAGGCAAGACACTTACCCTGCCTCAGTTTCCAAATCTGTACAATGGTGCTCCAGCATTAGTGGAGTGGTCTCCAAGGTTAGACCAGTGACGTACAATCTGTGAACTATAACAAGAATAAACTGTCCTTTCATTGTGTCCAGATTGTTGGGTGTGACTTTGGGCAAATCAGTTACCTTCTCTGTGTGTCTGCTGCGGACCGAGCCGGAAAGACTCGGCCCTTCCCGCCCACACGCAGATCTGGTTGATAAGCTCTTTGACAGCGTTGCACATGCGGCCTCCACTTGGCTGCCTCCCACGGCGGCGGCGGCGGAGAGCTCATGACTGCACACGTCCCTGTTGCATATTCATGACAGGGGCTTACAGCAAAATTTTCCATAGGAGACATTTGTTGAAGGACTGGTGGTGTGGTTCAGTGGTCAAGAACAGGCTTAGCTTATGCAAAACCCTGAGTTCAACCTCTGGCACCAGGAAAAAATAATAGTTGTGGGACTGGAGAGATGACTCATTGGTTAAGAGTACAAATTCGTGAAATGTTCCAATTTGTTGTTGTTGTTGTTTATAAAAAGTTCAAGTTTGTTTTTTTTTTTTTTTAAAGAGCACTTGCTGGACGGCTCTCAGCTACGGGATCCAACAACCCTCTTCTAGCTTCTGTGGGTCGCGCACACGCGGGGGAGGGGGTGGCACACACACACACACACACACACACACACACACACACACACACTTGCACATACACACGAATAAAAAATAAATTTGAAAAAACCTGCTTGTCAGAAAGGGACTAGAGCTAAGTTGTCAGAATTCGTGCCCGGCGTACATGAAGCCCTGGGTTCTCTTCCCAGCACAGCATGAACCAAGCATGGCACAGTAGGATCGGGAGTTCAAGGTCATCCTCTGCTACTCAGTGAGGGTGAAGCCTGTCTAGGGTATGTGGCCTCTAAGCATAAGAATCTCATACAGGACTCTCAGAAACCCGCCTGGTAGCGGACCTCAGGCGTGGGCACAGGCGGCTGGAGGGGCTGTACGCAAGGAGGAAATATCTTTTAGCCACTGAATGTTTCTGTTGTGTGTCCACCCACGGCCAGAAGCAGGACACCCGGGTCCCTAGCTGTGGGGGACCTGGGACTTCCTCCTCCATGGCTCTGTGCTGTCCAGAATGGCAGGCTTGTTCCTGAGTCCCCCAGGCTTCTGGATCCCAGGCCTTGTCACTATGAGCTGTGGGGTAAAGTGGTGACATCATTGAGGGCACCCCTGTGTGGGGTCTGCTCCCACTCTCTACCCCAGGATACTCTTGAGCAGGAAGAAGTGAGAAATATTTAGACAGAAATACAGAGGAGAGAGACAGAAACATGGGATAGCCTCGGGAGGGCCCAGGTCAAAACCCACCGGCCCCTTCTGTCTCTTCTAAAGGGCTTTTATAAAGGAATGCCAAGGGGTAGCACAAAAGACCTCCCTGCCCCCCAGCACAGTCAAATGCAGACCCTCCCAAGCACCTGGTAACACATACGTGATCAAGTCAAACTTTTATGCAGCCCTGCTGTGTTAAAGCAAGCTCAGATCTCACTAGGAGACCTCTGGGGACCCCAACACCCTCCTATTGGTCCTGCACTGCCGGCTGATGGTGTACCTCCCTCTGTTTCCCTCCACAGAGGAGTACCTCAGAGTGCTGAACACGGGCCTGGCCGAGGTGAAGAAGTACTTCCTGGGACCTCTGTCCCCATCCTGCAAGATGGTACAGATGATGCGACAGTTTTTGTACAACGTGCTGCCTGAAGACTCCTACAAGTTCGCCACCGGGAAGCTGCACGTGAGCCTCACCAGAGTCACGGACGGGGAGAACGTGGTGGTCTCAGAGTACAGGTCCAAGGAAGAGCTCATTGAGGCAAGGCCCTGACTGCAGCCCCTGGGGGACCCTGGGCAGCCCAGTGCAGTTCTGTCCAAGCCCCGCGCAGCATGGTCCCAGCCTCCTCCCTTCCTCCCTTCCCTGCTTGCCTGGCCCTGTGCTTCCTCCCTGCCTGCATCTCTGCCAGGAGCAATTTCACAGGAGGTGATGACAGCCAGAGTCTGCCACCAGCCCGACGACTTCCACACCATGTACCCTTCCTCTGCCTTCACCCTGCAGGGCCTCTGGGCTGAATCTGGGGCTTCAGAAGCCTAGTGGTGGCCCCCCAACTCCAGAGACCTCCAGACCTGGGTCTCAGCGCACCTCCAGTTTTAGGAACAGTACCCATGCTCCCGCTCTGTCCTCATGAGCCCTGACAGAGATTGAATTATCTGGCTGAGGCTCTGGCTCAGTTGGTAGTGTCTGCCTACCCCTCAGGAGGTCCTGGGTGCCACCCCCACATATAAGCAGAGGTGATCAGAAGTTCAAGGTCATCCCCACACAGCAAGGCTGAGACCAGCCTGAGCTACAGGAGACCCTGCCTAGAAAGAGCACCTGTTGTTTCAAGGATCCACATTGAGTGGCTCACCACCGTCTGTAACTCTAGTTCCAGGGGATCCGAGGAATCCAACGCCCTTTTCTGGCCTCTTGGGCACTCATACAAAGGGGGCACACTCTCTCTCTCTCTCTCTCTCTCTCTCTCTCTCTCTCTCTCTCTCACACACACACACACACTCTCTCTCTCTCTCTCTCTCTCTCACACACACACACACACACACACACACACACACACGTATATATACATGCACATAGATAAAAATAAAAAAAATTTTTTTGAGAGAGAGTTTCTCTGTGTAGCCTTAGCTATCCTGGAACTCATTCTGCAGACCAGGATGGCCTCAAACTCAGAGATCCTCCTGCCTCTGACTCCTCATTGCTGGGATTAAAGGTGTGCACCCCCACCATATGGCATAAATATTTTTTAAAAGGATTAATGGAGGCTGAAGAGATGGCTCAGTGTTTAAGAGCACTAGTTGTTCTTCCAGAGGACCTGGGTTCAGTTCCCAGCAACCACATGGTGGCTCACAAGTATCTATAACTACATTTCCAGGGCTCTGACCCCCAACTTCCGACCACCAGAAGCACCAGGCATACAAGTTGTGCCCAGATATAAATGCTGGTGAAACATTCACATACATAAAATAAAATAAATCTTTAAAAATAAAAAGCGGGGCTGTGGTGGCGCACACCTTTAATCCCAGCACTCAGGAGGCAGAGACAGGTGGATCTCTGTGAGTTTGAGGCCAGCCTGGGCTACAGAATGAGTTCCAGGATAGTCAGGGCTGCACAGAGAAACCCTGTCTCAACAAACAAACAAACAAAACCACAAGTAAATAAACAGAAAATGGTTGACCTCTCCCTCCACAGTTTCCCACTTAGATAAGTTCACACCCACCCTGACGTGGATGGCACTGCACTGAGCTCTCGGATACAGATCCCAGTGTCCAGCTGTGACCACTGGACAGACCTGGCTTTGCTCCACTTTCCTTCATGAGACTGTCCATCATCTGCTGTCTCCAGTCTCCTCCTCTCCCCAAGTCCTGGGGTTGGGGTGAACAAGCAGCAGGCCCCTAAGGTGACTCATCCTCCACTCTGAGGGACACCCCTCATGCCCATGGCTGCCATGGCTGTGGTCCCCCCCCCCCCCCGGCTCTCCCAACTGCCTCTCTTACCACGACATCACAGCTCACCACACCCAAACCAGGCCACATCTGCTTCAAGCTATTCCTTCTCGCTTCCGGTCCAGCCTCTGCTGCCTACCATAGTCCTGTTCCTTCATCCCACCCTGCCTTGCCTCCTCCTCTGGGGCCACACCAGCCATGCTCACCTTCTTCACCTCTCTGCCAATGCACACTCCCAAGGACGGCTTCTCGGCCTCCTTTGAGGCCAGGGCCTGATCCAGGACAGCCGCAGGTTCATGGAATGCTGGTGGTCAGCAGAGCCCTGGATATGTCACGGCTACCCATGCTTTAGGACATCGGGGCATCAACCCAGTGGACTATCTAAGACCCTACTAAGGACAGCATGGGAATTGAATGGGAGACTGTGTGTCCCAGGCCAGCACACTTACTTTAAGGAACTGGGGACCGGTGGGGTCAGGGGTCGGTGGCGCCTGTGCATCTCTTTACCATCTCAGCCCCGTCTCTCCCCAGGCCCTGTACTGCAGCTGCTTTGTCCCTGTTTACTGTGGCTTCATCCCCCCGACCTATCGGGGTGAGGTGAGTAACTGGGTGAGCTGAGACCTTGGGGCATCCTAAGAGGAGGAACATTTTCTACCCACCCAGAATTCCTCATGTCGGTGGATGCCTGGGTTTTTGTTTTTTTTTTTAATTTTAATACATATTGTCTATACACAGTGTTCTGCTTGCTTGCATGTACCTGAACACCAGAAGAGGGCACCAGATCTCATTACAGATGGCTGTGAGCCACCATGTGGTTGCTGGGAATCGAATTTGGGACCTCTGGAAGAGCAGCCATTGCCCCTAACCTCCGAGCCATCTCTCCAGCCCAAGGATGCCTGGGTTTTTAAGGAGAGCCTCCTCTAGTCACTTCAGGGCCCTCTCTAGACCCAGCCACCTGTAGAGGACTCAGCAAGTCAGGGTTCCAAGGCTTGCCCGGTTCTCCCAGGAGACAGTGCGCAGAATGCAGGGACCCGAGACCCTGCCTGAAGAGACCTTTGGGGCCATCTGGGCTACTGGTCTCAGGCTTCCATGTGCCCATGATCAACTCCGAGGAGTTCTAAAATAATCTGCTTCAGGAGATCTGGGCAGGCCAGGATTCGGCACCTCTGGCTGGCCTCAAGGAGACCACTGACTAGCCTCCTGGCTACCGTCTGAGTTGTGGGATGTAACCCCTGGTCCAGACATTATGCTCTGTCTGCAAGCCTTTTTCAGGCTCCCACGGGGCACAGAGCCTCTGGACTGGTCATCTCATGTTCTGCTCATAGGCAAGGAAGAAACCGACAGGAGCCCCACCCCCACCCCGAAAGAAAGGAGCGGGAGGCGGGTGCACCGTGAGGCCGTGGGAGGGGGGAGGTCTCCATGGACACCACATGGAGGCCAGTATCACCAGGATGTCAGAGGGAGGACAGTCCAGGGTCAGAGTGATAGCTTAGGAGTCCTGAGGCTACTGTGGACACAGCAAGTGACCTTGCTCCACACCACCCACCATTGATCTTGGGGACCTCAGCCTCAAGGCTGCTCCCAACAGGTCTTGTGGCCCTGCTGTCCCAGTTCCTCCATGTCCTCTCTCGTTGAGTGTCTGTCTGTCTCCCCCGCAGAGGTACATTGATGGTGGCTTCACGAGCATGCAGCCCTGTGCCTTCTGGACGGACTCCATCACCATCTCCACCTTCAGCAGCCAGCAGGACATCTGTCCGAGAGATTGCCCTGCCATCTTCCATGACTTCCGAATGTTCAACTTCTCCTTCCAGTTCTCCTTGGAGAACATCACCCGCATGACACATGCATTGTTCCCCCCAGACCTGGTGGTGAGAGACAGGAGGGTCAGGGTGGGACCCGGATCAGAGGGGCCCCTCAGTGCTGTGGCTCTCCCTTCAAAGGTTTTTTCCATGTTTAAAAGATTGCTCAAACCGAACAGGGCTCAAGTGGCAGAGGTGGACACAGGTGGAAGTTTAAAGTCATCCTTAGATGCACAGGGAGTTCGAGGTTAGCCTGAGCTACATGCCAACCTATCTCAAAGCAAAATCCTGCAGCAAAATCTGTGGGTGGCAAAGATCAAAGTGTTTCCAATTCAGCCTCCTCAGAAAAAGCTTTGTGGAGGGAACCTCTCACACACCCCTCCCAATATCCTCTGCAAAGATACCACCATTATACCCATTTGACAGGTGGAGAAACTGATACTCCATAACCACACAGCCAATGAAGGGTAGCTCTGGGACTTGAACCCAGACCCCAAACTCTATCCTTCCTATGACCCAGATGTGCGGTCTCTGGTTCCCTAGAAACACCCCATGCTCTCCTGCAGGGGAGGTTGGTGACCTCTGGGAACAGGAGAATGACATGCTGCCACCCCCACCATGTCAGCAATCCCTTCCCAGCTCTCCTGGGCAGACAGAGCGGGGAGTGCAGGCCAGGGCTTGTGGACATGGCCTTGGCTAGGAGGGGGTGTCAGCATGCAGAGCATGGCTATGGGCGGGGACAGTGACTCTTGGTGGCTGCAGCCTTGTTCTTCTTCCTGTGTCACTGCCCAGATCCTGCAGGATTACTACTACCGGGGCTATGACGATGCTGTTTCATACCTTCGGAGGCTGAGTGAGTAGCTAGGGCCTGGGGAAGGGAGGGAAGGAGGGTGGCAGGGTGGGATGGAATTCTGGGTAGAGGACTGTTCCTTAGGTATAGCCAAGAAAGCTGGGCATGAGGAGACCCAGCAGCCTGCACTGCCCTAGACAGGCCACTGTGGCTGTGGGCTGACCTGTGAGTCAGTGCTTAGGCTATTTCTAAACACATATTTACGAAATTCAAAACAAAGCCAGGGTTGGAGATGCAGCTCGGTGGGTAGAGTGCCTGGCATGCCCAAAGCCCTGGGTTCAATCCCCAGCATTGTGTAAGACAGGGGCGGTGCGTGAGTGGATGCTGGCACTCATGAGAAGGCTAGAGGATCAGAAGTTCAAGGTCATCCTTGGCTGTAGCTTCTTCCAGGCCAGCTGCGATGTGACTAGTTACATTTGAGTGATGTTGTAACCAATGAATCAAAGGGAGAGCCATTGTCCTTTGCGGGTTTGGACCCAACCCAGGTCTCCTCTAGTCTTTATCAGATGCATAGAAAAAGCACAGAGGCCGAACGCTCTGGCTCCATGAAGGTGTGGCGAGCAGCTGTACTCAGAATGTGGTTTCAGGTGGAGGGAGTCCAGGACAAAGGGCGCTTACCTAACGCTGGCCCAGCCTGTCTCATGTGATCTCGGGGTAGCTGCATAATAATCTATCAAAGTCTCATCAATGCTCGGTGTCATGCCTTTGAGTTCCAAGCATTCCTTATTCTGATAAGCCTACACACCTCTGTGACTTAAAAAAAGATACCTTGGGAAGAGAAATAGTTTGGGGGTGAACTCGGGGCTGAATGATATTTTCTGTAATATATACTGTAACGTACACTAGAAATACATTCTTTCTTCATATTGGCTTCCTGCCTTCTGCAGCTCCCTTACCTCTTCCCTTACTTTCTCCTGGGTCCTTACTCCCATCCAGGCATCCAGGGACTTGAGAAAACAGAATGATGGGAGGGAGGAAGGGAGGGAGGGAGGGAGGGAGGGAGGGAGGGAGGAGAGAGAGCGCGCACCAAGGGTTTTGGAGATAAGTAGTTCCCAGCCCCACCCCCAAGCTGTGTGTCCTGGGAAAAATCACTTCTGCTCTCTGAGTCTTGTTACCAGTTTTGTAAAGAAGGGCTTGTACCCCAGCTCCTGACACCTTCATGCTATGGAGCGTTCAGTAATGAATCTCCTGGGGACTCAGTTTCCCCATCTGTCAAGGTGGAGGGGGAGCAATGGTAATGACTGCCTTCGAGAGTTTTACTGTGCATACGAAAGGCACATCGAGGGTGGTTTCACATCAGAATCGTGCACCCCTGTTTCTCCCAGAGCCTGGAGGATGAGGTGGTCAGCATCCTTTGGCCACCAGCTGGGGAGCCCTCCACTCTCTCCAGGGTGATGGTGTTTGTCGGGGACTTGAGGTCAGGAAGATCCTATGATTTGATACTTAGATTCTGGAGGCGACTCAGTTTCCCCAGCCCAGGGCACACCCCTCTGCACCTGGGTCACCACTTAGCTACCTTCGCAGGTAGTTAACTTCCCCTCCCTGCAAAGGAAGCCCGGGTTCTTCCCAGGCTCCTTGTGATGCGCGCATCCCCCGCCAGGTGGCGCCAGCGCACACGCACGAGTCCCTTCCTCCCTCACGCCAGGCCTCTTGGATTTTTCTGCTGCTACCGGATGTGATCAGGGGCTACTGGGAAATTCCCGCTGGTACCCGGAGCCACACTACGAGTCCCCACCCGCACTTGGAAGCACTCAGCTTGCTCTCTGCTTGCTATTATTGCGGGAGAGGCAGTCATCACACCCTGGACCCCACCCCCTTCCTCTCCTCCCTCCTTGCAAAAGCTCTCATCTACCCAGTTATTCCCACAGTTGGGAAGCCGCTGGCCCCAGCTCAAGTCCCCTGGCATGGAAAACCAGGCGGGAGCTGAAGGATGCCAGTCTGCACCTAGCCACTCCCCCCCCACCTCACACCCTGCCAACACACACACACACACACACACACACACACACACACACACACACACACACACACACACACACGAGGTCCTCCTACCCATGCACCACCCCTCACCCCCAAGGTTTTCGGGAGAGGCTGAGGCTGAGGCTCAGAGTGCTGGCCTAGCACGCTTGAAAACCTAGATTTAATTTCCAGTACTTTGTAAATCTGGCAGTCTGGTACATGAGGTAATCTCAGAACTGGGGAGACGGGAGCAGGGGGATCAGAAGTTCAAAGTCATCCTTGGCTGTATACTAAGTTTGAGGCCAAGCCAGCCTGGGCTACATGAGACGTCTCAAAAAAGAAAACAAAAGTTTCCTGGAGCCCTTTTATGAACCCCCCCTTCCCTCACTTCCTTATTGCCAAACCCCCCTTAATCTGTTCTCTGTCTCTTCCCTCTGCACCACCACGGCTGGTCACAAAACAGATTTATGTAGATTTTGCACACACCCCATAATAGACTACGAGCGTATCAAATATCAAGTCTGATGTGCTGTGGTTTCTCCTAGACGCTGTGTACCTTGACTCTCCCAGCAAGAGAGTGATTTTCCCCAGGGTGGAGGTGTACTGCCAGATAGAGGTCGCCCTTGGCCATGAGCCCCCAGCTCAAAATCAACCGAGCCTCCCAGCCCAGAGGGGCCACCATGAAGACTCCTCACAGCCCCATGTACAGGGGGCTCCCAAAGAGGACAGAAAGGGTGGCCATTCTCCAGCTCCCCCGCCAGTGCAGACACCTGAAGCCAGGGCCAGGAGGGTTGTGGAGTCACCCCAGTCTACCCCAGCCCCACCCCAGCCCTGCCCAGTAATGAGGCCAGAGATGCCCACTGGCCCCAGTGACATTTGCCCAATGAATCTTCGAACACCAAACCTGAAGCAAGGAGTGAAGGACGGCCATGAACTGGACTTGGCCACCGACCATGACCAAGGCACAAAAACCTTGCCGCCGGCGCTGCACACCTCACACTCAGCTGCAGACACACACAGCTCAAAGGCTGGATCCCCGGTGCCTGCTACAGTGCCTGAATCCCTTGGACATTCTGGACTGCTGCTCAGACACTCCCATGCAGCCACAGCAGCCAGGGCAGCCCCTGGACTTCTGCCCTCCAGTCCTTCACCGCCACCTGCCCTGCCACCTGTGGAGGAGCTGGGCCCAGAGCAGCTCACAGGTATGACTCCACCTGCTCCGGCCCTTAGGCAAGCAATTAAAGATGTGGGATTAAAAACACCAGTTGGTTGGATTAAAGTCCTGCACCACCATTGACTGGCTAAAATAAAATAAACCTTAAAAAATAAAATAAAATAAACCAGTCAGTAGTGGTGCACACCTTTAATCCCAGCACTCAGGAGGCAGAGGCAGGCAAATCTCTGAGTTCCAGGCCAGCCTGGTCTACAGAGCAAGTTCCACGACAGCCAAGGTTATACAAAAAGACCCTGTCTCAAAAAAAACCAAACAAAAAACAAATAAATAATAAGTAAATAATTTAATATCGATATTAAAGGCTTTACTATAATAAGTCATCTATATTTAGAACTCACACAATTTATACAAATGTTTAACTGACAAAAAAAAAACACATGAGGTTCCAAGTTTGATCTCCAGAACCCACATAAAACCTGGGTACAGCAACACACGTCTGTACACGCTAGCACCAGGGCCTTGAAGACAGGCGGATCCCTAGAGCTCACTGGCTGGTGAGCCTAGGCAGATCAGTGAGAAATTCTCTCTAAAAAATATAATTGAGGGGCTGGAGAGATGCTCAGCGGTTAAGAGCACTGGCTGCTCTTCCAGGGGACCCAGGTTCAATTCCTACCACCCACATGGCGGCTCATGGCTGTCCGCAAACTCGAAGATCTAGCATCCTCACACAGACATACATGCAGGCAAAACACCAATGCACATAAAATAAAAATAAGTAGCTTATTTAATATATATATAATATATATATATATTTTAATATATATAAAATCGATTGAGGACAACACCCAGTATCCATCTCTGACTCACACTAACACACACACACACACACACACCAGTGGTCCTAATAATGAAGACCATCTCAAGATGAAGGCCTGCTTGCTTGCACTGGTGACGTTCAGGCCCCACCCCTGGGAATTTACTGCAAATTTCTCGAAGCATACCACTTTCAGGAATGCCTCTGAGGCCACCTCCTCCACAGCTGCTGCCCTGGATCTCAACCAGATCCACGGGTGTGACAACTTGGGTCTTAACTCTGAGAAGGAGAGCATCCTTTGCTGGTTCTGTTGTTTACTTGTTTCCTCGTTAGTTTTAAATAATTTTATTAACCCCTTGAAATAGTCGTACACGTGTGCGTGCATATGTGTGGTTTGAATTTTTGTTTGCTGGGTATAGTGGGATGCCTCCACAGCACACGTGTGGAAGTCAGAGGATGACTCCCAGGAGTCAACACTCTTCTACGGCGTGGGTCCCAAGGACTGAACTCTGGTTGCCGGGCTTGGTGCCTCGATCTGTCGAACCATCTTGATGAGTCTTTTTTCTGGGTTGTTTGTTCGGTTGGTTTTGGTTTTGGTTTTTCGAGACAGGGTTTTTCTGTGTAGTTTTGATGCCTGTCCTGGAACTCACTCTGTAGCCCAGGCTGGCCTCGAACTCACAGAGATCCGCCTGCCTCTGCCTCCCGAGTGCTGGGATTAAAGGCGGGCGCCACCACCGCCCAGCTTTTCTGTTGTTTTTAAGATTTAAAAATCTTTTCAGGGACTGGAGAGACGGCTCAGCACTTAGAGCACTGGCTGCTCACCCACACGGCCTCTGACCCCTGAGTTCACTGCACACGTATGGTACACAGACATATATACCAGGCCTTTTCTTTTAGGCCACCAACCAGCTCCCAAATCATGACACGGAGACTTATTAGTGATGAATGCTCAGCCTAGCTTAGGCTTGTTTCTGGCTAGCTCTTTTAACTTAAGTTAACCTGTTTCTCTTCATCATCTTTCACTGCTTCTTGTGTCTGCCGCCTGGCTTCTAACCCTGGACATCTCTATCTTTTTTCTCCTTCTCCTTCTCTTCTTTTTTACTCTCCTATTTATCCTCTCTGCCGAGCAGCCCCACCTGTCCCTCTCCTGCCTAGCTATTGACCCTTTCAGCTTTTGATGAGCCCAATCAGGTGCCTTAGGTAGGCAAGGCAAAACAAGTGTAACACCTTTACGTCGTTAAACAAATACAGCATAAACAAATGTAACACACCTTCACATAGTTAAATATTCCACAACAGATGTGCATGTAGGCAAAACACACATACACATAAAATAAAATAAAAAAAAAAAAGTTAAAAAACACTATGTTTGCTGGGTGTAGTGGCCTACGTCTTTAATCTTAGTACTTGGGAGGCAGAGGCAGAAGAATCTATGAGTTCGAGGATACCCTGGTGTACAGAGTGAGTTCCAGGATAGCAAGGGCTACACAGAGAAATCCTGTCTCAAAATAGCAAAAAAAGAAAAAAGAAACTATAAAAATTATTTTTCTTGACATCTCACTATTGGGTCTCTGGCCTCAAATTCTCAGAAATCCACCTGCCTCTGACTCCTGAGTGCTGGATTAAAGGGGTGCTGTGCCACATCTGGCGTCTTTGCTGTTATTTGTTACTTACAAAATGACCCAGTCCCCGCTACCTTCCATCCCACTCACACCTCTGTGTGTTCACTCTGGCTGCAGGACCTTCTGACTCTTCACAGCTGACCGGCTCAGCAGCACCAGGCACCAGGAAGCCAGCCCCGCAGAAGCCTCTGGTGTAAGTTTTTCCTTCCTCAGGACATGTTCCTGCCCTTGCTCAGGGAAGGGGCCCAGCTGAGGGAGGTTTCTGCCTTTATGGCTGCCTGGGCAGCACCCAGCTCTTCTAGTCTGTGGGGTAACAGGCTTCACACCCTCTCCTCTCTCCCACAGTGAGGCGCTACATGCCTGTTGATGGGGTGATGCCATCCCACTGCCTCCCTCCTGCACACACTGGGTGCACCCTGCACTAGGGCAATGGGAGATCCTGGTCTGGGATCTTATTTTGGCTGAAGCCACAATTGGAAAGGCCTAACAGGCACACATCCTAGCCTCAGGTAGCCCGGATGGTGTGATAGACTCTCGAGTCTCTCTTTCAAAGCTGGCATGGTGGTGCATGCCTGGACCCCAGCACTGTGACCTTGCAGTGAATGAAAAACATTGAGAGGGCTGAGGACGGGCATGCGTTCATTGTTCGCTGCTCTTGACTGTTGATGTGATGAGACCAGGCTGCCTTCACTTCCTCTCAGTGATGGGCTATAACCTGGAAGAGTAAGACAAATAAACCCTTTCTGCCTTAGGTTGCCTTTGTCGGGGTGTTGACCACAGCGGCAGGAGCCACACTGAGAGAGACTGCCTCAGTTGTCTGGGTTGTATAGTGCACACTCTCCATTGTCTCTGCAGGTTTGACAGGCCTGGAGAGCTGTAGTTTTTTAAAGATCCCTAGGAACTACATCTCCCAGGATCCCTTGCTGTTTGGGTAACAGTTGGATTGGCCAGTGGAAGACAACCCCTGCCTCCCTTCAACTTTGTCTTTTAGAAAAGCAGGGTTGAAATATTCTGTTCTTTTGTTCTATTATTGGATCTGGGTCTCACTCCATAGCCCAGGCTAGCGGTGAGCTGGCAACCCTGCCCCTGCCCCCCGAGTCCTGAGACAGAGGTGTGTGTTATGATCTCAGGCATTCTTCCTTAGACATTTGTACTTTGTTTCATATCAAACTTAAGATGTATCTGTTTCCCTCATTACATATAATTTCATCTCTACAACCAGGGGTGTGTGGCTAGAGAGATGGCTTAGTGGTTAAGGATACAAACTGCTCTTGGATAGGACCTTACCTGAGTACAGTTCCCAGCACCCACATTGGGCAGCTCACAGCAGCCTGTAACTCCAGCTCCTGGGGATCTGACGCCCTCTTTTGTCTCCATGAATGCATACTTACATATAGACACACATACACAAACATTAAAAAAAAAAAATCTTTTTTCCCCCAGAGCTGAGGACCGAACCCAGGGCCTTGCACTTGCTAGGCAAGCGCTCTACCACTGAGCTAAATCCCCAACCCCCAAAAAATAAATCTTGAAAAGTCTTTGACAGTATGCGTTATGTTTGTGTGCCTCTCTGTCTCCTTGGCCGGTTATTGCCGAGATAAACAGTTAAGGATAACGAGAAATGTTGGCTGGGGGACTCTGACCTTGGCCAGGGCCACAATCCTGAGCTGAGACAGGGCTCTGATGATGGCAGACACTGTTCAGGTCATAACAAACCACCTCCTTGGTTCTTCGCCCAGGGACAGTCCTGCTGTGGATTCAAACAGGACAAAAAAGATGTTCAAGAAGAAGCAGAAGATAAATACCACCAGAGAATGCCACCAGAGAAACCCTCGGTCCAAGAGGCCAGCTAGCAAAATGCAGTAAGTGCCCAACAATTGGGATTAGTGGACAGAAAGTCCCTGCTGTGCTGGGCAAGCTCAGGGCTTACAGTTTGGACATCTAGGCTCTCTGAGTCTCCATATTTTGATCTGCAAAGCAGGGGTGACCTGGCTCATAAGCCTGTGAGGGGACAGTGCAGGCCACCCTGTGAATGGGAAGCCATTCAGGAAGCAGCAGGTGGAAGGGCGCCATGGGTCCAGGACACTGCAGCTATGGGAAGCTTCTGTGTTTTCCAGGCTGTTGTTTTTTGTTTGTTTGGTTTTGTTTTTTTGTTTTTTTGGAGACAGGGTTTCTCTATGTAGTTTTGGTGCCTCTCCTGGATCTCGCTCTGTAGCCCAGGCTGGCCTTGAACTCACAGAGATCCACCTGGCTCTGCATCCCAAGCACTGGGATTAAAGGCGTGTGCACCACCGACCGGCTTATTTATTTTCTGAGCAGAGTTGCCCTGACTGGCTTATTTATTTTCTGAGCAGAGTTGCCCTGACTGTCCTAGAACTCACCATGTAGACCAGGGTGGCCTCAAACTCACTGTGCAGCTAAAGTGACTTCGAACTCTTGATCCCACCCTGCTTCCAGCTCTCCAGTCCTGGAATTACGAGCATGTGACACCATGGCTGGCTTATGTCGTTCTTTTGACAGCAAACACCTTACATCTCTGCTCTAGTCCGTTCAGTAGAAACTTTTTTCTTTTGACATTTATTTATTTACTGTTTGCATTTGTGCACAGGCATGAGTATGTGCACAGAGGTCAAAGAACATCCCTCTGGCGTCGGCCCTGACCTTCTCTGCTGTGGCTCCCTGGGACTGAATGCAGGGTGGCAGGCTTGGAGACACACAGCTCTACCCACTGAGCCATCTCACTGGCCCTCCACTTTCCTTCCACTTCCTCTTGGGTTCATGAACCCGTATTTTATTCAGATGTCAAGTGGTTCCTCTTCTCAGGTAGATGCTGGGACCCGTCTACTCAGAACTGGCTGCAGAGAGGGTCTCATATACCACTGAGTTAGGCATCTGCCTGTTCAGAGGGCCAGCGTTCAAGGTTCCCTCGTGATTGCTGCATCCACAGCAATGTTACCCAGGAGCTGGTGGAACCCCCAATCTTTGGGTCCAGTTGGGACCCCCTGAATAAGAAGGAACTGTGGTCACCACATAAATAAATAAACTAACTTTTAAATTAAAACAATGAAACCTATCCATGAAGATGCAAATCTACAACAAACTTACCTCTGAGGTGGACTCCAAAATATCTTGTAATTTCCCAGAGAGGGCAAGCAGCTACCCCGGGGTCACACAGCAGGTGAAATGGCTTGGAACTCTAGTTGCTCTTCCTGTTTCCCCTCACGAATGCGTCCTTGGCTTCTGGAATCCAGGTCTGCTCCTTGCCCACTGGACTTCCCTGTACTCTCCACTTCTAAGACAGTTTGGGTCACCTACAAGCCTCATCCCAACCGGATCCAAGAATACAGCTGCCCTGAGGTATGGATTCCCGCTGGGTGTCCCCCAAGGGTGACCTTGGGTCTCCTGTCCCGGAGGGCTGTGTCAACCTGGAGCCTGTCCTCTGCCCTCATTCCTGCCCTTCCCTTCGTCCTGGCACAGCCATGGTCAGCTCTAGTGAATTGTGTGTTAAGAGGACAGTTGGGGGGGGGGGCGGGGCTGGAGAGATGGCTCAGAGGTTAAGAGCACTTAAGACCTCTTCCAGAGGTCCTGAGTTCAATTCCCAGCAACCACATGGTGGCTCACAACCATCTGTAATGAGATCTGGCACCCTCTTCTGTATGTATAATAAATAAATAAATCTTAAAAAAAAAAAAAAAAAAAGGACAGCTAGGGCCAGGTGGTAGTGGCACACGCCTTTAATCCCAGTATTTGGGAAGCAGAAGCCGGTGATCTTTGTGAGTTCAAGGCCAGCCTGGACTATATAACGAGTTCAAGGCCAGTCAATACTACACAGTGAGACCCTATCTCAAAACCAAAGAAGGAAGAGAAAAGACACACACAGAGATAGAGAGAGAGAGAGAGAGAGAGAGAGAGAAGCAAGATGGGATGCTGGAGGAGGTGAAGGCACACACCTTCAATCCCAGCACTCAGGAGGCAGAGGCAGGTGGAGCTCTGTGAGTTTGAGGCCGGCCTGGTCTGTGTATCAAGTTCCAAGACAGCCAGGGCTACATAGCAAGATTCTGTCTCAGAAAAACAAAACAAAATAAAATAAAGAGAGCTGAACATGAGCGCAAAGATAACCTCCAAAGAGTACCCATATGTCTACGATCCCCCGCATCCATGTCTGGCATAGTACACTAACCACACAGCTGAACTGAGCAGGGACTCCACCCCCACCTCCCTGGAAAACAAGTACCAATTAATCTTTTATAAACTGAATAACACTTCAAACACCTTTTAAATCACTTCCTCATGGGGAACCCCCTTTGCAGAGCCGCTAAGGGTCTGGGATAATAAAGTGAACCCCTAAACTGGCTGTTGAGATGATCCTAGACCCCAGGTTTTGATAAGTGCCACAGAGGGACACTGGAAAGGAGGTCATGGTGAAATTAGGTCCTAGTTGTGGGGGGCGCTCGATTTGATGACTCTTTGTCTTTTCTTAGGGAATAGGTGGACAGAACTCCTAGGCTGAAGCAGGAGAGACCCCAGTGACCTGGAGCCCAGGTCCAGCCTCCCACGCAAGGCAACACTGCAGTGTGTTTCTTTGAAGAGTCTCCTGCCCACTGAAGTCTCCATTTATAATCCCTGGAACCCCTTTCCCAAGCTGTTCCCTGGGATCCCCCGAGGGAGGGACCTGACCAGCATTCTGGGCTTCAGGGCGTTTTCAGGTCCCTCCCCCTGGAATGATATGGCTCAGCCATGCAGACCAGCAGCCACGGACTTTCCCTCCCCCCAGCTCTAGTGAGGGCAGGGTGTCTTTCACGCTGCTATCACCGTGACCCACAAGGAAGACATCCTCAGCCTCGTTGGGTGATGTTTTGGGGGACATGTAAAATGCGCTCAAGCTGGCCTGGTACAGCAGCCCCCAAATGGTTTGTTCAAGTTCATCGTGAGGGGTAAAGATGAGAAAAACGGCTCCTTGGAGAGCTGCATTCCTGAGGTCACCAGCCAAGCTCCTGTTGTGTATGGCTCTTGTTAATCCCGCTGGGCAAGAATAAGACCACTGTCACAATTTCTGAGCAAGCTTTATTAAAAACAGGCCAGGACGATGGGTACCGGCCAGGTCCATATCTGGGATTTCCAGAGAATGTCCATGAATTACCTCAGGCCAATGCTTATAAAGGCAAAGCACCCAAGGCTACATACTTCCCACCTTCGTCCGATCACGGGCAAGCATCCATCCAGACACACCCCCTGCCTCCTATGATCAAGTGCGTCCTGTGCAGTTGGGGCAACCAAGCTTGTTTACAGAAGTGGAAACACATGGTTGTTACCTTACGTGAACAAGCAGCCCCCAGCACTTCAGGAAGTTATCTGTCCTTGGGCCAGTGTGGTTTACAGGATAGAGACATTTGTGTTTTATACATCTCTTAAGCACAGTAATTTAAACTTAAAACGTAACTTTGGCCCTCACACTCCAGGTCTCTAGCAGAACTAATGCAGATCCTGTGAGAACACTGGGGAAAGAGAGAGAGAGAGAGAGAGAGAGAGAGAGAGAGAGAGAGAGAGAGAGAGAGAGAGAGAGAGATCAAAAGGAGGAGGTGACTGCTCCTAGCTATGGTAGGGGAGAAGGTTTATAGTAGATATACATGAGGAGGAGATGGGGGGGGGACAGGAGCCAAGAGGCCAAAAGGACCCCGTGACCCAAATGTCTGGATTATATAGGAAAGAGCAGCTGGAGGAGGGTATCCCAGCCCCTGGATCAGAGAGTTCAGGGGAGGGAGCAGGGTATGCCAGCCAGGAGGGCCCTGTAACAGGTAGGGACTGAGGGATGCTGGGAGACCCTGGCAGCCAGCATCCGCTTTGATACATTAGCAGCATCTCAGCGCTTTGTCCCAGGTCTGAGGTCTACCAAGCCCTAGCTGGGGTTGAAGCAGACCAGATGACCGCAGGCTCAGCAACTCGGAGCATAGATAACATCAAACCCTGAGCAGACTGGGGCTGCATGCATGCCGGCACCCCATGCCTGCCGGCACCCCATGCTTGCGGCACCCCATGCTTGCGGCACCCCATGCTTGCCGGCACCCCATGCCTGCCGGCACCCCATGCTTGCGGCACCCCATGCATGCCTGCACCCCATGCTTGCGGCACCCCATGCCTGCCTGCACCCCATACTTGCCGGCACCCCATGCCTGCCCTTCTCTGAGACTACAAACACTGACTGTGGTTTGCCTAAGTCTGCTGTGAAGAAAGACTCCTGAAGCTTGCTGCATGGTGGAGTCACTCTGGCTAGGATTCGGAGGATGGGTCTCACTACAAACCTCAACGGCTCCCTAGAAAGGAAACCACCCAGCCAGGCCCGCCAAGGAGGCCCAGGCTGCCCACAACATTTGCTTAACAAATACTCAAATGCAAAACCGAGAACCAAGGCTGATGTTCAGCTGTAGGTTGGACTTGGCCACTGAGGACCCAGGGGTAAACGTAAGCAGAGAAAGGGGGCCCTGTGACAAGGAGGCCTTGGAGGAGCCTAAATGTAACAGTTGCTTCAGAGAACAAAACAGGCTTTTGAAAAGCAAGCAAAGATTCAAGGTCCAGAGAGGGACCTGGTGGCTCAATTCTAAAGGAACAGGAGTTCAAGGTCATCCTAGGCTACCTAAGGAGTTAGGGACTAGCTTGGGCTACATAAGACTCTGTCTCAAATGTGATAGCCTCGTACCACCCACCCACTGCCAACATAAAATCGAGACCCCTGTTGTCTGGCAGGGATGCTCTGGCTGATAGTACAAGCCATGAGGGGCGGGACCTGGAGTTTGGCATGTGGCCGCAGGTCCCCAAGACCTAACCTTCATCTAAGTGTGAGGACCTTCATCTACAGGAGAATCCTTCTCAACCCAGAAATAACAATTCCCTGGCACAGGGGACTCAGCAGCCATTAACAACTGTCTTCCCTCAGAGCGAGCAGTCAAGCCCAGAGGCTTCCAGCTGTCACCATTATCCCTAGGATCCTGGGCCCCTCACAGACTCTCTTGGCTCGTGTTCATTTCTCCTGTCTTGAGGTAATGGAGAGAGATCTTTGTTCTAGTTCAGGACTGGCAGATAAAACACAGGACAGCATGTGAGTGAAACTCTCAGGTAAACACTGAACAGTTATTTTCATGGCTGTATGTGCCCAAAATTATAATCATTTACCTAAAATTCAAATTTGCTGGACAGCCTGTATTTTCATTTGCTAACTCTGGTAACTTTAATTAGTCCCTTTAATCTCTTCTTCCCCTTATTTATTTCTTTGTTTTCTTTAAGCACAGGGTCTTATTATGTAGTCTTAACTGGCCTGGAACTTACTAGGTACACCAGGCTGGCCTTGAACTCACAGAGATCCACCTGCCTTTGCCTCCAGAGTGCTAGGATTAAAGGCCTTGGCCCTACATCTGGCCTTTCCTTTTTCTATCAACATACTCAGGGACTGATTTCTGTTTGTAGACCAGGTCTTACATAGACCAAGCTGAAATGGATATTGTTGGGTCTCAAAGAAACCTGGGACAAATAGCTAACAGAGATGCCTATTTAACACATCCAAGTGGACTCTGGCCAGTCTCCCTTAGTCCCTACTCACAAGTACCTGTTACAGAGTCATCCTGGCTGGCATACCCTGCCCCCTACCCTCGCCAGTTCCTGAGCATTGCCCCACTAAGCCCCAGCTTCTCTGATTCCTATCTAACCCAGCCATTTTGGCAGTCTCCTCTTGGTCCATGCACTCTCTTGGCCTCTTAGTCCATGGCTCCTCTTTTGGTCCGACATCCCCCTTCCCCATCTCTTCCTCTCTCAACATCTACACCCCCTCACCCCAGCCCCTGCTCATGCCCCGGTTTAGTCTGCTGGCCATGTTCAGTCTGGGCTCTTTCCCATGCCTCAGGCTGTTCTCTCCCTCATGTCTTTAATCAGCCTTCTCTCTCACCAGCCATGTCCTCATTTTTTCATTCAGACATGTAGCACAAAGGGCCTCTTGCCCCATGGACATCTACATAGTCACATTCAGCTTCATGGACTATTAAAAAAGAAAGATGGCTGACCTAGTCTCTGTGCCTCTCACCTTGACATTCACAGGGTTGTGGAAGTCACGAGGGCAATGCTTTGTTCCTGACATTGCAGATGGGAAGCCCGGGGCTCCTGACCGCCCAACCTATGATCCCTCTGTTACTGTTACATCACGGTGTCACCCCAAGCATGGACCACATGAAAAATATCCAGAGAGAACCCAGGGCAGGGGACAGGGAGGCTGAGCACCCCTATCAAGCAGGCTCTGATTGTCCTGGATGGGGCAGAGTGGTGGTCATCCTGCATCTACTGGATGGGACAGGGGGCAGCCATTTTCTTTCCACTTGATAGGGCAAAGGGGTGGTCATCTAGCTTCTCTGGAAAGATCCAGATCACACTCTGAGAAAGTCAGCATTTTTATTGGTTCAAACAACACAGTACAAAAACAAGACTTGGATGCCAGCATTGGGAACTTGTACCTAATACTCTACCACCCGGAAGGTCCTCACTGATAAGAAACTATGTCCAGGGTTTGGAAATGACTCAGTGTTTAAATGTGAGCACATTTAACTCCAGCTCCATGAGATACAGTGCCCTCTTCTGGCCCCTGTGGACACTGCACTCATGTACACATACCCACACACACATAATTTAAAATGAAAACAAAATCTTTAAATAAAAGAAACTGTACAGTTGGATGTAGTGGCATATTCCTGTAATCCCAGCTATTCTTAGGCAAAGCAGGTCTGCCACAAGTTCAAGGACAGCCTGGACTATGTATGACACTGATTGTCTTACTGATAAAAATAATAAAGGAAAATAAATTATGTACAAAAGGTTCCTGACCCTCATCTCAAAACTTAGTTCTTGCACGTCAGTGACGCATCCCTGAATACTGCCTAAAATAAATCTATAAGGAGGTCACCAAGTGCCAATAAAAACACTTTGAAACAATAAAAAAAAAAATGGACAATTTTAGTTGAACTTCCTGAAAGGATGCCTCAGACTCAAGGCTAACCCCACCTGAGAGCCCAGGCCTCCCTACCCTCATTCTGTCTCTCACCCACAGTGCCTGCTATGAGCCTGACGTGACCACCGACAGTCTCCAAGGCTAACAAGACTCGGTCTGTCAAAGCTCTAACACCCTCCCCACGGCCCCCACCTTCCTGTCAACAGCCCAGCGAGTCAGTGGCCCTATCACCTGAGTGTGAGTATGGACACGTGACAAACTGCCCATCTGAGTCACTGGCCAGCTGGGGAAGGCAGAGCCTTTTGCACCCACACCTCACAGTTGTGCAAATAGACATACCCACAAGAGGAGCCATCTCCAGACACTTCACTGCCATCAGCTGGGAGTGTGCCGTCTTGTCCACAGTGTGCAGGGCAAAGACTGTATGTCCTAGGGCATGAGGCTCTGGAGCAGTGCAGACCTGTGCAGCCATCTGGGGCAGCCCAGCTGGAAGCCCTGCTTCGACTTCAGATGAGACCATGACAAAGTAGCCCAGGTATAGCACACATCTGCCCTCACAGCACTCGAGAAGCTAGCCTGAGCTACATATTGAGACCATGTCTCAATACAATAAAATAAATATAGGCATAACACTAGATAACTCTCAGAATCTTCACAAGGCTAATAGGATTCTGGGAGATCAGGGGTTCCCCCAATCTACTCCTGTTAGGGTCTGCAGAGTTTCCAGGGGTCTCATGAATCCACTAGCATTAAACACTATTTGGCCAACTGAGTAGGTGACGTGTGGTAGAGACTCAGCTGTTGAATACATGTATGTTTTTTGAGTTGGAGACTGAATTTAAAAAAGAAAACTATTTTTCAAAACAAAGACTCATTTATGGTGGGGTGTGGTCGTTTGTGATGTCAGCAATGGAGAGGCAGAAACAGGCGGATCCCTGGGCTCTCAATATTACATAAACCTACTTGGTGAGTCCCAGGCCAGTGACAGACCCTCTCTCGAAAAACAAGGTAGGTTGAACTGGAGGAGGTTCAACTGAGGTTGACCTCTGACCTATACCCACACAACCCCCACCCCCAAAGACACAGACAGACAGACACACAGACAGACACACACACAGACAGACAGACAGACAGACACACACACACACACACACACACACACACACACACACACACACGATAATACTCATTGAAAGCTGGATCTGGCAGGTGTCAGTCAGCCTTCATGACAGTGGAATGGAGAGATGCAGAGGTGAGACCTCTCCTCAGGTTCAGTGGATGGAGCCCGCTCTCCCAACCCTAACCCAGTGCCCACCCCCAGTTGGCCTCTGGGTCCAGAGAGTGCCGACTGCGCAGAGTGTCATTGTCCATCTCCAGGCGTGTTTGGGAAGCACAGACCAGGTTGTCCTGTTTGTCTTCTGGGTCTCCATGCCAAAGCTGGTGGCTACTGGCTAGTCCCAAAGAACTTGGGGTATGAGATGCGGCGGCCTTCAGTCTGGACTCTGACCAGCCAGACTCGTGATGTTCTGGGAAGGGGAAAGGCCACAGCCTCGTCAGCAGGTCCCACTCTGCAGGCGGCACGCTTCCTAGCCCCCCACCTGCACCCACGCTAGGTCCGCTAGCCTTTGCTGTTCCCACACTGTGAACAGTTTGACCGTCCAAATTGCATCTGTCATCCCCTTGGCGGCCTCCGGGGGGCCACTGGCTCCACCCGCCTCTGCCTCCAGTCCTTTGACATTTGACTACTGCTTAATCCTGTCATCGTGGTTTAGAATTGTCTCAGAAGTTTGCAGCAAGGAGGTGGCATTTGAGCTGAAGCCTAAAAATTCTGACTGATGGGCCAGAAAGAGGGCTCAGCAGGTATCAGCACTTGCCACTAAGCCTGAACCCACACGGTAGGAGAGAGCCAGCTCCCACAAGCTGTCCTCTGACCTCCACATGTGTGCCGTGGCAACACACGCCCACACACAATAAATAGATGAAATTTTAAAAGAAAGTTGTAAAGTCTGAGCACACCAGAAGAGTCAGAAGACCCCATTTCTCGTCCCTTGTGACCCACTGCTGCATCCCTCCTCTCCGGCTCTCACCTGCTGGGCCTTCCTGGACAGGAAGTGGGCGTAACTGTGCCCCCTGTATTGGCCTCTGGACTGCATGAGGGTGCAGATGGCACAGCTGTGGTTGGCGGCAAACCTGTTGAGTGAGCCAAAGGCGCACGGTGGGGGTCTGTTGACCAGGCGCCTGTCTTCCTCCGAGAGGCGGGTCTTCTGTCTGTCTAAAGTGGCCACCAGCTTCCTGAGGGAGGCATCTGAGAACTCATTAAAAAAATTCCTGAAGCTGGGGTACTGCCGGATCTGGAACAAAAGTGGAGGTCGTCGGTGCTGCTGGCAGAGAGCCTCCCACCCCAGCCTGCTCCCTAATATCTGTCTGAGCACTCCTCTGTTAAGTCCCCCCCACACACTCTCACTTCTACAAGGCCTGGTCACAGCTGCAGGGCAAAGCAAAAACTGAAAACGCATGCACAGAACATGTCACTCTGAGCCTCTGTTTGGCTATAAATATGGGGGAGACCAGATCCCCTCTCCAAAATGGTTAGGGGCAGAAGCGAGCAGTTTCCGCAGAACGTTTAATGGCTTCTTAGCGCCATGCTAAGGTTCTTCTGGTGAGTTCTCTTCCTATCTAGACATGGCAGCTGGGTTGTCCTGGGGGCTGGCTCCAAAGACAAAGACTTGGGTCACATGTGGTGTATTTGAGATCCTGGGCACACTGACGGGGAATAAGGATCTAGGACAAGGCGGTCCAGGCAGCGTGGTGTGTGGATGCATCTTGGGGAGGGCTGGGGTCCCTCTTGGAAGCCATGGTGGAGGATGCTCTCAGGAAGTGCACAGTGTTGATTTTCCCTACTGCACGTGGTGCATGGGCTCTGGGTCGCTGGGTGGTGAGATGCAGATGACGTGGGGCTGGGCTGGGGAGGTGGAAAGCTGAGGCACCTTCACACCCTCACATGGGACCCGCCTGTCTCTCTAGGGGAGACTGCTGGTCGAGGGCAGGAGCCTGTGTGCGGACAGATAAGCTACAAGGTTGAAAGAACTGGATCCAGCTAAACTGCTCACCGGCATGGCTGCCACAGCAGAAAGGGTCCTTGCAGCAGGATCTGAAGGGTTGGAGGGAGCAAGGTCTCGGGGTTCTGAGGATTTGGTTTGGGGAGCCATTGAACATTCGTGTGTGTGTGTGTGTGTGTGTGTGTGTAATGTATGCACACGTGTACATGTACATATAGAGACCAGAGGGTATTGGATGTCCTGCTCTAGGGCTCTGCCTTATTTCCTTGAGACAGGGTTCCTCACTGACCCTGGAGGTAAGCTGGCAGCCACTGAACCCCAGCAACCCTCCTGTCTGCCCCATACTGTTCTGGGATGACAGGTGCATGAGGCCATGCCTGGCTTTTTGACATGTGTGCTCGGGATTTGAACTCAGGCTCTCTTACCTGCTGAGCCATCGCCCTAGCCTGCCTGCATCCTATCATTTTAAACTAACATTCTCTTCACCTGCCATGGGTCAGGTGTGCTCTACACAGGCACTGTTTGGTCAGGAAGGAATTATCCCTGTTTTGCAAAAGAGGGAACTGAGGCTTGGAGAGGTTAAGGGACGTGACCATAGTCACTCAGAAGGAGGGCTGGAACCCAGTCTCAGAGGAGGGTGCACGAGCCCCTGTGTCTACCTGGAGAGTTTGAAGGGTACTCACCTGCCTCCCTAGCTCGCTGTCCACCTCTTGGAGACCTTCCACCAACTTGTGGATGACGGACTCCTCTGAGGGAAGAAAGGAAGGATGAGTGGTGCCTGGCACCCATGACAGACAGACTGCCATAGCACCCATGACAGACAGACCGCCACAACAGCATAGCTGTTCAAATAAAAATGTGAATGTTCTCTCCACCTGTGACCTTACTCGGCTCCGCCTGACACCCGGGGAAACTGAGGGCTCCTAATGTCAGGAATGGAGACTTGCCCTCGGAGTGGCCAGCCACTGGTGTTGCCACAAGGAGGGCCCCTCAGCTGCATTATCAGCCTTTTTGGTGCCGGTTTGGGCTAAAGGATGCAGGAAACTCACAGAGAGGTCATTACCAACTGTTGGCAGCTTGAGTTGGATGGAGGTCGGACCATCTACAGCCGTGAAATGGACTAACACCCCCAAAGCCTTGTAGGGTCTCGGGGGCGGTTCAGCTGCCTTCTGTACTCCCAGGAGCATCCTCTGCTTAGCCTGGGGCATCCTGGGAGAGGAGCTGGAGGAAGTTATCCCTGTGGGCGCAGGATATACTAACTAGATTCCCAGGCTCCCTCTGGTAGAGGCTGCTCGTCTGGCGTGTGGCTTCTGTTCTGGACAGGCACCTCTGGGGACCCAGCTGGTTCTCCTCCTGCAGCCTTCAGCTTCTGGAACTCCAGGTCTCCTGCACGGGATTGCAGAAAAATGGATGAGTCAGGCATCTGTCTCATTCCTCATTCCTCGGGGAGGTCCCGACCCTGCCCTGCTTCTGAGGGGATTTCAGTGTTCCCTCTCTGCCCTCTGCTTCCTCACAGTCTACAGTTTAAAAAGCACATGGACATGCCCATGGCTTCCACCCAGTAAAATCACCTTCCCTTTAAATGTGCAAGGCTCAGCCGGGTCAGTCTGAACTTCACAGTCCCCCGTTATCAGATGGGAATCATAAGACAGACCTCCCATGTTAAACGAAATAGTAGACAGACTTCCCATGTTAAATGAGACAGTACTGTGTTAGCGATATACACAGCAGGCACGGGGCAAGTACCAGGTTATCACTGCACACCAATGGTCCTCATGCTTTAGTGAGGTCCCCTTCAGTGCCCTGGTCTGTTTCTGTTAGCGTTCCCTGGTGACACCTAACAGACAATCACAGATCTAGCAATGCCTTCGTTTTTAAGAGAAACTCTGAGTTTTCTGGTAGGTGTCCTGCTGAAAACTGGCCCTTTCGCCTCCCGCACTCTTCCCACAGCAGAAAGCCCACGGCGAGACTTGACGTTACCATGGTGACACCAGGCCCGCTCACCTGGGCCGCTGGAGATGGAAGCTCTGTGGCCACTGACACACATGGGCAGGAAGCTGTGCCGTTTGGGTGGCCGGGCCTCCGGGCTGGCAGCACCCGGAGACCTCAAAGCCTCTGTCCTCTTGGGATCCTTGGAACCGTGTTTTCTGAGGGAAAAGGCCCGTCGGAGGTTGGACTTCTTCCCATGTGACTTCACCTTGCAGGCTGGGGCAGGGTTTTCTCCAGCCTCCTCTGCCTCCTGGACTTGAGCTGGCTGTGGGGAAGAGGAGAGAAACTGAGGCAGCGCCCCTGACCTCGAGAAGGTCAAAGGTGAACTGTGGCCTAGACAGTGTAACCCAGCAGGAGGGTGATGGTCTGGGGGAGGCCAGTCGGGAGCTTAGGATGAAGCAACGGGGCGGGGGTCCCCCAAAGAGCAGGAGGGTCGGGGAAGGAGTCCTCACCTGCTCTCCCTTCTGTTCCTCTGCATTTTGGAGTAGGGCCAGGATCTTCCGCCTGAATTCTCCTAAGGAAAGAGCAGAGTTTCTTACAAAAGCCTCTGTGGGGGCTGGAGAGATGGCTCAGAGGTTAAGAGCACTGACTGCTCTTCCAGAGGTCCACATGGTGGCTCACAACCATCTGTAACGAGATCTGGTGCCCTCTTCTGGCCTGCAGTCATACATGCTGGATACATAATAAATAAATCTAAAAAGAATCTGTGGCCAGCGTTGGCTTCCGAGGGCCAGGTCTGTACACGTTCCCTTCCGTCCTTTCTCTTCTCTCTTTTCATGTTCTGGAGTGCAAACTGGGGCCCCGTGCTTATGGGGCACTAATACTGACTGCTGTCTCCCCAGTTCCCCCTTCCCCCCAGATGTCTCCAGATGTGCAGACCTGACAATGTTTCACATCCAGTCCCGGCTCTGCCAATACTAAGGTGGTAACAATGGCTCCCTTCTCTGCTCTCAGCCCCTTCCCATCATCACCCAGTTCTCAAGTGGGTCACCTAACAGTAATAACAGCACATGGGAGCTGCCACGCCCTGTCTGCCCCCTCTACTTCACAGGCCATGATTCAGTTAGGACCTTCAGCAACTCGCAAGGACCACCCCTGCAAAAGGAGGAAACTGAGGCTAGCAGATAAGTGTGCTCTGTCTCCATAGCCTGACACTTCCCAAAGGGAGGCTGAAACAGGCCTCGGCCTCCCTCTCCCTGCCTCAGTTTCTCTTCTTCAAATGGCAGAGTCAAGACAGGTTCTTTGAGGGGCAAGGTACTAACTGGATTCCCAGGCTCTGTCCCTCGGCGGCTTCTCTGTGGGTCCCTGACCGTCAGCTGGGGTGGTGTGAAGTTCAGAGGGATGTGAACACACACCGTCTACAGACAGGGCCTCCTGGAATCCGGGCTCCTCTGAGTCTGGGGAGCAGAAAGGCACAGTAAGTGTGCTGTGTCGGCCACACCCAGCAGCTGGCTCTGAGCCCAGGCAGGTGCCAGTGTACCCTGACCTCAGGCTCCGTTGGGCTCAGTGAGCTTCTGGGCTGTGTCGGGTCTGGGGCTCTGTTTGGAGGCCCAGATCAAGCTTCTGCAGCCCCCAGAGAAACCTTTTGCTCTGCTTCTCTGCCCTTTCCTCCCTCTTTCCGTGGGTTCCCTACCTAGCCACCGTTTAGGTTGATCCACTGGGGACAGAAGATGCCTGACTCCATGGCATGAATAAATGTCCACGGCCTAAACCATCTTGCAGGAAAAATCTATCCTCTTAAGTCCCCAAACCCATGCTCTCTAAGCCAGAAACTCTTCTGGCTACGGTGTCCCTCGAGGCCAGCTCCGTTCCATCCTGATGTCCAGGAAGAACCAATGTGACCAGCCCTGCTCCCTACAACTCTGGCTCCAGCTTTGGTGGGTCACGTGACTATGACCTCATCCCTTCCCCCTTGAGCTCAGCTTCCTCTCCCCTGAGACAAACCGAGATACAGACAGACAGTAGGACACAGACAGCAGTCTGAGACACTGAGACGAGATGACAGTGAGAGAGGAACTGGGAGGGCCTGGGGCACTCAGCTGGTAGACTGTCTGCCTGGCAGGCACAAGGTTCTGGGTTCAACTCCTAGAACCGCAGAAACCGGGAGGTGGTGCACAAGCCTATATAACCCTAGCGTTTAGGAAGTGGACAGGAGCATCAGAAGTTCAAGGACACTTTTTGCTCTACCAGGGCGTTTGAGACCAGCCTGGACTGCGTGAGACTCTGTCTCCAGACAGACAGAAAACAAAAACAAACAAGCAATAACAGCAAAAAACCACCACCAAAAAATCAAAACGACAACAAAATGGGTGTGTGAAGGGTTCTAAGTGGTTAAGAGTTCCAAGTTCAGGCTGGAGAGGTGGCTCAGTGGTTAAGAGCACTGACTGCTCTTCCAGAGGACCTGAGTTCAATTCCCAGCAACCACACAGTAGCTCACAACCACTTGTAATGAGATCTGGTGCCCTCTTCTGGCCTGCAGGGACACATGCAGGCAGAATACTGTATACATAATAAATAAATAAATAAATCTTTAAAAAAAAAAAAAAAAAAAGAGTTCCAAATTCTAAGTGGTTAAACACCCATTGCTCTTCCAGAGGATGCGGCTTTGACTCCCAGCACCCACTTGGTGGCTCACAAGCATCTGGAACTCCAGCTCCAGGGAATCGGATGCCCACCTCTGGCCTCCACAGATACCAGACATGTGCATGGTAACCAGACATACATGTAGGCAAAAACACACACACACAGTAAGAGAGAAAAACAAAACTGTAGCTGAGAACCCTGTCTCCAGCTCTGTCACAAAATCATCCTCAGCCCAGCTGCAGAGGATGGGGGTGGCTGAGGACTCTGCATACCTTCCCGTTGAGAGCCCAGGTGGGCTGCCTGCACCCAGGTGAGGCCATGTAGAGGTGACCAGCTCCTGTCCCTTCTCCATCTCCACCCCCACCCCTCTCCACACTGCTTGAGGCCTAGTGTGGGCATCAGAACAAAGCTGGCCAATCCCAGCCCTGGGAAGATCCCAGAGCCGGAGGGAAAGCTGCAGTTGCTATGGCAACTGCCAGAGTCGCTCACCATGGATGCTGGAGGTGGAAGGTCGCTGGCTACTAATACACAGGGGTAGGAAGCTGGGCCTCTTGGGCCGGGTTTCTGGGCCAAGGGCAGTGGCTGCACCCACTCTCTTGGGTTCCTCGGGGGCAAGCCTCTTGAGGGACAAGGCTTTCTTCAAACTGGACCTCTTTTCCTGGGATTTCTTCCTGGGGGGCGGCGTTGCCTTTCGGGGAGCTACTTCCGGCTGAGGGATTTGCACTTGCTGCGGGAGAGATGAGAGAATGTGAGTCAGGTCCCCGGCCGTGAGGAGAGGGTAAAGGTAGCCCCCGGACAGGGCGTGGGTGGCCGCCTCAGGAATTAGGGAGTAAGGTTAACTGGGAAGGGCAGGTGGTGCACGAACCCGGAGCTGCAGCAGCCCAGGGAGGGATCTCTGATGCTGGCGCCTCACCTCTTCCTCTAAACGGTCCCCTGCCTCCTTGAGCAATTCCACTATCTTCCAGATGAGTTCATCCTCTGCAAGAGAGCACGGGGAACCACCACTCCTAAGTACATAGACAGTGTTCCGAACTGGACTCCCAAATGTGAACATGGCCGGTCTGCTTCCCTCGGAGATCCATAACAGCTCGTTAGAGGGTTTCGAAGGGAGAAGCCCCCTCCTCCCCAGGGCT
This sequence comes from Onychomys torridus, assembly GCF_903995425.1. Lineage (NCBI taxonomy): Eukaryota > Metazoa > Chordata > Mammalia > Rodentia > Cricetidae > Onychomys > Onychomys torridus. Next base: position 63,201,778 of record NC_050460.1, on the reverse strand, counting down.
AGGATTACAGTGTACACGGCCACACCCCATTTATGGGATGCTGGGGATCTACTGACAGCTTGGTGTATGCCAGGCAAGCATTCTACCAACTGAACCACACCCCAGCCTGGCCCCTCTTCTCTATCTTTTTAAATACATTTGAAGAGATCGAAAGCCACGTCACGTGCCCCTTGGCACGGAGGCAGGAGCGTTGCTAGCAGCCTTTCTAGACTCTAAGATCAGTACACAGCACCAGAAGCGGCAGGACAGGCAGGAAAGCTGTGCGTGTTCCAAGACTCACCCCGCCGGGGCCCAGTCATCACCCCAGTAGCCTCTCTAGTTTGCTTCAGCCTCCCACCCATAAGGAGAGAAGGACCTTAGCCGTTTGGACTCACGGTCAGGTTTCTGGGGGTCCTCTTCTGATGGGGGACCCGCAGCTTGGGCAGAATTCTCTGAGGATCCAGCACAGCCTCCCTCTGCAGGCAAGGCCTGGGGGGCTCCAGAATCTGGTCTCCCTGGAAGTCAAATGCATAGACGCCGGGGTTAGTGACACTCCGCTGACCTTGTTAACCCACAGAGTGGATCCCACAGAGCGACAGGCCAGGCAGCAGCCACCCCCAAGCCTTCCCCAAATCAGAAACTGGCCAGGATTTCCTGGTGAAAAGGGGGGTGTCTCAGGACAGGCTCCCCTCCCACCAGCTCTCCCTCTCATGAGTCACAGTGTGGTGGCACCAAAGCCTCCAGCGAGGCCTCCGGGAGTGAAGGAGACTTCACTCCACATCCCCAGCTATGGGATGCCTGGAGGCCTGCTCTCTCCTTTCATCACGGAATAAAGGCTCCAGGGGCAGACACTGCAGAAACTATCAGAGTACCCGGCAGGCACCCATAGGCCCGTGGAGTGGGAGATTAGCTCCTTCCACCTTCCCCAAATCTCATCGCCCTTATACCAGCTAGTGTGCACCCACACCAAGCACTCGTTTCGTGTGAGCTGTGTGAACCCATGCGACAGCGACTATTTTATCTATTTTTGTAGATGGGGCAGGGAGGGGGCACATTAAGGCCCAGAGGGGAGTCACTAGCCCCAGGCCACACAGCATGTGGGACGGTGGCACCCCTGATGGGATCTAAGTGCTCAGGGGTTCAACCTCATAGAAATGTCCCCCACTGTCTGCATCTGATCTCAGTTGAGGACATTTAGGAGATAAACTTAGGGCACCCTGGTCCTTGGGGTGGGACAATGGGGTTACCCTACTCTGCTCACCCCTGCGGATCAGCCCCAGGTCTGCCTCCTCGGTGTGTGAGGTAGCCAAGCTGGGCGGTATGACCTCTTGGCCGTCTGCCTCTGAGTTCCGGGGCCCTGTGGGTTCTTCAGCAGCAGGCTTCCAGTGACTGTGTTTCTTGCGACCGGCCTTCTTCTCCTGAGACTTCTTCCTGAGGCCCGGCTCCTCGGCTGCCTCTGGGTGTTTGCTCATCTCCCCTTTCCCCTTTGACTTCCTGCTGGCCTTTTCTCTGGGCTCCTCCAGACCAACCCTTAGGAGTAAGACACTCAGCAACACACTCATCCAGCTCTGCTGGCCTTGCTTCGGGGCCTTCTCTTTCTTGGTGTCTTCTGGGGGTCCCTGCTCACAGGGGAGAAATTCACTCTCCTCTCCCAGAGGGAGGGCTGGGGCCACAGCTCCCTGGGTCTCTGCAAAGTGACATGGGCTCCCAGAAGCTCTGGCCCCATCGCTGGCCGTCCGACGAAGCGCCTTCCTGTGAGTGGACCCGGAGGGTGGCTTGGAGTTCAAAGACTCAGAGTCCTTCTTGGGATCCTGCCGGTCCAAGGATTGGGCTCTCTTATCTTTGGGGGGCTTCCTTGGGCCCCTCGGGGTCTCCACGGGGCTACAACCAAAACAAACAGCTCCTTCAGTTGAAGAGTCACCCATGCCCCCTGCACTCACACACACACACACACACACACACACACACACACACACACACTAAATTAATTAAAATGTAATACATTAAAATAAAACATCTAGATTCACAATTCCCTATGTGTGGGATCTGTGCAAAGAGCACAGGAAGGATAGTAAACAGTGGAAAACTGCTGTGGTGAACACAGGGAGATTTGAAGGTGACAGCAGGTGACACCTTCTCTCCCTCAAGCCTCTGTCCTGGTGGGAGACCCCAGCACGTCACCATCATCCCTGACCGTCAAGACCCACAGCACTGCTGGTGTCACACATGGACCATCCTGAAGGAAGTGAGGATGTCCTTGGGCCAGGGGAGGAGGTGGGCAATTTGGAAAGCAGCGCTGGCTAACGTTCCTTAGCGGGAACATACGGGCCGTGTAGAGACCCGCAATACTGTCTACACCTCATGTAGAAACTGGCTCATGCTCCTGAAAGCCCTAGAGTAAGATGCCTTACTTTTGTGTTTCCAAAATTCAGCTCTGGGTGGGATAAGGAGAAGAAAAAATTGAGGAAAATGTTTGACTTTCCCCACACTCACTAGTGATGCCTCTGGGATCCTACTTGGTGCTAAGGATACAGTCATGAGTAAGATGACAGGTACATCTAAAACAGAACGCTCTGGTGTTTAAACTGATAAAGCTGGGGCTCGGAGGGCACGGGGGCTTAAGAGAAGGCAGATTTAGACCAATGGACTACCTGACTATATTAATTAGCTCAAAGGAAGTTGAGCCAGAAATACTGACAAACAGGTCAGGGCTTCTGTTAGCCAGGATAGCTGCTCCACCAAATCATGGAAGCCGTTAATCATAGGACATGATTGTCAGCTCAGGCCCTTCTTCTTCCCTGAGGTGGCTTGGCTCAGGGGTCCATCCCATTGCAAATAAGAGCACCCCCACCCAGCTGAAAGAAAGGAGCAGCCATCTTTAAAAAGGGGCAGTTGCTATGGAAACAGGTTTCCACAGAGGTAAGATGAGCTCAGCCTCTTCCTGCTGGGTGCTATGCTTCTTCACCATACAAAGCTTCCCAGTGAAGTTTCCCAGTGAAGGACCACCCCAGGATCCCCATGACCTCCTGACCTCAAAGCCCAATAACTTATTCACCAGCCTCCTGCCCAAGGTGTCCTGGCCTTCAATCCCATGACCACCTCCTGACAACTCTTTCCAGATGGCCTCAACTGACTGAACTCATCTCTACGCTCCCCCGGCCCCTCTGCCTGCTCCTTCTCTGGAATGTTCTAGAATCACTGTTCCAGATCCAGGTCAGGGGCTGAGAGAGTGTGGCTGGCCAGAGTAGTGAGCCTGTTACTCCAAAGAGACCTTCTCTGTTGGATAGTCTGTTTTTCCTGAGAAGGCAGTGATCCACTTCTTCTTACACGGCCACAGATCTTTCTAGGTTCTCAGTGTGAAAGTTTGCCCATCTAGGAGTCATCATGGTCTCTCTCCTTCCTCTTCTCTGTTTTTCTCACATGTTTGGTTTCATTGCAGGGGAATCCTGCCCTGGCCCAGACCAGAAGCCCATAGCAAGCCAGGCATTGGTGTAAACACATTTATTGCATGGCTGAGAGCTTTCAGAACAAAGTCCACCCTCGCCAGAAATGCCTGGGTGATGCATGAATCACAGAGCTTAAGATAGGACAATGGTTCTGACGACTCATTTCACAGCCACAAAGGACCGACGAAGTCACACCAAGCTGGCATGGTTATCCCCGGCACGAGGCTGTGTTTGGCATATTTTCTAAACTGATCTCTGACCTCATCATTACATTGGCCTGGCCTCTCATGCCACAAAGCACTTCCTCCTCCACCCCTGGAGGCATTCGACACACACGTCGCCTCACAGATACCAAGGAAGGCCTTCAAGAACACATCCTGTACACTGTCAGCCTGCCCTAACTCAGAATGTCCAATACTGCCTCTGTTTCAAGTGTAAGAGGCTAAAATCGCATGGCCAAGCTTGCTGCTGTCATATCTAAGACCCCCAAGGGATGCCTGGCCAGCGGCTTCCCTGCTGTTCCCACCCCTGGCCAGGCAGGCCCTGAGTATTTGTGGAACAAATAAATAATTATACACAAACACACTGTGAGCCCTTTCATCTCTATGATCTCATCGACTCGGACAGTGCCCGGTGAATCAGACTGTCTGGCGTGGGGAACTGAGGTTGTGAGCCACTGGTACACGATCAGTCGCAGAGCTGGGAACAAAGAGCTGAGCCTGAGGATTCTTCTGCCCGTCCCATTCCAAATCCTGTCTTCTCACTCCTGCACCAAGCAACCTCTTCTCAACACAATGCATGTGCAAGATTATGAACGCAGAGTGGGCCTCACAGCCCCATGGCCAATGGCTCTCAGCTCACGCTGTCTCTCATGGGCCCATGCCGCCCACAGCTATCAGTCATGCTCTGAAGCTTCCCAGCAAGAGCCAGGAGAAGCTAGCTGCAAATGCATCATTCTGGACTCCTGCAATGGTACAGGCACTTCCACAGCTCTTGCCTGCCCACATGCTGGGTAGGGAGGTGCTCCTCGGAGACCCCTGAGCCTCCACTGGCATGCCTGGAATGGGAGACACGGTGGTCTTGTGTTCCCAAAACGCTGGGCCTGTCCTGTGCTATACCTGGCCCCACTTGTTAATTGGTGACAATTCAGGGCCTCCATCTTCTTTAGAAGGAGGGTCTTCTGCCAGGCGGTGGTGGTGCACGCCTGTAATCCCAGCACTCGGGAGGCAGAGGCAGGTGGATCTCTGTGAGTTCGAGACCAGCCTGGTCTACAGAGCTAGTCCAGGACAGGCTCCAAAGCTACAGAGAAACCCTGACTCGAAAAACAAACAAAAACAAAACACCAAAAAAAACAAAAGCAGGGTCTTTCTTGCATTCCTACAAAGTGCCCAGCACACCCCCTGCAGTGTGGGGATCCTTCAGACCCAGCCTGGCAGGTGCTCCTGAAACCTCTGAGGACCCCTTCCTGCCCAGAGGCCGGGTCTGAAGAGAGATCACCTTGGGCTCAACGGAAGTCTGTGGTGGCCTTCCTTTACATAATAGAAAGAGAGAGCCACCAACCCCCTCACTGTTCCAGCCTGTTACCCCAATTACCTCAGGTCTGTTGGTGACTCCTGGCTCCCTCACACCTGAACACCCTTCTCTGATGCTCCCAGCTGGTCCTTGTACACTTAAACATTGTGGAGGCCAGGGACAGATGCAGGTGGGCAGAGGCTCCAGCCAGAGTCCCAACCTCTGCAGTCCCAGAGGGATCAACACAGTGCCTTCCTGAACACAGCTGCAGGTCCCAGGAGACCCCTCAGCAGCTACAGAGCACTGTGGTGGGTCAGCTAGACTGACCTGGGTTCTCTTCATCCATGTATATGTATGTGCTTGTGTGTAGGGGTGTGTGTGTGTGTGTGTGTGTGTGTGTGTGTGTGTGTGTGCGCGCGTGCGCATGCGTGCGCAGGGGTATGATGTGGGGAGTTGTGTGTGGTGTGTGTATGTGTGGGCTAGGGGTGTGCGGGTATGTGTTGGGGGTGTGTACCATGACACACATGTGGAGGGCAGAGGAGTCATTCTTTCATGCTTCCTCTATGTGGTTCCAGGAACTGAACTCAGGTTGTCAGGCTTAGATGCCAGGCAACCTGCACCTGCTGAGCCATCCTGCTGGCTGTTCCACCTTTTTAAAAATAAGAAAAAAGGCTGGGTGGTGGTGGCGCACGCCTTTAATCCCAGCACACGGGAGGCAGAGCCAGAAGGATCTCTGTGAGTTCGAGGCCAGCCTGGGCTACAGAGCGAGATCCAGGACAGGTACCAAACTACACAGAAAAACCCATCTCAAAACAAAACAAAACAAAACAAAACAAAAAAAGAAAGAAAGAAAAAGAAAAAAGGTCGTAGAAGGCTCAGCAAGCCAGAAGCAGAACCAAGTCTGGACTTGGGGTCTATTGCTAGTATGTCTAGCTTCCTTCCGGGACCCTGAAATGCCCATCCATTGCCGAGGTTCACACACAAGGAAAGGATTCAACCCACCTGAGACCACAGAAGTCGCTGCTGTCCCGGGACATCCCTGGGTTGGGATTCTTGAAGCGGGGCATGGCCCCTGTTAGGTAGAAGTCCTTCGAGGGTCGGTTCCTGTGCCTCCGTGAAGAAACTGCTGTTGTGACAATATTCACAGGGGCTCAGAACTTCTGGGCTATATATGTCACTGTTTCCCGGGCTGAGCTCACAGGTAGCCAACCAGAGGGCAGCGCTGGCCCAACCGCTCCACCTGGGCTGCCCGCCCAGGCTGCTTCCCCCTCCTCTGGGCTGTGCCAGAGATAGGAAGCTTGGTAGAACTACCCAGGAGAGAGAGGAGGTAAAACAGGCACAGTTTCAGTTGACAACTTCCTTATTATACCTGAATCCCAGAATGAAACCAGCTTAACGTCTGGCCGTTGTACGGAACTGAAAGCGAAGCCTAGTGGGAGACGTTGTGTGTAGGGGTAGGGTGGGTGCATCACCTCCACAGCCTGCTTGGTCATGTCTAAGATCGCCGGAGATGGAAGGGGCTAGAACAGGCCTCCAGACAACCTAACCTGATGGTGGAAACCGAGTGTCCAGACCCTTCTATGGAGAGTGGCGTCACCACGGATTTTTCTGTTTGCTTTTGTTTTGAATATTTAATTCTTTGACAATTTCCTACACATACACAATGTATCTTGATCATATTCATGCCCAAATTTCCCTTCCACTCCCTCCAGACCCCACTAACATGTGCCTTTCCCACTACGAGTCCAATTAAAGTGATAGTTTTGGAGCCTGTCCTGGACCTCACTCTGTAGACCATGCTGGCCTCGAACTCACAGAGATCCACCTGCCTCTGCCTCCCGAGTGCTGGGATTAAAGGTGTGTGCCACCATTGCCCAGCTTTTGTTTTTGTTTTTGTTTTGAGACGAAGGCCTGCCCTGGCCTGGACCATACCTGGCCCTTCCTGCCATTCTATCCCACCTTAAAAACTAAAAAACAAAATACAACCTGGCTGCGGGGGCTGGAGAGATGGCTCAGTGATCACGAGCACTGGCTGCTCTTGCAGAGGACCTGGGTTTAGTTCCCAGCACCCACATGGTACCTACAAATCATCCATAATTCCAGTTCAAGGGATCTAATGCCCCTTCTGACCTCACTGGCACCATCATATACACACATATATACATGGAAACAAAACACTTCTACACATAAGTAAACTTTTTAAATACACACACACACACACACACACACACACACACACACACACACACACACACATCTTTGGCTGTATTTAATGGTGCACACCATTAATCCTAGCACTCAGGAGGCAGAGGCAGGTGGATGTTCTGCATGCAAGGCCAGGCTGGTCTATAGAGTGAGTTCTAGGGCAGCCAGGACTACACAGAGAAACCCTGTCTCAAATAACCAAAACACAAAAACTAGAAATGACCTCAGTGATAAACTTTCTGGTGTGTGTTTTATCACATCAAAATGAAGCCAATGGAGAGGCAGGGCTGGGATCTTCCTGATTCTCAGCGACCCTGCCACAGACAGGCCTGCTCTTCAGCGCTCGGGGCTGCTGAGGGGCTGCTGTGGGGCTGCTGAGGCAGCCTGCACCTCCCCTCTCAGAGTCCAGTGCCCCTCCAAAACCAAGTCTTCCTCTACAGCCTGAGAGACAGAGTCCGGGTCTGAGGAGCAGGGCCAGCCCCAGGGGGTATGTCTGGAGCACATTGTAAAATGAGTCTAAAGGACCCCTTGTTCAAACAGTATTTAGATGTTGGGGTGTGCATATCTTCAGTCCTAGCATGCCAGAGGTAGAGGCAGAAGGATCAGGAGTTCAAGGCCAGCCTCTGGAACATGCTAAGTTCAAGGCTGGCCTGAGTTAAACATGAGACCCTGTCTCAAAAATGAAAAGATTTTTTTGAAAAAGGCAGAACTGAGCCTACACCAAGCGGAGGCCCTTTCCAGGGCAGGTCCTACAACCTGTCCAGGCCAGCCTGTCAAAGGAGACTCAGATAGAGACACTTCTCGACTTATGCTGTGAAGAGAGAGGGCAGAAGTGGGAGAAGGGGAAACTGAGACTGTTCTGTGACATTTTTGTTTAATATAAGATATAGGAGAGCCGGGCGGTGGTGGCACATGCCTGTAATCCCAGCACTCGGGAGGCAGAGGCAGGTGGATCTCTGTGAGTTCAAGGCCAGCCTGGTCTACAGAGCTAGTCCAGGACAGACTCCAAAGCTACAGAGAAACCCTGTCTCGGGAAAAAAAAAAAAAAAGATATAGGAAACCATCTAGGGGTGTGGCTCGGGATAAAACACTTGCTAGTGTGCACGAGGACCTGGATTCCAGCCCCAGTACCGAAAAACCAGCAGATGTGACTGCTCTTCCTGGACCCAGGTTCAGTTCCCAACACCCACCACATAGTGGCTCACAACCATCTGTAACTCAGGTTCCAGAGGATCTGACTCCCTCTTCTGACCAACACAAGCACCAAACATGCATGTGGTGCACAGATATCCATGCAAGCAAACATTGATACACATAAATCTAGGGAAAAAAAAATCTAAAAATGCACAAATAATAAAAATACAGCTTGCTAACTTATGTACAGAATAGAATAGGCCAAGTGGTATACTCCTATAATTCCATATTTAAGAGGTTAATACAGGATCAAGAGTTCAAGACTAACCTGTGATGGAGTAGTGAGTACTTGTCTCACAGTCCAAGAGCAGGATCGGAGTGGGTGGTGCGTGCCTTTAATTCAGAGGTCCAAGTGTGTGTGCATCCAGGCCAGCCAGGGCTACACAGTGAGATCCAGGCCAGCCAGGGCTACACAGTGAGATCCAGGCCAGCCAGGGCTACACAGTGAGATCCAGGCCAGCCAGGGCTACACAGTGAGATCCAGGCCAGCCAGGGCTACACAGTGAGATCCTGCCTCAAACAAACAAACAAACAAACAACAATACAAACCCCACACCCAACAACAGAGAAAGAAGTAGGAAGTGTGTATAACTGACCCAAGATATGGTTAAGCGGAAGGTTTCTAATCGTAGCTATGAGGAAGAGTCCAGAGCAGAGAGAAAGCAGTAGACCGAACATGGCTGGAAGACTGGACCTGACCCATGAGAGGAGAGAGGGGGGTAAGAGGGAGAGGAAGACAAAGAGAATACCTCCAACGAGGACCAAGAGCGGGCATAGAGGGCGAAGGAAGGAGATGAAGGACCATGCATGGTTGAAATAGCAGGGTTATAAGGAGAATGAGTAGCTGGGGGAAGGGAGCTCCTGAGAAGGGGTGGGGGTGGGGAGCTGGGGCGGGGAGTCTAGAGTAAGGGAGGAGGTGAGAAGAACCCGGGTGTCAGCACGGACTCTGAAATGTGTAACAGGTACTGGTGAAACAGAGGAAGCCTGGAGCCAGCATGAGCTTTGGTGGGCTAACAGGACCACAGACAGCCATCTGTCCCTCCTGCCCAGTGGTAAGGGAACTGGCTCCTTTGGTAGAGGGGAACCCGCTTCACAAGTTCCTGAGAAATGTTGGCTTTTGTCTATCAGGCAGAATTCGGACCTGATGGAAGGAAGAGGAGAAAGGGAAGGAGGAGAGTGGAGGAGGGGCAGAGGGCCGAATGAGGCAAAGTCCCCAGAACCCCTCCCCTGCTCCCCACATGGCTAGAGCAGCTTAGGTGGTCCTGGCCGTTTCTAAGCTTGGTAGAAACAGGACGCAGATGCCTGGGTGGTTTCTTTTGGCCCGGCTTTTCTCACTCTGTGAACTACAGCCCCGGCCTCTCACGCCGAGGCCCACCACACGAATGTGGACGCAGATGGACGGGGACCAGTCCCAGTGATTTTCACAGCACCGCCTGAGTACCAACTGAGAGAACCAGGTCTCCTTGAGTGCTAGTGCTGGCCAGCCACGCTGTGATGCAGCAGGTCCTCTGCTGGGGACTAGCCCCAGAAGAAGGGCCTCAAGCAACACCCACGAGAATGTGTCATCAGCACAATAGCCCCAAACTCCAAATCTTGGAATTATTGAAATATCCAGTCAGGAAAATAAGTGACAGTGTATTCACAAATAAAGAGGACTTCCTTTCTCCCCCATGGACATGTTACCCTCCTGTGTGGCATGGCTGTGCGACCCTGGGCATGGGGCACCCTATAAACTTGATCTTGAGTGAATTGAAGAGGCGCCTGTCTTGGGAGCAGTTTTGAGGAACAAAGCGAAGAAAATTTTCCCAACTAGTGCTGTGAGTGTGGATCACTGCTGGCCAGAAGTCTGTCCCTGCCCTGGTGGAGGAATTTGCATATAGAAATAAGGACGACAATGGACTTTGCATATAGAAAGGAGGCTAGGTCCCTCCATGACCTCAGAGCAAAGAGCTAACTGGCAACGTGCCCTCCTCCTGGGACCACATTCTTTTCCTAGAGTCCTCAATGAGAAAGCCAGGCAATGGGGAATGAGAAGGCCAGGCAAATACCACGACAGGCTCCTAATAGCTCAGTTAAAAACTAGGCCCCCGTTCCTGCCTCTTGAAACTGGACAACAGTCTCTGAGGGTGCCATGAACAAAGGGCGAAGAAATCAGCAATGCCCCTGACATCAAGGATGAGGGGAACTGCCCGTACCAGGCCTGGGCCAGACCCCACAGTATCTCAGGCAATAACCACATCAGAACAGAGCCTGGGACTTGTTCAAACTTGCCCAGAAGGGGAAAAAACTATAGCCTTAGCCAACCCCTGCTAGCCCTAACCAATCAGGAAGGTACTAATACGATTGTCACTCGCGTTATAAGCCAATCCTAGATAGAATGACCTCACTGCCAGGTTGCTGCCAGGGTCCAGCCCCAGCAGGGTGCTGTGCCTCAATTCATCGAAGAATGAAGAGTCTGATCACTAGCTGTCTTTTCAAACTGACGGCCCCGGCTAGCGCAGGCCAACTTTATTTATACGAGTTCTAATGCATTCAAGCACGAGCAGTTTCAAGTCATTTCTCTTTATAATCATTTTCCAAGATCATTAACATTTATTCACCTTAATTTGTCTTCTTGTTTCCCACTCCCTTGATGTCATTGACCTTTACCCCATCTCATTATAGTACAAACCAAATTACATCTAGCCAGGCATGTCTTATTCATGCTGTGCCCTAGCCCGTAAACATACAGTTACAAAGTAAGAGATTTAAACCCCGTGATTAACAACATGATACTTTCATATTTTTGTAATCAACTGAGTGTATTGCCATGCCTGAGATATCATTTTCAGGTGTATGCTGTTTCCTCTCTGCACTTGGCTGGTGGGTGAGATGGCCCAGTGGGTAGAGCACTTCGATGCCTCAGGCAAGGAGTGGATGACAAGTTTAACAAATCATAAAACCAGGCTTACGAGAATGCTGTCAAAAGTGAATTTTTTTGTTTGTTTGTTTTATTGTTTGGACAGGGTCCCCAGCAGCCCAGGCTTGCTCGGTACTCACTACACTGCTGAGGACGACCTTGTGTTCCTGATCCTCCTGCCTCCACCTGTGGGCTGCTGGGATTACCGGTGAGCACACTCTGCTCACACTTGACGGGGATGCTGGGGGTGGAACCCAGGGCTCTGTGAGTGTTAAGTACTCTACCCATCCAGCTGTGGCCTCCCTCACGCCCACCCTGCCTCTGGAGAGCTTCCTTTCTCCACCAGAGGGTCTGGATCTGAGGAGCTGGAGTTGCAGGTGTGGCTTGGGACCCGGCAGGGGTCCCCCCAGCCCTGATTTTTAGGGAGCATTTTCCTGCTGGAACAGGTGCGGTTAAGGAGAAGCCCTTTATTCTCAGCCACGGGTCCCAGTGGCACCACACTGTCTGCGTCACAGCTGGGGTGTCTCACTCTGGAACCCTGTCTGAAACCTTCTTCTTTAATTCATCCCATGACTTTGTCGGCCTGACTCCTCTGGGTGGGATTAGTGGGAACCCAGTCCACTTCCAGCAACTGAAGCCGGCTGATTCCAGGCCACCCAGGTCACTTATCTCCTGAGATAAGTGAAAGCCAGGGCCAGCCAGGCATGACTCAGCTTGTTATGAATCTCCTAAGAATATTCTAACCAGACGCCTCTTCTCTGGAAAGTACACAAAGAGTACACCTGGGCGCCGGGCAAGCCATACTGCGTCTTCCAGAGCAGAAAGCGGCGGGGGTGGGGGTGGGGTTGGGCAGGGGGGGGGGGGGGGGGGGGGGGGGGGCTGATGTAAGGATCACCTTTTTTTTTTTTAAACAGGTCTCTAAAAGCTCAGGTTGGCCTCAGACTCGGAGTATAGCAGAAGATGGCCTTGAACTTCTGATTGTGTGGTCTCAGGCTGTCCAAATATCCAAAAAACGAGCTCAGCCTGGACTACAGGAGGAGTTCTGGAGAGTAGATAAAAGCCAGCATTCCTCGGGACTTGTGAAAAGTGTTTCCATCTGCGGGAGTCACTTCCCTAAGCTTTGGCAGAAGGGACGGGACGTGTGGATCTCCATCCACAGTACCTGTGGCTGCAGGTCAAAGCCCATGCTGCCTCTAGGCTCCCTCAGTCCCTATTGCCAAGTACTTGTTACACATTTCAAAGCCCCCTACCCTAGTCTCCGGCCCTCCCCTTCCCCCCAGCTCCGCCCCCTCCTAATAACCCACTGTTCTCTACTGTCCTGTGCTATTCTCTTATCCTCCCACGCTCCCTCACTATACCCCATTCTCTGTCGCCTTCTGTCTCACCATCTCCACTATTCTCTCCCGCTCTCCTGCTTCCCTAGCCCTGGCCAGGTCCAGTCCACCAGCCACGGTCAGTCTGCTTCCCTCTCTGCTCTGGGCTCTTCCAGATGCCCCTGGCTGTTCTCTCTCTCCTGTCCACAGCACCAACCTTCGTTGTATCATGCTGGCAGTTTCTTCACCCTGCGTGTCCACCTTCTGAGTGCCGGGTTAGAGATCAGCACTACTGCACCCCGTGGAATTCTGTGCTTTGGATGGAGCCCAGGGCTTCCTGCATGCTGAGCAAACGTTCACCCGACTGAGTCGTCACAGCAGCCCCTGGCCTGATGGTCTAAAGGGGTAGACGGCAGTGGGAGTCTGCTCCTCCCACTGTGGTAGCAAATGTCCACTTGTGGCACGCGCTGACCCAGACAAGCTTACCAAAGAAAAAGAATGAATTAAAAGGGCTCTCCCTCTCTGTCTATTGAGGCAGGGAGTGCTTTCTTTTTCAATGGTACAGTGGTACACGGATGCCCATAAACTCTTGCTGTTTTGAAACAGAGTGTCAAACTGGCAACCATCCTTCTGCCTCAGCCTCCCGAGTGCTGGGATCACAGGGGTGAGCCATCACACCCACCTCTTAAACTCTTGATCTACGGATCAGAGCTGAAACTAGATCCTCATTCAAATGCCAGGCCCTTAACTCGGCCAGGAAGAAACTGCAATTATTCCTGGGGGTGACCTGACTCCTCCCAGTTAAACCTGGGCTTCAAGGCAGCAACCCCTCTGTCTCATCCCAGGCAAAGGGCACCTCTCTCCTTCTGGGAACGTCTAGTCACAGGACTGACGGGAGAAACGGCTTGGGAGGGGACTGGAAGGGTACCAAACAACAATGGGACTAAACATGTTACTCAGCCCTCTCCATCCTGTCGGAGAGAAACGCCAGCTCCAGCCAACTTACAAGAGAAGATGCGTCAGCTGGAAATGCAGGAAGTGCCACGGGACTGGCTCACAGACCGGAAAAGGAGACCAGACCTCCTCTCCCTGCAGAAGACAGCCACCATCAGCTCCTCTTAGAACCCCCCCCACCCCCACCCACACCACCACCACCACCACCACCACCACCACCACCACCACCACCACCCCCCGCCACCCCCCCACCACCCCCCACCAGGACTGCGGCTGGGAAGCCCTGGCAGTTCTGGAACTCACTCTGTAGACCAGGCTGGCCTCAGCCTCAGAGATCTGCCTGCCTCTGCCTCCCGAGTGCTGGGGTTAAAGGGGTGCACTGCCACTGCCTGGTTTGGCTCAAGGTTTAAAGAGCTTGCTGTACTTGGGGAAATTTGGAGGAACTGGTTCGTTGCCACCCATCAAAACACTATATTAGGCTAATTTATCACAGAGAAGTCTCAAAGGGCAGAGCCTAGCATGAAGACAGTTGGATAGGAAATTGAGAAATGTATATGGGGCTGCAGACTACAGATCAGCTCTTTCCTGGGCCTGAAGGAAGAAGTCTGCTTTTGAGCCCACTGACAGACAGACAGAAATCTCAGGGAAGCAGAGACATTGTTTGTCTCTGAGTCAATTAGACAGATCCCTAGTGTGCAGACCGATCATACCACACATGGGACCAGGAAACAGCTGGAAACATGGCTCAGATTCACACAAACAACCCATGCAGAAAGACCAGTAAAGCAAAGAGCAGGTGGACAGGGATATCAACTGCTGCCAGAGTCTATGGCCTCCGTGTGGGAAGGGGCTGCTCAGGCCGGGCCTGAATTCCAAGCCCTCTGTGTGGGTCACAGCAGGAAAGAGGTGGTCCTTCATGTAGGCCATTGAGAGACTCCACTAACAGATGCACGTAGGAGGAAGTGGGTGTGGGTGTGCAGAAGTGGCCAGTGATGTTGCTGGTCCTTTGGGCTGTGACAGCAGGGGTTATCACAACCCCTAAATGGCCCAGGACAGGAGAATCTCGGAAAGACTGTGTGGATGGAGAAACTGAGTCTTTTTTTTTTTTTAAGTTTTATTTATTTATTATGTACACAGAAGAGGGCACCAGATCTTATTACAGGTGGTTATGAGCCACCATGTGGGTGCTGGGAATTGAACTCAGGACCTCTGGAAGAGCAGTCCGTGTTCTTAACCTCTGAGCCATCTCTCCAGCCCTGAGAAACTGAGTCTTACTGAGAGGAATGTGGCCAACCTGTAGGAGCCATGGAGGAGAAATTGGGGGCAATGGACACGTTGGCCAGGGTGGTGCCTGTCAGAACCCACCAGAAGCCAGAGGGCACTTAAGCCATTCCGTCATGGAAGATCACCCACCAGGATGAGAAATGGCAGAGGGTGGTCTCCATTGAGGCAGCAAGGTCCACTCGGAAGGAAGGTACGTGGCATGTCACCTGCTGAATTCTGGCCACAAACACGGGTAGAGACGACGGAGGCCCTCAAGCCTCCTAGTCCTCACAGATTTCTCCTCTCCACCTGCTGGCTCCTGGCGGCCCTGAATGAGCTTTACGTGGCTGAGAAACAAGCAGTGTGCCTGACTCCAGATAACATGATCATGAGGTAACAGATGACAGTGTGGAAGTGGGATTTTGGTGTGGGCGTGTCTCCCCGCCTGCAGAGTGGGATGGATGAATGAGGATGTCAGAGAGACCTCCCCGCTCAAAAGAAAGGCACAGTAGCCCAGGCTAGCCTAAAACTTGCCTTGTAACTGAGGATGACCTTAAACTTCTGGTCCTTCTGCCTCCAACCCTCCAGGGCTGGGCTGGCAGATTTATGCCTCAACACTTGGTTTATGTGGACGGAACCGAGGGCCCCCTGAGTGCTAGATGAGAACTCTACCAGCTGGGCCACATATCCAGCCCTGTTTCTCCATTTCACTGGAGACCTTCTGCCCCTGGCTCAGGTCGGACCTGCTGTCAAAGTCCTTTCTCTCACTTGTGACTGATAAGACCTGAGTCGGTGAGTCACCATCTGTCAAGGAAATACAGCCTTAACCGAAAATCACTCTCAAGTTCAACTAGGGTAGGGTGGTCTGTTCTGAAGTTTGCAAGCGTCCTGGGTGAGGCAGGATGATGGACCCTGGAGCTCCAGTGGTTCCTCTGATCTTTGTTCTCCCTGGGGAGTCCCTGATGCTGGGGGAGTTAGTCAGGTGCCTCAGATGCCCTCTGGTGATTCACACACCTCCTGCATCCACAACCCTCCACCCCAGAGCTCTGATGGACATCCCCATGCCAGCCCCGGGCTGAGAACCTGAACTTGGCCTTACCAGGGCACGTAACCAGTGACTGAGGGGAATGGCGTCTTGCTCAGAACTGCTGGCATTTCAAGGGTCACAACAGTAGTGGGGGACTTTCCAGGTGCTCCGCTCCCCAGGCTGTGTATTTCCTTAACTGGAATGTCAATCAGCTTATGGAAACTGGCTTTGTTTATGCCTCCATTCAACTGCTGTGCAGGAGACAGAGCGAGGCTCTGTGAGCTACACCCCCTGCCCGTGGTTTTTTTGAAAGTGATTCTGTATGTAGCCCAGGCTGGCTTCAAATTTACAATCCACCTGCCTGAAGTGTGAGCCCACATAAATCTGTTTAATAATTTATTAAGGGGTGCAGGGGAAATACAGACTACTGATACAGAACAAGGAGATGTCGGTGCTGATGTTGCTGGTCCAGCTGCCACTGTCCTGTCCAAGGAAGATGGGGACCAGCCGCAAGCTGCTCCACGCCGCTTGAGCCCCCCAAGAGAGTGCATGACCCCTGTTCCTCTGCTTTTAAGTGGTCACATATGCAGGCAAGGCCGTGCCCTAGGGCTTTCTACCTCAAAGCCATTGGCTGAATGGAATGAGTTCCACAGCACCTCCCCTTTTCTGTCTAAATAAAAGGGCTCTAATACTAACACAAAGCTATGTACAGTAAGAACAATTATCAAGTATTGTCCAGAAGAAAAGGTAGTAACATAAACAAAAATGGAACCACAGGCAACAAGAACAAGCAAGAAACACATACTAAATATCCAGAGATTTTAATATTACAGAGATGACTCCAATAGCTGTCCTAGCCTGAACAATCTGAATCTTGTACCTCATGTGCTCTTGGCTAAGATGTGAGAGGATTCTAACTGTAACTATCTAGTCTTCAACCCCATCAAAGACCTGAGAAGGAAAATAATTTTTTTGTTTGTTTGTTTATCGTTTGTTTTTCGAGACAGGGTTTCTCTGTGTAGCTTTGGAGCCTGTCCTGGACCTTGTTCTATTGACCAGGCTGGCCTTGAACTCACAGAGATCCGCCTGCCTCTGCCTCCTGAGTGCTGGGATTAAAGGCGTGCGCCACCACCTCCCGACTGAAGGAAAATAATGTTACCTGAGTGAGCAGGAAGTGCAGGCAAGCAACTTCTGAAAATGTAAGAGGTGACAGAAACAGCTGGACAGTCACCCAAAGTTTCTCTTCAAGTTCGGGCATCCAGTTTTGGCTACAGGCCTAGAATATCTGATAGGCCAATTTCAGAAGCAGAAAAGTTTAAAAGACTGTCCTACCCTGTCTTGGCAAGGTTTAGCAGTCGCTTTTCTTCATGTCCTGCTTGTACTTACTGTCAGCGGTCAAGGCAAGGGCAGTTCTCTGTCTAACGGGCCACTTTTGCCAAGACGATGAAATCCATATGGAATGTCTTCTAAGCCCAACATCCTCTCGGGAATAGATTGGTGCTGCCAGGAGCAATTGTGTCTCATGTCAACAGAAATCTAAGCTTTTAAAACATTTAAATGCCATATTCTCTGGGTCTTTGAAGTGTTTGAAGATTACCTATCCATCTGAAATATATCTCTGTTTATCTGGAAAACCTAACTAACAGGACTATAAGTTTGACAAGCATGGGTGACTATTGACCTGTAATTCTTATCAACCTATAAAGCTTAAAGAGTAATGCTCCACACTATAAAATAAACAATCTCTAAACAGAGGTACAGCTTAAGGACAATGACCTTGAAGTTGTGACAATATACAAAAGTATCTTAATCAGAGATAGAAATGTATAGAGCAATATGACAAAAACACGCTTAATTTATATCAATATACAAAATAACCTGCCGGGCGATAGTGGCGTACACCTTTAGTCCCAGCACTCGGGAGGCAGAGCCAGGCGGATCTCTGTGAGTTCAAGGCCAGCCTGGTCTACAGAGTGAGTTCCAGGAAAGGTGCAAAGCTACACAGAGAAACCCTGTCTCGAAAAACAAAAAACAAAACAAAACAAAATAACCTAAACAGAAGTAGAACATACATTCAGTATGGCAAAAATAACTTTTCATATGTATTAATATACAAAAATATTTTAAACATAAGTAGGAACAATATGACAAATGTAATTTTGAATTTGTATCACTATACAAGAATCCAATGCAAATTATCTAAAACTGATAGCTTCCATTTTAGTTTACAAGTCGATACAATAATCTACCTTACTATCCTATCCACCCCCCTGTTTTCTATTCCAAAAGAGTTTCCTGAGTCTAAACTTCATTGTTCTATCCCCTATCCTATCATAATTTACAACCAACCCTTACAGATGACAATTACCAGTAACCCTGAGAAAACAAAGACTTGTTGGGAGAGGGGGCATTGTTTTCTTAGAATCGCTTCCTGCTGTCTAGGGGGTGCCCGTATCTCTGTGGGATCCAGTAAAAACTAAAGCACTGGTTAAGTCTCATGAGGACTAGTTGTGACATTTATAATGTGTAAAGCACATCTGACATTCCGGGTAGAGTAAGATGGTGGACCATCCCAGCTAGCCGCCTTGGAACTGTCCTGAGCGGTTTGTAGTCCAAAGCCAATCTTCGAGTGTTATTTATGGGCTCAATAGTTTATTATGAATGTGGTAGAATCATTGTTGTGGGGCCCCATCATCCTTCTGGAGACTTTAGAGATCACTGTTAGGAAAATTTATTGTTCATTGTGGAAAACTTAAACACTATTAATATCAAAACGGAAAGTTTAAATTTTAAGATAGTAGTATATATCTAAAGAAAGGTTCTAAAGATTCAAACATAAGTATGAAGAGAAAGAGAATTGTGACAACAGTAGTCCCTGGATTTTGGTTTTCTTCTGTCCCACACCAGGTGGCTCTTCTGATAGGAGACAGAGATGCTGAATTTTTCCTTTAACAACATGCTTGGATTCAGAGAAGGAGAGAGCCACACTCCAACCCCCAAAGTCAGCTTTAATTTTTAACTGAGTTGGGACTTCAACTTTTTTGAGAAGTAAAAAAATATTGATGTTTAGGTAGTGAGATTTTTTTTACCCCAAATAGAATATTGGTACCATTAGGTCAGATTTTTCTTTGGTAATTTTTTCAGATAGTTTTCCTTTCTTCTTTAGATGTCTGGATGTCCAAGGTCTTTTGACTTCCTGATACGGATATTTCTATTTTCCTGTAAAGACAGACCCCTGCCCCGACCCTTATTTGGTGAGTTTTCCTTTTGACTTGAAGAATTGTCACATTGGTGGACGAGCATCCTTCCTCCTTATTAGGAGCGTTCTCCTGTTCGAACTGAATCTTCATCAATTTCGATGGTATCCATAGCTTTTCTTCTCCTGTAGAAACAAAAACAAAACCCATTCCCCTATGTAGCTCGTATCCTAGTTTCTATTCTGAGGCCAACACATCTCTAAAGTACACAGGCCGATTTAATTCAGTTGTTTTATCTATAGTCCAATGTCTCTCTGCAGGTGGTATTCCTTTCTCATCAGCATTAAGAAAATTTACTGTAAATAAGGCACTGTGCAATCTATCTTTGGGGGTCTCAGTTCTCCCTTTCTGTTTATTAAGCATTTCTTTTAAAGTGTGATTGGATCTTTCTATAACCGCTTGTCCTGTAGGATTGTGTGGTATACCTGTAACATGCTTTATATTATGGTATGCAAAATCCTGTTTCATTTTACTGGAGGCACATGCTGGAGTATTAATTTGTACAGGTATTCCCATGATGGCCATAACCTCTAGTAGGTGTGTAGTTACAGAATCAGCCTTTTCAGAACTCAGCACAGTTGCCCAATGAAATCCTGAAAATGTATCTACTGTATGGTGTACATATTTTAATTTTCCAAATTCTGCAAAGTGAAACATATTTGTTTGTCAAATTTCATTTCTTTGTCTATCATTAGGGTTACTTCCTGCAGGTAATGGAGTTTGGTTAAAGAAGGAACAAGTAGGGCATTTTTTAAATAATCTCCTTGGCTTGTTGCTAAGTGATGGAAAAATCCTTTTCAAGGTTTTGCTATTAGCATGGTATCTTTTATGAAATTCGGAGGCCTCCAGCACATTTCCTATTAATAACTGATCAGTTTCATCATTACCTTGTGCTACAGGATCTGGCAGACCTGTATGGGATCTGATATATGTTATATATATGGGATGATTCCTATTCCTGACTATTTCCTGTAATTGTAAAAATAATGAAGTTAATTCTGTTTCATCAGGAGTAAGTTCAATAGTTTCAATATGTAAAACAATTGTTTCTGCATATTGAAAGTCAATAACTATATTGAGAGGTTCTGTAAAGTCCATTAGTACCATGAGAACGGTATACAATTCTGACTTTTGCACAGAATCAGAAGGGCTTTGAACCACTTTGCTTAAGTTTCCTGATTCGTAACCTGCCTTTCCTGATTTATTTGCATCAGTATAGAACATAAGGACTCAAAGATTGGTGTTCCCTGTACCATGTGAGGAAGAACCCAATTGGTTCTTTTTACGAATTTAAGTCTGTTGCTTTTGGGATAACTGTTGGTAATCTCTTCCAAAAAGTTATTGCAAGCTTTTGACCAATATTCACTTTCCTCATAAGAGGAAATTTCTTCATTAGTTAAAGGCACTACAATTTCTGCTGGGTCCATTTTTGTAAATTGACAAAGTCTTAATTTTCCTTTTAAAATTAAATCCGAAATCTTTTCCATATATGCTTTTAACTTCTTACTGTGTTTATGTGGTAGAAATATCCATTCCAGGGGCTGGAGAGATGGCTCAGTGGTTAAGAGCACTAACTGCTTTTCCAGAAGTCCTGAGTTCAATTCCCAACAACTACATGGTGGCTCACAACCACCTGTAATGAGATCTGGTGCCCTCTTCTGGCCTGCAGGCAGAACACTGTATACGTAATAAATAAATAAATAAATAAATAAATAAATAAATAAATAAATAAACAAACAAACAAACAAATAAATAAATAAATAAATAAATATCCATGTAGGGGAATTCACAGAGGGTAATATGCCCAGAGTGCAGTCAAGCTCCGAGGCCAAGCGATCCACACGGCATCCTGTAATTTCTTGGCTACCGAAGCCAATTCTCTCTCCGCTTCAGCCGATGGAACGAATTCCCACAACCCCTGCTTCAGTCTCTCAACTGCCATTTTTGTAGGTCCAGATCTGCAGGACTGCTCAAGACACTTTGTGATCTCTACGTCTCGACTTGTGATTTCACACTGGGGTGGGGGGAGACATGGCTGTGGACGATGGTCTCCCCGCTCCCCACCTTTCTGACCACAGTGCACACTCAGTAGGACCACATTTGACTGCTTGCTGTGGAGATGAACAACAACGTCTGTCACTTGTCGGGGCCTGCCGGCCACGTGGAAGGGGACAGAGGCTGCGGAAGAGTCTGGTGCTGGTAGAAATCCACGGCTGCGTTTACGGAGTTTCGTGCCTCTGACTAGCTCCTGTACTAAGTAAGCCCCATGGCATTTCCTTCTCAGTTCCTACTGTTGCTCACATTGCAATCTGAAGCTGACCGTTCTTTCTTGGTTGCTTCTGTGGCCCACGCTTTCTCTTTTCTCTTTCTTTTTCTTTCTGTGTTATTGTGTGGTTGCTGATGTTGTTTTAGGGACTCCACATGTAGCCCAGGCTGGCCTGAAACTTTTGATCCTCAGCTTCCCAGTTCTGGGGTCACATTCATTAAGCCGGGCGGTGGTGGCGCACGCCTGTAATCCCAGCACTCGGGAGGCAGAGGCAGGCGGATCTCTGAGAGTTCGAGGCCAGCCTGGGCTACCAAGTGAGTTCCAGGACAGGCGCAAAGCTACACAGAGAAACCCTGTCTCAAAAAACCAAAAAAAGAAAAAAAGAAAAGAAAAAAGAAACATTCATTAAATTAATAAACACACCGTCACATCGTTTCTCTTGGTTTCTCTTCCCCTTCACATGGCAGCAGGCCAGAGGGTACAACTCACTCACTACACCCGGGACGGAAGGCAGGCTTCACCATAGCCACTAGGAAGTGAGGGAAGACTCGGTCCTCCTGGTGCTCGCGGACAGAGGGCAGAGAAGTTTCTGACATGCGTGTGTGTCTCTCTCACCTTATCCTCTGAGCTTCCCATCACCAAGAGGTCCCTCCGTGGCCTGAAAGTGCTGCAGAGCATGCCTGGATCGAAGAGTCCGCAGAAGGGAACTGAGGACGCCATACCAACACAAAAGCGGCTTTGCGCCTCCTGGTGGTGATGGCTTTAAACTGCAGGTCTTTCCTTGAGATGCTTGGGACCTTGAGAATCCCATCTGCGGGCATCCTCCTGCCGCCACCCCACCATTGGAGTCCTATGACTCTCCTAATGCCACCTCCCTAACGACACTCCCCTTGTACCTCCTGCACCACCTGGTCATCCCCGTGTCAGTGAGCCCTGGACCCCTTGCTGGGCCCACGACAGCGGCATTGTTTTCCTACTAGACCGCTCTCCAAGCCAGGGTGCCGGCCACTGTACGCTAGCTGTCGCTCCCATACACCCCGATGTATGAGCAATTAACTTGCAAGCTCAGGAAATTTAAAACACAAAGATCATGATTAAAGGGCTGGAAAGATAGCTGACAGGTTAAGAGCACTGGCTGCTCTTCCAGAGGTCCTGAGTTCAATTCCCAGCTCCCACATGGGGGCTCACAGCCATCTGAGATGAGATCTGGCGCCCTCTTCTGGCCTGCAGGCATACATGCAGGCAGAACACTGTGTACACAATAAATAAATCTTTTTTAAAAAAAGATCACGCCAGCGGTGGTGGCGCACGCCTTTAATCCCAGCACTCGGGAGGCAGAGGCAGGCGGATCTCTGTGAGTTCGAGATCCAGGAAAGGCGCAAATCTACACAGAGAAACTCTGTCTCAAAAAACAAAACAAAACAAAAAAGATCATGATTAAAATATTTCTTAAGGCTTGGAGAGACGCTCGGCAGTTAAGAGCGCTTGCAGTGGGGTTCAGTTCCCAGTTCTGCCTCTAACTCTAGCTCCCGGGGATCCAAAGCCTTCTTTGCGTTTCATGGGGCACCTGCGTAAGTGAACACACATGCACAAGCACACACACAAATAAAGAATTCAATCTAAATGGTATTTCTTAAATGCTAATACTTTGATTTCAGGGCACACTCTGAACCACCACCTCACCCCACATCTAAATTTGGGTCCCCTCCCCGCTGCCCCGCAAGGTCCCACAGAGTGAGTGAGCCAGGAGAACCTGACACTTGTACTTGAGAGGAAAGTCCCCTCCATCCACCACCAGAGGTCTGGTGTGTCTGCTTCTCTCCAGGCTGGTGTTGCCGGGTCCCAACATCTCATTCAATCACACAAGATCACAGGGCGGTAAGGAATCATTCAAAGTGACAGCACAACCCAGAAATAATGCCGCAAGAGAGAGCGGGCACAAGAGGGATGGTACCCAAGAGAAAGGACTGTTTGAGGCTACCTTTTAGGGGGAGCGGGAGGCAGAGTCCGTTACTAGGGTAAAAGTTTGGGTGGCCCTCTATTTTGATTGACAGGTCAGCTTATGGGTTCATTTCTCTACTGCTCACATCTCTCCTTGGTGCACGCTGTTTTCATATGCACACCCCGTGTCTCGGTGAGCTTCTGTTACTGTGATGAAACACCATGACCAAAGCAAATTGGGGAGGAAAGGGTTTATTTGACTTCCACTTCCACATTGTAGTCCATCATTGGAGGAGGTCCGGACAGGAACCTGGAGGCAGGAGCTGATGTGGAGGCCATGGAGGGTGCTGCTTACTGGCTCAATCCTCATGGCTTGCTCAGCCTGCTTTCTTATAGAACCCAGGACCACCAGCCCAGGGATTTCACAGCCCACAATGAGCTGGGCCCTCCCCTATCGATCACTAATTGAGAAAATGCCTTACAGCTGGATCTTATGGAGGCATCTTCTCAACTGAGGCTTCCTCCTTTCAGATGACTCTGGCTTGGGTCACTAGCCAGCACACTCAGTTATGCATAGGAATAAGGAGGCAAATATGGGATTTCCCCCCCAAAACTTCAGTTTGAGGACACAGTTTGTCATATTGTGCATGTATCCAAAAATGAGCCGGGCACAAATGGGAGTAATCATCTGTCTGATGTCAATGGTCATTACGTGGAAGGAAGAAGAAACTTCTTCCATTGCTCAGAGAGGGTGTGCATGTAGCTCCATACGGGTGCAGGTGGGGTCCCAGGTTGGTTGCTAAGGGGTTGCTAGGTGCAGTGTTGCAATGGGATGTTCTGGCCTGCTTTCTGTTGCTGTGATAAAGACCATGACCAGGGTTGGGGATTTAGCTCAGTGGTAGAGCGCTTGCCTAGCAAGCACAAGGCCCTGGGTTCAATCCCCAGCTCAAAAAAAAAAAAAAAAAAAAAAGAAAAGAAAAGAAAAGAAAAAAAGACCATGACCAAAAGTAACTTGGGGAAGAAAGGGTTTATTTGGTTTACATCTTCCAGGCCACCCAGGGACACATGCAGGCGGGACACTATACATAATAAATAAGTAAATCTTAAAAAAACCAGATAAGGTTGCTGATAGCTCTGTTGTGTTTGGAAGGAGAAGGCCATGAGAGAAGTTTCTCTCTTCTACCTGGCTGGAAATCGCTGACAGCTTGCAGGAGTTGGTTCTCTCCCGTCTTGTGGGTCCTGAGGATGGACCTCTGAGCCATCTTGTCGGCCCCCACCCCCACCACCTTTCTTTTAGGCAAGTTCTTGCTCTGTAACCCAGGCTAGCCTTGGGCTGCAATCCTCAGTTAGTTTCCCGGATGCTGGCATTACAGGCCTGAGGAACCATCCCCAGCTCCACTTTTAGCTGCTTTTAAGGCATCATTTGAGCACAGGCCATTGGCAGCTCTCTGTGTACACCCGTGGAGCCACCCCCAGGGACCGCTGTAGAAATTTCCAGAACCCAGGAAGTTCTTGTATACATACACACACACACACACACACACAAATAAATAATAAATTAATTAATTAATTAATTAATTAATTAAAAAATGTAAAAGAAGACAGAAAACGGGTTGGGGATTTAGCTCAGTGGTAGAGCGTTTGCCTAGCAAGCGCAAGGCCCTGGGTTCGGTCCTCAGCTCTGACAAAAAAAAAGAAAGAAAGAAAGAAAGAAAACAAAGTTAAAACATAAAATAGCAACGCACTGTGGCTGGGAACGTTCCCGGTCAGCTGTCAGTGATATGAACTAATTGTGTCTTGGTTGCCTCATCTGTAAAATAAGGCTAACAACATCCACGTATCGAGGTCACACACAGGGTTGTCACGAGCTGCGGTGACACCATCAATTTAAAGATCAGTGGCCGGCATCAAGGTGCTTTCTGAGATTAACAGACTAGACAATGCTTGTAAATGCCTGGCATGGGCCCAGGGCACGGAGGACACAGCCAATGGTGGCCAGCACCATGGCAGGTGTCTCCTCCCCGGAACCTCCCCGACTTAGTCACGGCAGGAGCCAAACACGGCTCCCCTTACCTGTAGTTAAAAACTGCCCAGGGTTCACCCCACACTGGCCCCGGTGATAGACCTCTTCTCCGCTGTATTTCCATCCCTTCTCATTACCTTTTCACCTTCCTATTTCCAAAGATTAACTTTTATGCCACGAGGTGGCTCTCACCTTTAATCCCAGGACTAGGGAGGCAGAGGCGAGGATGTCTGAGTTCGAGGCCAGCCTGGTATACGGAGCGAGTTTCAGGACAGCCAGGGCTACACAGAGAAACCCTGTCTCAAAAAAAAAAAAAACAAATATATGTATGTGTATGAGTGCAGGTGCCTTTGAAGGCAGAGATGGGGGACCCCCACAGCTGGAGTTACAGGCAGTTTGAGCCCCCCCAGTGTGAGCGATTGGAACTCAGGTCCTCTGGAACAACACATGCATTCCACTACTGAGCCATCTCTCCAGTCCCCTTTTTTCTTTTTGAGGTAGGATCTCCTGTAGCCCAGGTTAGCCTTGAACTTGCTGCCAAGAGCATAAGTCTGAAACATAGAAGAGCAAACACCATTGTGTCTTTCGCTCAGAATCGATTGGATAACAACAAATCCACAAGGTTAGCAGTCTGTCAACGTCAATTTGCTAAGTAATCCTGCTTTCCTGGATGGCCTGGGCCAAAACAAACACGGGTTGCTCCATTCTGACCTTAAAACTGCTTGTGTGTGTGTGTGTGTGTGTGTGTGTGTGTGTGTGTGTGTGTGTGTGTACACACGCCACAGTGTCTAGAGGTCAGAAGATGTGTTTGAGTCCTCTCTCTCTCCCTGTGGGTTCCTGGAATTGAACTCGGGTCTTCAGCCTTGATGACAAGCACCCTTACCCGAGAGCTCTAATTGTTTTTTTTTTTTTTTTTTTTTTGGTTTTGGAGACAGGGTTTCTCTGTAGTTTTGGAGCCTGTCCTGGACTAGCTCTGTAGACCAGGCTGGCCTTGAACTCACAGAGATCCACCTTCTGCCTCCTGAGTGCTGGGATTACAGGTGTGAGCCACCACCGCCTGGCTCTTTTTTTTTTTTTTTTTTTCTTTTTTTTTGTCAGAGCTGAGGACCGAACCCAGGGCCTTGCCCTTGCTAGGCAAGTGCTCTACCACTGAGCTAAATCCCCAACCCTGGCTCTTTTTTTTTTTTTTTTTAAGATGGTGCTAGAACTCACCATGTAGACCAGGCTGGCCTTGAGCTCACAAAGATCCATCTGCCTCTGCCTCCTAAGTTCTAGGATTCAAGGCATGTGCCACCACACCCAACACTTACTCTGATACTAACTCCCAGACCACACATTACCACCATACAGAACATACTGATGTGTTTATGTGGGTTACAGACGGGGTACAAAGGCTGCAGTAGGGTCAACACCATTCTTGAGCAGGAGCTGACAGACTGACAGATGCAGAGGGCAGGAGAGCATCTGTGAGGGGTACTAGCTGCTCTTGTGGAGGACCTGAGTTCAGTTCCCAGCACCGTAGGGTGGCTCACAATCGCCAGCTCCAGGGCATCCAATGCTCTCTCCTAACCCCACAAACACCTGCACATTCAAGGCGTACACTCACACAGAAGTAAGTGTGCTCACTCTAAACAAAAGTGTCAGAGGAGGGAGGATCGGAGAAATGAGAGGCAAGGGCCAGAACAAGCTTCCCAGACCGGCCGTGGCTGGCAACCAGGCCAGGCCATGTCAACAAGTGGGGAGCGAGATAACCAGCTCAAGCCCCTGGGACCCTGGGGTCCCCCGACACACACACTGGTGTACAGTGTTAGCTGCCCTCCCCCACGGCGTTCGGGGGCAGTCTCCAGACCTGGTTTCTCTGATATGACTGTGACACACCCGTGTTTCTACAGTCTTGATTTGCTTTGATAGGGTGGGACCCTTTCTATTTTTAGAATTAAGTTATCAGTCTGCTCCCGGTGGGTGGTACCGGGCAGGTGGTGGTGTTTACAGTCTGCCTAGGTGCCCAGTCACTCTGCCTCTGTTTACACTCCAAGTGGATCACGCGCTGCTTGAGAGACTCACCCGGGCCCTGTAGAACCCTGAGGATGCTCTATGGCCCAGGCTGATCCTGAACTCACCCTGCCTCCAGACAAACCCTCCACCCCGAGCTACATACCCAGGCCTCCCCTCCCCCTCCCATTTTGCTGTGTGTCTCACGGATTCCCGGTGGCCTGCTAGCTGGGGATTTCCAGGTGGCTGGCTTCCAGCTCTTGAGAGTCATCTAGGCAGAGGCCAGACCCAGTGAAGTCAGAAGAGCTGGGAGCTCAGGGCTGTCCCCCAGGAGTCCCCTTTGCCTAACCCCTGAGCAGGCTGGATGAGGGGCTACCTCCCTCTTCTCTGCGATGTCTCCCTCAGCTGCTTCTCTGTCCCCAGCTCCAGTGGCCTTTATTTATCAGTTACCACTATCCTTAGTTTCCTATGTGTCTCTGTGATCTGAGACCCTATTGCTTTGATTTTGAAACAACAGGAATATTTACTCAAAGGTGTAGCAGGAATCTTAAATGGTCTTATTAATAAAACAAACCTGAGGCTAGTTATTGGGGTGAAAGCTGGAAGATCAGAGAAGCAGAATAAGCCACAGCTACCTCAACTCGCCAGTTCCTTAGCTGATCCTGTTTCCTCAGAATGGAAGCTTCTGAGTCCTCATCCAAATGGATCTCAGCTGAACTGCTGCTCCAAAGCCTAAAAGCTTAACCAGGCAAATGCTTAGCCAGCCAAATACTTCTAGTTTCTGGTCCTCACTCCTTATATATCTTTCTGTTTTCTACCATCACTCCCTGGGATTAAAGGCGTGTGTCACCATGCCTGGCTGTTTCCAATGTGGCCTTGAACTCACTGAGATCCAGAGGGATTTCTGTCTCTGAAATGCTTTGATTAAAGGCGTGAGTGCCACCATTTTCTAGCCTCTGTATCTAGTGGCTGTCTGTTCTCTGACCCCAGATAAATTTACTAGGGTGCACAATATTTTGGGGGAACACAATACCACACAAAGGATTTCAAAATATATTTAAACTGTACTTTATTCTGTGTGCCTGTGTGTGTGTGCACATAGGAAAACTTTCTGGAGTAAGGCCCCTCCTTCTCATGTGGGTCCCTGGGATTGAACTCCGGCCATCAGACTTGATGTTGGCAAGCCCCTTTATGGCTAAGCCATCTATTCAACCCAAAAGATAAACAAAGCTGGGAAACATTTCTCTTTGGAAGGACAGAGATGAGTATATGCAAGCTGCAAAAATATGAAGCAGGAATTCAGCTGGCACTACAAGGCTAGAAGCCTGGCATAGCACGGGCTCTGACAGAGGGAAACCAAAACTCAGGGAGTTTGGGTGATATTAGCTTTTGAATGTATTAGCTGTCTCCTGCAGGGAATTTCCTGTACGCTGCTGTAGCTTTCCCATCTGATTCTTCCCCCAAGAACTTCTAACAGTGTGGTTGATCGTTTATTGAGTGTAATTTCCCCTATAAGTTTGGGACATATGGATGACATCCTTTTGACTATGTGTGAAAAGTCACATAAACAAAGACCATTTTCCCACAATCAGGCCTTTGTTCCTTTTACTTCAGTGTAGACTTAAAAAGAGTCTGCCTTCCTGTAATTATCTCCATTAGCAGACTTCTGGCCAGGGCCCTCTCCAGACAAAAGTATTTCATCTGAGAAACTTCTCAGACATCCAGGGACAGACTGCAGATAGAAAAGCATTAGTGTACCCTGAGCTCATCTTGCCTACTCATAAGAGAAGCTAACCTCACTAACCTTAACTCCTTACCTTCACCCTGGTTTATTAACACAAGACCCTAATGTAAGAGATTTACTGCTTGCTATTACCAGGATGGTGAACAGCCATCTGCGAGTTACTGAGACAAGATTAACATTCCCACTGACCCAATGAGACAGCCGCCAAGACCAGACAGATGATAGGTGCCACGCTTCGTCTCTTGTGCAAATTAAGCTTAAATCCTCCTCTTTTATCCGAAAGCCCAGGTGTTATCCTTAGTTCTAAAGAGTCCTCCCTTTAGCAATTAACTCAGAGCAAAAGTACTTTTTCCGAATCAAAAGCTACATATTGCGACACAGGTTGCCTAGCAACTGAGAACACTTTCCCTGCCCCGCCAGCAAGTGGCGCTGCCGGTGTAAGCTGAGCCAACCGTGGCGCTGAAGGAAAAGGGCAGTTTTATTTTACTCGTGACTTATAGTGACATACAGACGCCTAACTTTTTACCTAGCCACTTCTAAGAATATAGTCTGAGCACATAAATTCCTCTTTAAATCCCCTAATCGATTTTAGCCCTTACTTGACCCTACCCGAGGACTTCCATTAGTCACCCCCTTCTGGGGTTGTAAATGAAAGCTGACAATGGCTGCTCTCTGTGTGGATCTCATCGCCTCTCTCTATGGCCCTGAAAACTTCAAGCCTGGCATTGCATTGCCTAAGCATGACTGCCTGTAAGTTTATATAACCGGAATGACTGCTTGTAAGTATATATAATGGTAACCCCACGCCACTTGTAGAACGGGCTTAGAAGAATAAAGTGAATGGACTCAAAGAGCTCGGTGTGCATACATTCATTCGATAGTCCTAAGATTAGATCCTCAGGGGGCTGGAGCGATGGCTCAGAGGTTAACAGCAATGACTACTCTTCCAAAGCTCCTGAGTTCAATTCCCAGCACCCACGTGGTGGCTCACAACCATCTGTAATGAGATCTGGTGCCCTCTTCTGGCCTGCAGACATACATGTAGGCAGAATACTGTAAACATAATAAGTAAATAAATCTTAAAAAAAAAAAAAAAAGAGATCCTCAGCTGGTTGTAGATTCTTTTTTTAAAGCATTTATTTATTTATTATGTACACAGCATGAATGACTGCAGGCTAGAAGAGGGCACCAGATCTCATTACGGATGGGTGCATGGGAATTGAACTCAGGACCTCTGGAAGAGCAGTCAGTACTCTTAACCTCTGAGCCATCTCTCCAGCCCTGGTTGCAGATTCTTATCCGGACCCTGGGAAAGGGTTATCTGGGGCTGGGCCCCAATAGCTCCTGATATAGATGTCTACCATTATAGATGTCTACGTGGAAACACGTGAAATCACTCCTCTGCAAAGGTGACACATAGAGGTTCTGCGCTCAATAAAATCATGTTTATTTCGCTTCTTTTTTTTAAAGTAACACCTACCAAGAACTCCAAATGTGCATACCCAGAACTTGTAACTACTAACGAACTTTCTTAGGACTGGAAATTCTTTTAGCGGGTGGGAGGGGCTCTGAGACAGACAAACCTCGAAAGAGCAAGAGGATGGAAGAGACAAGAAAAAGAGGAAAACAAATCCAACAGGCTGAGCCACGGCAACCAGAGACAGCAGCAAGGTGGGGCCTCAGCCCTGACTGACTCGCCACAGCTCCCTAGATGGGATGGGGCTGGAGAGAAGTCTGTGGGTGGCAGGGCTGAGGAATGGGGGCAGGCAAGGCCTGAGGGACCCTCCCAGGCAAGATGGGCTCCTTATACCTGAGAAAGCAGGAGCCGGGCCTCGAACAGGTGATGGGGTCTGGCATGGAAGAGAGGGTGGCTGGGCCAGGGCTCAGTTCTGAGAACTGAAGACCCGACTCCTTCCTGCTGTGCACAGAACATCGGAGCTGGGGCCCAGGTGGACCAGGGGGAGTCGGTCCTGAAGATCTAGATACGGGTGACAATTGCAGGGTCAGAAGGTCAGAGGGCATGACCCAGGGAGAGGCCCCAGAGGTTTGTGGGAAGGCTTGCAAGGGGCCACTTGTGACGTTCTCTGTGTGGTCAGGCCTCCCAGGCTCCTGACTTCTCGGGCTTCAGCAGGAGGCCCGGGAGGCTGCCTCCACCATCTGTCCGCTCTGG
This sequence comes from Onychomys torridus, assembly GCF_903995425.1. Classification (NCBI taxonomy): domain Eukaryota; kingdom Metazoa; phylum Chordata; class Mammalia; order Rodentia; family Cricetidae; genus Onychomys; species Onychomys torridus. The sequence continues at coordinate 63,170,593 of NC_050460.1, read as the reverse complement.
ACATCAAACCTGCTGTTGAGCAAAACCATCACAGACTCGGACCTTCAGCAGTGGGGGAAGGAGAGCTGGAGAGGGTTTGAGTCCCGGGCAGGACTCCCGCCCCTTGGGGAGCAGCCGGAGGGCAGGGCTTGTCTGTCTGGCCTTCACAGCAAATGGTTGTTCCAGAAAAACCGCAGCAGCACCTGACCTCTCACGAACATCGGCACCACAAAAGGAACCAGCGCTTCCCCCGCTTCCTGTGGAAGATGCTGTGTGAACAGACAGTTGTTTTGTGTTTAGCGTTGCTAGTTCAGGGCTGGCAAGATGTCTGTGCAGGTGAAGACACTTGCCATCAGCCTAATGACCTCCCCATCCCCCCTACTCCCCATCCCCCCACCCCCAGCAGCACAGGGTGGTAGGAGAGAACCGAATCCTGCAAGTGATCCTCTGACCTCCACGCTGGCTGTTTTTTTTTTCTCTCTCTCCTGGCTAGCCCCTCCCCCATCGCTAATCTAAACAAAAAGTTCAGAATTACAAATTTGACAAATACAAAATATTCATTCATTCAACGCAGCCCAGTTCTAAGTGCATGACTGGGGTGATGAACCGGCTCCTGTATGTTCACATGCACCACAACCCTTGGGGCATATTCCCATCCTGATCATCAGGGCACTCTTCAGGCCTGGGACCCCATTCCTCTGGCTTAGAGTGGGGGGGCCGGGGGCCACATCCCAGAACCCTTCCGGGTGGTCTCAGACAAGCAACCAAGCCCCGTCTGGAGCACCCGGGACCACAAAGACATAGCTGAGTGAGGAGGAGGGACAAATTCAGCCAAAGCTGGGCAGGAGGAAGGTCTCGGGCATTGTGTCTACGAGAGGAGGATGAGATCCGGCTTCAGACACCAACACCAACCCAGGAGCCTCCCTGTGGCTTGGTCACACTCAAGAAAAGTCCTGGCCAGGGATGGTAGCACACACTTGTCACCTCCAGGGAAGGTTGGGACCAGAGGAGCATTGAGGTTTCAGGGACTCCTGGGCTAAACAGACCCCATCCCTGTAGTGGTCGGAATGTAATTGGCCCCCACAAACTCATAGGGAGTGGTACTATCAGGAAGTGTGGCAAGCCGGGCGGTGGTGGCGCACGCTTGTAATCCCAGCACTTGGGAAGCAGAGGCAGGCGGATCTCTGTGAGTTCGAGGCTAGCCTGGTCTACAGAGCTAATCCAGGACAGGCTCCAAAGCTACAGAGAAACCCTGTCTTGGAAAAAAAAAAAAAGGAAGTGTGGCTTTGGATTAAGTGTGGCCTTGCAGGAAGTGTGTCACTGTGAGGGTGGGCCCTGAGGTCTCACATATGCTCAAACCACGCCCAGTGTCTCAGACCACTTCCTGTTGCCTTCAGGTTAAGATGTAGCGCTCTTAGCTCCTCCTCCAGCACCGCGTAGAACCACAATGCTAACGGATCAACCCCTGGAAATACAAGCTATCCCAATTAAATGTTTTTCCTCGATAAGCATTGTTGTGGTCATGGTGTCTCAGCAATAGAAATCCTAACTAAGACAGTTCCCCCAAAGGAAAAGCAAAGAGTTAGCTGAGCAAGGTGCCAGACTGGGGAGGCAGAGACCAGTGGATCTCTGAGTGGGCTAGCCTGGCCTACAGAGCAAGTTCTAGGACAGCCAGGGCTACACAGAGAAACCCTGTCTTGAAGGACCAAAAAAAAAGAAAGAAAGAAAGAAAAAAGAGGTAGGAATACAGCCTGCCATAGAGCACCTGCCTGCATTTGTGAGACCCTGGGTTCAACCCCCAGTGTGTATGGGGGAGCGGACAAGCCCTTCAGGTGACATCAAGGACCCTTATGATCTGCTGTCACTCACCTCCCTCTGGCCACATGCTTTTATTTGGGGTTGGCTTTTGGCTTTTGAGACAGGGTCTGGCTCTGTCTCCATGGCTACCCTGTCACTCACGCTCCACACTAGGTCATGTGATCTTCCTGCCCCAGCCTTCCGAGGTGCTGCGGCTGTCTATGTGCACCACCAGCTTCCACTGTTTTCTCTTCCTTCAGGGCCAGACTCACTGGCCTCCTGGCCATTCTTCAGAGATGGACCACTCCTGCCTCAGGGGCTCAGTGGCCTGCACAGCACCCCCTCCCCAACTCTTGGAAGGCCTTATAGCTTCTCAGTGAATCTGCCCTTCATTCTTCTTGAAGCCTCTCTCACATACACACACACACACACACACACACACACACACACACACATATAGCTTATTTTTTATTTTTTGTTTTGATTTTGGTTTTTCGAGACAAGGTTTCTCTGTGTGGCTTTGTGCCTTTCCTGGAACTCACTTGGTAGCCCAGGCTGGCCTCGAACTCACAGAGATCCGCCTGGCTCTGCCTCCCCAGTGCTGAGATTAAAGGCGTGTGCCACCACCGCCCGGCGGTTTTATTTGTTATGGTTACTATGTCTATGTATGAGGGGGTGTGCATGTGAGTGCAGTTACCACAGAGGCCAAAGGTGATTGAATGCCCCTGGAACTGAAGTTACAGGTGGTTGTGAACCACCTACATGAGGTTCTGAGTACTGAATTCAGGTCCTCTGGAAGAGCGGTACGTTCTCTTAATTGTCATCTCTCCAATGCCTGTATGAGTATTTTGCCTGCTCTTAAGGGTATTTTGCCCACATGTACCTCTGTGCAGCACTTGTATGCAATTCCCACTGGGGCCAGAAGAGGGCGGCAGATCACCTGAAACTAATTGCAAGGGGGAGCTGACACGTGTGTGTTGGGAATGGAACCCAGGACCTCTGGAAGAGCAGGCTGTGTTCTTAACCTCTGAACCATCCCTCCAGCCCCCAGCAGGTGTCAGTCCTAAAGCTCCGTCTCCCTTCCCTTCTGTCTTTTGCTCCCAGACACTTCCTACTATCTAACTACACACTTCATTTCCTATTTGGCTTCTTCAGACACTTGGTGAGGTCACAGTTTTGTCCCTTTTGATCAAGGCTGTAACTCCGTGTTTAAGTAGCACGTAGCACACAGCAGGAGCATGATAGGAGATTGGATATTCGAGTGACCAGCCCAATTAATGGAAAGCCACCAGCCACAGAATAAGGAATGTGGACTCAGTTCTGTCAGTAACTGAAAAACAGGGGATTTGGACCCTTTCTGTAGCTGACATCACTTAGAAAAATTGAATGCCTATTCCTCTGGTGTGGCCGTAAGAAAAACCGTGGAGCACTCGGTCTATAAATCACCGGTTCGACACTCACACTCAGCTGGTGGCCTTAGGCAGGCTGTGCCATGTCTCTGGCCCTCACCTGCCTTGACAAGGACGCTGCCGTAACTCACAGAGCTGCTGGGACAATCTCTCAGAGAGGAGCTCATGGAATAAACTCGAAATTCTCTGTTGCATTACTACATAACTCAGGTCCCAGGGGACAATGCAAAGTCCCAATCAGGCTAATTTGGTTAAATAAAGAGCCTGTGTTCCCAGAGGGACAGTTTCCAAAACCCAGGAAGGACCTACAGAGGTACAAAGATCCCCATTAAGTTAAGAAGTGGAAATGTGCTGCTACTGGGGTTGTTTTGTTTTGTTTGAGACAGGGTCTCAAGTAGCCCAGGCTAGCCTCAAACTCCTGCCTCTGCCTCCAAGTGCTAGGGTGGCAGGTCTGAGACACCAACCTGGCTTCCAAGTGTGGCATCTTAAACCTGTATACGGAGAAATTACATGGTCTGGGTTTGGGGGTGGGAGGGGCATAGTAACAAAAACTATATAACTATATAAAATAAACAGGTAGAACAAAATGGCAAAATCAAAAATATTTTAAGAAGCACAAAACAGGCCGGCGGTGGTGGCGCACGCCTTTAATCCCAGCACTCTTTAATCCCAGCACTTGGGAGGCAGAGGCAGGCGGATCTCTGTGAGTTCAAGGCCAGCCTGGGCTACAGAGTGAGTTCCAGGACAGCCAGGGCTACACAGAGAAACCTGTCTTGAAACAAAAGGGGGCGCTTAGCAAAAGAAGGAAAGAAATTGTTCTTCAAAACGACTAGGCAGCTAGACAACAGCGGAGGCAAACACTCTGTGGGAGCCTCTAGAAGAAACTATGCTTGCTGCGGGCTTCGTCACCCCCAATGTTCCAGAAAGTACCCATCAGTCCACCCTGGTGTCCCTTAGTATCTCTCGCCGGAGAAGACGGAGCCTCTAAAACTGGGCTGTGTGCTACCTCCACACAGATTCCCCCCAGAATACATGAAGAGATGCATCCGCTGGCGCTGCCGGCTGTGGCGCTGCCTCATGGCACATCAGCTGCCCAGAGGTGCTGTGCCAACTGTCCTTGGACCATAGTGTGAGGTACAGGTGTGAGACCCAAGGCTGGCTTTGCCCCAGGGTCATAGCTTGTAGGTATAAGGTTTGGTGCCCTACACACCATTAATCCATGAGTTCTGATCATTCCTGAGCACCCTGACTACCTGGCAGCCATTGTTCTGTCTCCCTTTCTTCCTCCAACCTGGCAGCCCCCCCCCCTCCCCGGGTACACTGTGATCTCACCTCTTGAACCATCCTGTGATGGACACTGTCCCCAATTTGTCTCAGCTGCATGGTCACTGACTGGATTTCTTCTGGCTGGTTCTGGTCAGCGTTGTCCTCCTCAGGCTGAGAAAGCGGACCGTGACCTACGAGAAATGAAGTGTTTAAGGGAGCCACTGACTTTGTAAAGGCACCTCCATGCCGCGTGTGTGTGTGTGTGTGTGTGTGTGTGTGTGTGTGTGTGTGTGTGTGATGCAACTGTGTTTATTTCTTCTTCCCTTCCTATGAGCTAGGGTATAGGTGTAAGTGTCTAGATTGCTTTTAAGCAACACAGAGTGTCAACGATTCCTGGGTACTTTGGGGACCTTGTAAAGAATAAATGTCGATAAAGAACTCCCAAATGCTTCAGGAATGGGGGGGAAGGGATATAAATTGTGGCTGTACAGGCTGGAGGGATGGCTCAGTGGTTAAGAGCACTGACTGCTCTTCCAGAAGATCCAGGTTCAATTCCCAGCACCCAGATGCAGCTCACAGCCATCTATAACTCCAGTTCCAGGGGATCCGACATCATCTTCTGGCCTCCACAGGCACCAGGTACACACATAGTAGTACACAGACAGACAGACATGCAGGTAAGTTTTGTTTCAAAAATGGCTACTGGCTGGAGGGGGCCTCGGTCCCAGGCTCCCAAGGCCAGAACTCCTCTGAGAAGCAACTTGGGATTTTTAACACCGCTCAACGGGGCTCTCAACACCTCCTCACCTTGGCCTTGGCTCTACTGCAGCCCAAGGCTCCAAGCCCTAACTGCTCAGAAGCACGTGCTCCGACCAGCTGTTTGCAGAGGTCATGTGCCCTCCCCCAACCAATGGGAAGCGCTGAGGTGGAGCTCCGGGATAACAGGCCATTCCTTCACCCCTCCCTCCCATCCTTTATTTCTTATTTTTTCAGTCTTCCACTTTTTCTTCTCATTTTATTACTTTCTCTTGCCTCTTTCTTTCAGCCCCCTCTTTCTTTTGTTAAAGATTTATTTGCTTTGCAAGATAAGTGTGTGAGTTACAGGTGGCTGAGTCAGCCGGTTGGATGCTTGGCACAACCTCCAGTTCTAATCACGGAGCCCCCTCTCTACCCTCTAGGATTTACAAGCGTCCGTACCCACTGAGCTATCTCTCAGAACTCCTTGAAGACAAAGTGGAAAGATGGATGTGGCCTGGAAGATGGTGCACACCTTTCATCCCAGCACTCAGGAAGCAGAGACAGGTGGATTTCTGTGAGTTCGAGGCCAGGCAGGGCTACACAATGAAACCCTGCCTCAGAGAACCAAAATAATTAATAATAATAATAATAATAATAATAATAAAAAAAAATAATAAATAATAATTTAAAATGAATGTAATCTTATTTTAGTTGGAGTTCTTAATTAGTTTTACTCACTAGTAACTTGGTGCTAATAGGAACTATGAGATTTATTACAGTGAGGCAGTTAGAGATTTTCACAGAGATGAATGAGTTTAGTGGTCTTCTTGCAGTTATTAATTTTAGGTTTTTTGAGACAGGGTTTCTCAGTGTAGCTTTGCGCCTTTCCTGGAACTCACTTTGTAGCCCAGGCTGGCCTCAAACTCACAGAAACCCGCCTGGCTCTGCCTCCCGAGTGCTGGGATTAAAGGCGTGCGCCACCACCGCCCGGCAGTTAATTTTAATTTTAATTAAAAAATAAAATAAAATAAAAAAGAATTTGCCAGGCAGTGGTGGTGCATGCTTTTAGTCCCAGCACAGCACTCAAAGTCTCTGTGAGTTCGAGGCCAGCCTGGTGGTCTACAGAGTGAGATCCAGAACAGACACCAAAACTACACAGAGAAACCTTGTCTCCGGAAAAAAAAGAAAAAGGAATTTATGCTTTATTTATGTGTGGGGAGTGGGAGTGCCCTGGGAGGTCAGATGAAGAGATGCCAAATTTCCCGGAGCCACAGACAACTGTGAGCCGACATGTGGGTGTGGGGGCTCAAACCCAGATCCTCCACAAGGGCAGCAGCGTTCTTACCCACTGAGCTACCTGGCCAGCACCTCAGTTCTTAAACAATACATTTAATGTCCAAGTTTATGTTCCCAACACCGAGAAACAGCACATACTAAGTGAAATATTTATCTTAGCCTGAAGCTAGCCCCTTACCTGTGTTCCTCGACATAGCTGGAGCTGGCCGCCCGCGGACAAGCTGGGTCTTGTACTTCTCAGGAGAAGTTTGTTTTGCCCATTGGTGATTGGTAACAATTTGTTATTTTGACAGGTGGATTCAGAAGTTCTTTGGGTTTGTAAACAATGCCAAGTACTTGTTTTCCTGTTGAAAAATACATCCTCCACCGGGCGGAGGCGGCCCACGCCTTTAATCCCAGCACTCGGGAGGCAGAGGCAGGTGGATCTCTGTGAGTTTGAGGCCAGCCTGGTCTACATAGCAAGTTCCAGGACATCCAGGGCTATACAGAGAAATCCTGTCTCGAAAAACAAACAAACAAACAAACAAAAAAAACCCAACCAAACAAACAAAAAGAATGCTTGAATTCTTCAGTGCCCCCCCTTAATTCAGTCTGGGTCCCCCATTCTATAAACGGTTCCACACAATTCAGGTAGGTCTTCCTACCTTGTGGGAATGCCCTTACAGACATACCCAGGCTCCAGGGAGAGTCCAGTGAGGTAGCAAAGCTTTAACCCTCAGGATTATATAGCGAGTTCTAAGCCGGCCTGGGAGGTCACGTGAGAGACTCCATGTTCCTCTTGCCCATCTTGACAGCTCCAGTGACTAAAACTCCAAAGAGAACCAGGCCAGCAGTGGTCCCCAGGATGGGGATGGGAGCCGAAGGGGTGGGGGCTCCCACCTCAGGGTAAGGGGCTCAGACAGCCCCTCATGCTAAAAATGACAAGTCTATCTCTGCTGTTCTCCAAAAGGCATCGCCACAGCTGCCCGCTTCTGGAAGGCTCCATCCCAGCAGGCTTGGTCTCCACAAGCTCCCATGCCCTGAGTTCGGTCTTCCCCATCCCTCAGGTCAGAGTGAAACCCAGGGCCTAGCACCTCAGGATGACTTTCCCACCCGTTCTGGGGTGTGGGGTCACACTTGCTTTGGGGGAATCTGCACACCGCCACTTGATGCACTTGCCCTGCGAGAAGGCCCTGCACACCTCAGCAATGCCAGCCCTCTCCCACGGTGAGCTAAGCCACCTGGCTGCAATGGCCCAGGTGCACAGGGCCCGGTCAGGGAGTGATGATAATCTCAGTCCTCCTGGGGGAATTGCTGGTAAACAGGGAGGAGGCGCCGGTAGGGCGACATCACAGTGGATCAGCCCCTGCTGGCTGTGTTTGTAGTAACCCAGCAGAGCCATCCAGGGCATCCGGCAGCTCCATGCCTCCTGGTCACGCTCATGATCTGTGCGCGGCCTAGGTCTATGAAGCAGGGAGGGCTTCGGGTGGCCCTGCAGGTAAGTGGCGGTGCCCGGACACCGCAGGATGTAGGGCCGGGACAAGGGCTTGGTCAAGGCCAAGGCGGCTGAGAGCAGCTGGGCAGACCTCTGAATGGCAGAGTCTGTTTCTCTCAGGGGACTTTCGAGCGCTGTGGGTGTGCAGCAGAGCACACCGTGGCCCTGAGTGGCTTTCTGCAGAATTTAGTGGGGGTGAGCACGTTGTTGGGAAATCAGGTTTTTCTTTTGTGGGTTCTTAGATCTCCAGAAAGTGGCTCTGTCTTATTAGCGTTGGAGAGGAAAATAAGAGGGTGGGCAAGCTGTGGCTCTTAGTAACTCCGGGGAAGGAAATCATTGTGGTTTTGGAGTTAGGGTCAGCAAGAGAGGTCTAGAGTCAGCGGTAGAAAGGAAGGGAGCAGGTGTCTTCACCAAACCAGTGAGGTAGCCCCGGGTGTCAGGGCAAGCAAGCGTGCTTGTGTGTGGAAGGGTACTCAAAGAGCCAGAAATGGGGAGAGGAAAGTTACACCCCTCCCCCTGCCTCCTCTCCCTCCTCCTCCCTCTCCCCTCCTTCATCCTCCTCCCTCTCCCCTCCTTCATCCTCCTCTCCTCCCCCCTCCCCTTCCACAAGGTCTCACTGTGCTGTTCTGGCTGTCCTGGAACTAACTCACTCTGGAGACCAGTCTGGCTTGGAACTCACAGAGATCCACCTGCCTCCACCTTCCAAATGCTGGGATTAAAGGGTGGGCTGGGAAAGTTACTCTTTTGAGAAAAAAAAATTAAAAAAAAAAAAAAAAAACCAGGCAGGCTTAGCAATGAAAAAACTGCCTTTGGTGGTGGTGGGTTTTTTTGAGACAGGGTCTCAAGTAGCCTAGACTGGTCTTGAACTTGCTGTGTTTTAGGATCTGGTCTTGAACTCCTGATCCACCTGCCCTCTAGCTCCTCAATCCTGAGATTACAGGTGTAGGCCACCTCTACTTCCCAAGTGCTGGGTTTATAGGCATGGACCATCACATCTAGTATACACAGTGCCAGGGATCAAACCCAGAATTCGTGTTTGATTGGTGCTTATCAATTAAGCTAATGTTTGATTGGTGCTTCCAGCTTGCCCCTGCACAAGCTGGGAAAGCCCATCTGCCCTACTTCCCCAGCCCCACCCGCACTAAAAGTCTCTGAACAGGAATGGCACCCAAAGTCCAGTTCCACATTTCTGGCAGAGGGTGCAACCCACCTTCGTGACATGACCAGTCCAATTAAGTACCTGCCCTGGCCCTAGCCTTTGGCCATACTTGGGGACAGTCCCAGTCCCTGGCCGGCATGTCATCACCCCTCACCCAAGATCTATAAAACTTCCCTACCTTAGCTTGAGGGCGTGACTTCTCTGGCCTGTTTTCTGAGACCATTGAACCCACCGGGGAATTGCTTTGTTCTCAATAAGCCTGTAATTTGGCTTGATCTGGCTTACTGCACCAGTGGGGAAACTTACTATCTGAAAAAAACATATCAGCTAACCAGCTAACTCACTACCAACTGAGTACATCCTCAGCCCCTCTAGTCCTTTTATGCCGATATTTTCAACTTCAAAAACATTGAGATTTATATTATTTTTAACTGTGTGTGTGAGGGTAAGTGTGGGTGCTTCAGGAAGCCAGAGGTATTGAACCCCCTTGGAACTGAAGTTATGGTATGGGGCCTACATGCCTAGCTTCTGAAATATCTAACATTTAGCAAACGTTTCTTCTATATCATGGTAGACCAGATCTCCTTTTGTGTATTTTTCCCATGATCTTCTAGAGAGGCAAGGGGAGGGCTTTAAAGCCACAGTGTCAATGGACCACAGTGAAGCCGAGGTCTCTTAGGATGCAGATCCTTCCTATAGTGCACATGTGGGGGAAATGTCTTGGCACCTAAGTTTGTGACAGAGTGGAGCAGCTGAGCTGCAGCCTCAGGGATGTTTAACTGCAGAGGGGCATGCTGCCAAGGCTGAGCTGCAGCCTCCTTGGGCTCACTTCTAGCTTCTTTTTGAGACTGCTCAAGTCCCCATGACTGTCTGTTGGTCATTTTGTTGTTACAGTCCTGAGACTTATTTATTTAGGGATAGGGCCTTGTGTATCCCCTGGTGACCTCAAACTCTGTCTGTAACCGAGTTCACTGTTTCCAATCCTAGTGTGACAAGTGACAAATCCTAGTTTAAGGCTTGCAGATTTGTTTTTCTTTTCAATGAAGTCTATTTAAAACTCATATGAGGCAGGAGCTGGAGAGACAGCTCAGCAGTGAAGAGCACGTGCTGCTCTTTCAGAGGACCCGGGTTCAATGCACAGCACCCACTTGATGGTTCACAGCTGTCTGTAACGCCAGCTCCAGGGGCTCCATCGCCCTCTTCTGGCCTCTACAGGCACTGCAGGTAGTAGTCAAAACATCCATACACTGCCGGGCAGTGGTGGCACACGCCTTTAATCCAGCATTCGGGAGGCAGAGGCAGGTGGATCTCTGTGAGTTCGAGGCCAGCCTGGTCTCCAAAGCGAGTTCCAGGAAAGGCGCAAAACTACACAGGAATACCCTGTCTCAAAAAACAAACAAACATCCATACACATAACGTGAAAACAAAATTTTAAATAAATCTTTTAAAAATCAAAACAAAGCTTAAATAAATAAATCTTTTAAAAATTATATAAAATGCAGCTGGGCGGTGGTGGCGCACACCTTTAATCTCAGCACTTGGGAGGCAGAGCCAGGCGGATCTCTGTGAGTTCAAAGCCAGCCTGGGCTACAGAGTGAGTTCCAGAAAAGGCGCAAAGCTACACAGAGAAACCCTGCCCCAAAAACAAAACAAAACAAAAATTATATAAAATGCAATTGACTGGGCTACATAAAAAAAAAAAAAAAAAAAAAAAAAAAAAAACAAACCACCTCATACAAGTAACAAAAACCTTCCCAGTATCCAATATTGGGTTTGAGAATAAAAACTGTTTATTCACAAACACAAGCCATCATAGCTGGCCCATGGCCTGGGACACAAGTGTGTTTGTGAACCAGTAACCAGAGTAAGGTGAGATAAACACTTACCATCTTACAGCCGACACTGAAGCCTGGGGTAACCCATTCCACATGTCCTGGTTCCCCTTTCAGCTCCCCACAGGGCTTTGGCTTGCAGACTTTGGCTTGCTTCTGGATGCTCCAAATGAGCACTCTGTGGGTTTCCAACAGTCAACGCTCTGAGATGAGCGCTGGACTTCTTCTGAGGCAGAACTTGAAGTGTTTATAGATTGCGCTCTGGCCTACTGTTCATTACTGGTGACTCATCTTTTACTTATTTATATTTTTATATTTATTTTATTTTATTTCCTGAGCTGAGGACCAAACCCAGGGCCTTGCGCTTGCTAGGCAAGCGCTCTACCACTGAGCTAAATCCCCAACCCCTCATTTATCTTTTGAGACAGAATTTTGCTATGTAGGCCAGGCTGGCCCTGAACTGGTGGTAATTTCTGCCTTAGCCTGTAGGTGACACCAACCTTATACCTGGCCATTCCATCTTCCCTGCCATCTAATACACAAAACACACCTAAGTATCCATCCACTTTTCTAAAAGGACAGAATATCTAAATAAAATAACAAAATTCGCAGCCAGGGCCAGTGGCATGGTTCAATGGATAAAGGTGTTCCCTAAGCAAGCCGGATGATGTGAATTGGTCCTTGCAGCCCATGGAGAAAGGAAGGAACCAACTACTACAAATTGTCACCTGACACCCACATCCAAGTCATGACGCGCATCCATCCCCCATCATATGCAATATGCCCACACATGGTAATAATGAATAAAGTATTAAGGGTTTGTTTGTTTGTTTGTTTGTTTTTAACACTTTTTTAATGTTTCTCCAGACAGGGTTTCTCTGTGTAGCCGTGGCTGTCCTGGATCTTGCTCTGTAGACCAGGCTGGCCTCGAACTCAACAGAGATCCGCCTGCCTCTGCCTCCCAAGTACTGGGTTATAATCGTAGCCACCACTGCCCGGCAAGTATTAAGTTTTTAAAATTTGTATGGCACAATGTAGTATCTTTTGAATGAAGTGTTTTTCTTTCAATTTTTAAAGTTACATTTCTTTATTATTTACTTTGTTTGTTTATTGTGTGTGAGTGTGTTCATTGTGTGGAGGCCAAGGACAGTCTCCATTGTGCAGAAGGCAGGGATCTCCAGCACTGAATCTCTCCTTCCATCGTGTGGGTTCGGAGGATTGAACTCTGGATCTCAGGCTCAGTAGCAAGTGCCTTTGCCAGCTGAGTCATCTCACTGGCCTTAACTTGTTTTTTCTTTTTCAAGACAGGGTTTCTCTTTGTAGCCCCAGCTGCCTTGAAACTCACTCTGTAGACCAGGCTGGCCTCAAACTCAAAGATCTTCCTGGCTCTGCCTCCTGAGTGCTGGGATTAAAGGTGTGCACCACCAACCACCCAGCTTGTTTAGAAGTTTTTTGGTTTTGTTTTTATTTGGTTTTGGTTTTTCAAGACAGGGTTTCTCTGTGTAGCCTTGTGCCTTTCCTGGAACTCACTTGGTAGCCCAGACTGGCCTAGAACTCACAGAGATCCGCCTGGCTCTGCCTCCCAAGTGCTGGGATTAAAGGCGTGCGCCACCACCGCCCGGCCTTGTTTAGAAGTTTTAAGGGTTGTAAAACATCATGAAGAATGTTCTATAGGATTTACTGGCAGCAAATGCAGGAAATGTAATAAACCCATTAGTTGAATGAACCTGTATTGCCTTTTGAATCAGCTGTTATGAACAATGAACGTTCCAGGCTTGCCAGTTTGGCTTTCTGAGTTACAGTCTCTGATGATAAATAGAGCTCAGAGGCTTGATATTTGGGGATACATTAAATTAAAGTTATAGAAACCAGCATAAACACACGTTTCTAATATGCTACCTATAATTTGATGTCTATCCAAAATTAGTGCCATGTCTGATATGCTGAATTTAATATTAAATTTATATGAAATTTAATAAAGAAGGAACCTTTTTAATCTTAACTATTAATTAAAATGTATGTTATCGAGTGTCCCCTCTAGGTAACAGGTATTAAGTGTTAGCTCAGGACTGATTCGGAAATAAGAGAAAGAGAAAGCCAACTGTCCTTGAACAAGGAAGGCAGCAGTCCCTCCGTGTGGAGACTGCCCTGGGGCAGAAGAGGGAACTTTGGGAGGAAAGTTTTATCAGTGGGTTGTTCCTGTAGTTCCCTGGCCTAGAGATACCGACCGATGTTCACATTACTATGGCAGAATTCTGGGTAGGCAGGTGGCTTTTTTGTTTGTTGTTGGGTTTTTGAGACCGGGTCTCTCTGTGTAGCTCTGGCTGTCCTGGAACTAGCTCTGCAGCCCAGGCTGGCCTCGAACTCAGAGATCTGCCTGCCTCTGTCTCCTGAGTGCTGGGATTAAAGGTGTGCACCACCACTGCCCAGCGGGTGTCTTATCAGAATGCTGAGGTGGGAGTTGTTCAGGTCATTTAAGTTCTTTTTTTTCCCGGTCATTAGTCTGTCATTAATTCTTCTGTTGTTTGAGCTAGGGTCTAAAATAGCCCAAGCTGGCCTCAAACTTGTTCTATAGCTGTGCTGATTTCTGTCAACTTGACACAAGCTAGAGTCACCTTGGAAGAGGGCCTGGGTGCATTGCCTCCGTCGGAGTGGGAAGAGGGCCTCGGTGCATTGCCTCCATCGGGGTGGGAAGAGGGCCTGGGTGCACGGCCTCCGTCGGAGTGGGAAGAGGGCCTCGGTGCATTGCCTCCGTTGGAGTGGGAAGAGGGCCTCGGTGCATTGCCTCCATCGGAGTGGGAAGAGGGCCTCGGTGCACGGCCTCCATCCGAGTGGGAAGAGGGCCTCGGTGCATTGCCTCCGTTGGAGTGGGAAGAGGGCCTGGGTGCACGGCCTCCATCCGAGTGGGAAGTGGGCCTCGGTGCATTGCCTCCATCGGAGTGGGAAGAGGGCCTCGGTGCACGGCCTCCATCGGAGTGGGAAGAGGGCCTGGGTGCACCGCCTCCGTTGGAGTGGGAAGAGGGCCTCGGTGCACCGCCTCCATCGGAGTGGGAAGAGGGCCTGGGTGCACGGCCTCCGTCGGAGTGGCCTGTGTGTACAACTGTGGGGGACTTCGTTGTTGTTCTCACCCCAACCTCCCCTTTTTTTAAAGGGGATCGAACCCAGGTCAAGCGCTCTACCAGAGCTAAATCCCCAACCCCCCGTTTTTTAATTAATGAGGTTTGTGCGATCCTTGTGATTGTGTAATCAGCCGGTCTGATAACTTTCTTTGACAGTGAGAGTCGCGGTTTTCCCTTTCTTTTCAGGTTTTCCCCAGGACTAACCAACTTTCTGATACTTCGCTCCCGGGCAACGTGAGACCTATAGAACTTGGCTGGGCGAGCGCAGACTGTTCCATGACACTCAAGGGTGGAGGGGAAAAAAAAACAACTGTTCTTCCTTTTCATCCATCTTTTGTTTTGTTCTTGTTTTCCTTCCTTCGGCCTGCAAGCCCTATCCATCCGCCACCCCGACGTTCGGGGCGGCGAGGCTCATCATTTCCCTATGAGCACCAGCCGTCCGGGGGGTGGGGGGAGCTGCCGAGCTTCTCTCCCCGCCTGGGGCGGCTCGCTTCTCCGCCTTCGCCCTTCAAGACACGGACGCTAGCGTGGGCGGCGCGCACTCCCCGGGGCGGCCGGGGGAGAGGGCCCCGTCACGGGGCAGACGCAGCAGGCGAGGCCCCGGCTTGCGGCCTAGGACGCGGCGGGGGAGGGCGGGGCGTCCCGCGCGGCCTTCCCGGCGTGCCCCGCGCGGAGGGCGGACACTCTTATCTGGAAAGGCCGGGTGACTCAGCCGCGTGGCCGCGGCCGGGGGCGGGAGGCGGGGACGCGCGGTGGCCGGAGCACAGCGGGTCCCGGAGGCGGCGGCGGCTCGCTCGCTCGCATCCCGGGCGGCTTCGGGGCTCCGGGGCCGAGAGCTCGGCGGCGGCGGCCGGTGAGTGGCGGGCCGGGCCGGGCCGGGCCGGACGTACGGGCGGGCGGCGGCGCGGGCTGATGATGGCGGCGGCCTCGGGGCCCTGCGCCGGCTCCTCCCCGGCCTGGGAGAAAGAACCCGGGCGGGCGGGCGGGCGGGCCGCAGCCCGGGCTGGGGAAGGTCGGCGGCGCCTCCCGCGAGACTCTGGAGCCTTCCGTCGGGGCCTGTCGCCGCTCTGTCGTCATCCCGGGCAGAGCCGGCAGTTCCCCTGCGGAGAAGAACTTTTTATGGCAGCCGACAGTGTCTCAGGTTTGCGCCGTCAGAGAAGTTCCCCTTCGTGGGGATTTGTCCTTCTCCCGAGCAATCCTGGCTTGGGCCGATGTCCTCTGGTGGAGTGAATTTGTAAACTTCTGCATGAGGGTTCAGCCAGCGAACAAGGAACTCTTGGGCCAACTTAGAGAAGATGCGTTTCTAAGCCCTTTTCCACGGGGTCCGTTTGCTGATAAAGCCATTATTTACTTGGAAGTTTGATACATGTCTCCCCCCCACACACACCATGGTCTCTCAAAGTGTTGGAATAATAATAGCTGTGAATCTTGCATTAGAACGTCAGCCCTACTCCTAAAGAACAAAACCCAAATCCTAACCAGCGGTTCTCAAATGTGCCTGCCCCATTAAAAGGTTGCAGGACCCTAGCACGGCTCCCAGAGATGGATTCTAGACATTTGGGCTGGGGTGGGCCCCTGAGTCGGCAGGGTGAGCAGGCACCCACCCCGTCAGCCAGGGACCTTGGGAAACCATAAGTAAAAACCTGTCCGATGCCTTTCTCTTTTTGTTGACTTATTCCTCTCTGTTCATAACCAGACAGGAATCAAGAAGCCCCGACTCCGGAAGGCAGTGTGAGAAAGGATAGTGTTTTCTGGAACTCTGACATTAGGGTAGGAAATGGTTTTCATACATATCCTGTTATTGCCTTGGTAGGAGAAAGATCGCTTGTATCTGGCTGGCTCATTTACCCTATTTCTTTCCGGAGCCTGCTGCTAGGAGCATCAGAGCTTAAGCTGGGCCATTAGGTGAAATCTCCCTCCCCATGTATCAGCCAGTGCCCTAAAGTTCCATAGCCTGGAGGTCTCGGGTTCCCTGGGATGTACCAGCATCAGTGTTATTTATATGGGCTTTGAGTTCTGGGCATCAAGTCACTAACCGAATATCTGAGTCATGCCTATCTTATGCAGAGCACTGAAGTCATTTTATAAGCAGCATCCCAAATGTGGCCCAGAATTCCCTTGCTCTCTAGCAGAATTGAGGGTCGGGTGACCTCCACATCTGCCGACGGTCTCTTCAAATAGACTCCACAAGTGACCGACCTTACAGTTACCCAGCAGTTTTTGACAGTATTCTTGGCTTTGGTACCTTTTTGGATGTCTGGCTTCACTTGCTGATGGTTTGTTGTTGATGATTTACAAAAATGTTGTGCCTTTCTTTCTGTAGCTTTGAGGTTCTTGACTTATTTTGTGTGTGTGCCTTCCACCTGCCCCGAATCTGACCTCCCCAAGCTTCCACAGCTAATTGGAGTGAGAAATTGAAGGGAACTGTTGGAATGTTAATTGCTTTAAGTTGGGAACTCAGTCATTGAAATATGAAACTTAAAGGGGTAAGGGACCCTATTATAAATTTACCTAGTACAGGCATCTCATCTTCCAGGTGAAGAATCCAAGATAGGCAGGCTGGGGATGGAGCTCAGAGGTAGAGTGCCTGCTTGGCGTGTGTGTGTGTGTGTGTGTGTGTGTGTGTGTGTGTGTGTGTGTGTGTGTCTCTCTCTCTCTCTCTCTCTCTCTTGCTAGATTTGGTTCTCAGCACACACGCCCACACACCCACACACACAACACAAAAGACTGAGAGATGAGATGGTAGATTCCTGGTTCCTAGACTGCTGTTCTTCCCACTAAATTGTCTTTAAATGTTTCAAAGTGGAAAAGGTGCAAAGAGATAAAAAGAGAAAGAAAATGGAGAGACTTTCCTAATACCACAGAGCCAGTGTTATCTGGAACATTGGAGAAAAATGTGTTCTAACCATAATCCATGAACAATGAAAGCACTAGACTAAGTCTCAGGAGCTTGGTGTAAGGAGGAAAAGGCTGAGTGAGCAAGAGGGCTGTCTTACAAAACCCAAGAGTGATTATAAGTTCACTAGTTTTAAAAAGATTCACTTTCAGCCAGGCGGTGGTGGCGCACGCCCTTAATCCCAGCACTCGGGAGGCAGAGGCAGGCGGATCTCTGTGAGTTCGAGGCCAGCCTGGGCTACAGAGTGAGTTGCAGGAAAAGCGCAAATCTACACAGAGAAGCCTTGTCTCAAGAAAAAAAAAAAAAAGATTCACTTTAGAAAAGATTTCATGAAGACTGGTTTTTACCAGTTACATGTATATGCAGTGTCCAGATGTTTGCAGCTGTCTTGAGCTACTCTTGTCATGATCAGGTTTATTAGGAGTTTTGTGGGGAGGTGTTGATGGTTTGCCTACATGTATGTCTACCAGTTGAGGCATTAAAGGCCTTTACCACACGCATGCGATGCCCTGGAGATTATGTTGTCAGATCCTTTAGACTGGAGCTGTGGTGGCTGTGAGCTGCCATGTGGGTGCTGGGAACGGAACCCAGGTCTACAAGAGTCTCGACCACTGAGCTGTCTCTTCAGCCCATTTTGTTTTCTGAGATACTCTTATGTAGCTCACACTGGCTTTAAAAAAAGGGTGGAGACCAGCTCTCAGAAGGCAGAGACAGGTGCATTTCCATGAGTTCGAGGCCAGCCTGGTCTACAGAGCGAGATTCAGGACAGCCACAGCAGTTACACACAGAAACCCTGTCTTGAGAAACTAAAAAAAAAAAAAGGATGGAGAATTTTGCCAATCATACATTCGTTGGGGTTTTCTTTGTGATAGTCGTGATTAGGACCCAAGCCGAGCATGGTGCCTTTCTTTAACCCTAGCACTTGGGAGGCAGAGGCAGGGATACACAGAGACACCTTGTCTCAAAGAACCAAAAAAAGTCCCTAGGACTTACAAGACTATTTTCTGTTTTAGTCTGAATTGTAGTTTCATCCAAAAACTTAATTTTTGCCATAACTACTAACCTTCAAGCTTTGTGGTCTAGGCATAGTCACATTCCTGACACCGGTCTTGGTAAAGCGTCCGCTGTGTAAGCATGAGGACCCGAGTTCAGATCCCCGGCACCTCGTGAAGCCAGGTGTGGTAATAGATCCCTGTAGTCCAGCACTGTGGGGGAGACAGCAAGACCAGGGGCTAGTCAGCTGGTGAGCCCCCTTAGCGAGAGGCAGTCTCCGGTGTAAGATGACACCAGATGCCAACCTCCGGCCCCACAAATCCACGTGGACGTGGACGCCCAGGCACATACAACACACTCAACATGCTGTGCAGCAGAGTTCCGATGTCTTCGGGTTTGGAAGTATTTGCATATTGGGGGTAGGACTTAAGTCATGAAATTCTTTTGTGTTTTATACACACATGGTCTGAAGGTACTGTATGTGATGTTTTTAGTACTTCTGTGTATGAAACAAAATTTCATAGTGGAACTTTCACTTTGGCTTCATATCTAAGATGAAAATTTGGGGGTTTTGAAGTATTTCAGATTTCAGAGTTTTAGAATTTACCATATTTCAGACATGCCATTTTATTATGTATTTTCGATTTTTATTTCTGTGTGTGTCAGTGTATGTGCAGGCACAGGTGTCTGTTCATGCATGTGGAGGTCATGTGACAGCCTTGGGTGTTGACCAAAAGTGATGACCTGCCTTGTTTTAGTCTGTTTTCCTGTGTGTACATCTTCACGTATAGAAGCTAGCTGTCCATTGAGCTCCAGTGATCTGCCTGCCCTGCGACCCAACACTGGGGTTACGGGTACATGCTCACAGTTTGTCTGTCTGTCTGTCTCTCTTTCTCTCTCTCTCTCTCTCTCTCTCTCTCTTTCTCTTTCTCTTTCTTCGTTTGCTTTTTGTTTTTGTTTTTCGAGACAATTTGTTTGTGTTGATAGCTGTCCTGGAACTCATTATGTAGACCAGGCTGGCCTTGAACTCGAGATCTGTCTGCCTCTGCCTAGCACTGGGATTAAAGATGTGCACCGCCACTGACCAGCGTGTGTCCACTTTCTTAGCATGGGATCTGGAAATCAAAGTCAAGTCCTCATGCTTAAGACTAGCACTTTTCTGAATGAGACTTTAGGAAATGTTCGCTGAGGTAATTCCCATACTGTCCCTCATCCTTATGTGGTTTCCACTGTGATTGCAGATTGTGTGACCATTGCCACTGTTTTTCTCGAGGAGTTTTAGAGAGCTTATAGATGTTCTTCATCTGTTTTTAAAAGCTAACTTCTGGTTTCACTATCTTGTTCTTAGTGAAGTTGTTTATTACATCATTGTGTGGGACGTGTGCATGCTTGTGCAGTAGTCTACATGTGGTCAGGGACAACTTGCAGGGGTCAGTCCTTCCCTTCCTCCCTGTGGTTCTGGGGTCAAACTCAGCTGTTAGCTGGGAAGTGCCTTTACCTGCTCAGCTCCAGCCCCCAGGATTGAGTCATTTATCAGTTGGCGATAGGAAGGCTCTAGGCCTGCCCATGTTAAGTCAGCTCTTAACCACCACAGCACCGCCCCATCCCCACCTGTTAGGTTTTGTTTTCTGGAGACAGAGCCTCACTGTGTCCCAGGCTTGCCTGCAGCATGGGCTGCTCCTGCTCCAGAGTGCTGGGGTTGCTGGTGTGGGATAGCACCCTGGCACATTTTCTCTTTCTCTAATTTCTAGCCTTACTTCTTAGATATTTTTTGGGATTGAGAAGGTATTTGTTGAGAAGGAGATTTTTGTCTCTTTTCCAATGTGTATGTTAAAGCTGTCGATCTTATCCTGACTGAAGCTCTTCTGTGCTGTATCTGTGTCGTCCACATCCTCTGCAGGAGTGGTATGCACTCTTAACTGTATTTTGTCATTCAGTTGAAAATAGTTCCTCTTTTTTGTTTTGTTTTGTTTTTCGGGACATGATTTCTCTGTGTAGCCCTGGCTGTCCTGGAACTCACTCTGTAGATCAGGTTGACCTGGAACTCAGAGATCCACCTGCCTCTGCTTCCCAAATGCTGGGATTAAAGGTGTGTAACACCACTCTGAAACAATTCCTATATCCTATTGTGATTTCCTTTTTTTTAAAACTCAGATTATCTGAAGCAGGTTGCTTAATGTTCCGACACTTGCAGCCAGTTGTGTCTGTTGCTGGTCACTGTCACGCTCCACCTGGCACAGCTGCAGAGTGTCAGTCTATTGAAATGTAGGAGGCTGGGTTGCCTGATCATGTTCCACTCTAACCAAGTGTCCAAGAATGCTCGAAAAGGATGCTCTGCAGTCTTGGGGGCAGTTAGGTCAGATCATCCTCTGTCCAGAGCTCACGTGTGTCCATGTTTATGAGCAGCTTTATGGAACACAGCTGTGTTTACTCACTTGTGAATTGCTGATGGCTGCTTTTGGACTGTAGTAGTGTGGCCTACAACACCTAGAATGTCACTGTCTCCCTCCTTACCGTTCCTGTTGGAATTCTTACCCTGCTGAAAACTTGGGCTACTGGAAAGGGACCCTGTCAAATACTGTTTCTAGAGTGTCTGCCTGCTCTCTGGGAGAGGAAAGTGGTAGGAATCAGGCTTGCTTTCATTTTTTCCTCATCAGTCTAGAGGAAGAGAGAGAGAGAGAGAGAGAGAGAGAGAGAGAGAGAGAGAGAATGAATGAATGAGGGAGGGGACTGTGAGCTGCTGCTGCTGGGGAGAAATGACATGGTAAACTTTATAGCCGCTGTGGTTGATTTAAGGATGGGCATCAGAATTAAGGTGGAGGGGCTGGAGAGGTGGCTCAGCAGGTAAGAGCACTGGCTGCTCTTCCAGAGGACCCGGGTTCAATTCCCAACATCCACATGGCAGCTCACACCTGTCTGTAACCCCGTTCCAGAGGATATGACACCCTCACACAAAGTATATACAGGCAAAACACCAGTGCAGTTAAGTAAATAATAAATAATAAATAAATCTGAAAGAAGAAGGTAAAAAGGAGAACTTAAGCAGCACCAGTCATAATGTGATTGTTTTTTTAACTTATTAAATTATGTGTCCTTGTTGTTTGTGTGGCTATGTGCATGTAAGTGCAGGGGCCTCTGAAGAGGGTATTGGATCCCCTGGAGCTAGGATTAACAAGTGAGCCACTCAGTGTGGGTGCTGCAAACCGAACTCAGATCCTCTCTCTGCAGGAGTGGTATGCATTCTTTTTCTATTTCTTTTTTTTTGTTTTTTGTTTTTCGAGACAGGGTTTCTCTGTGTAGCTTTGGAGCCTGTCCTGGAACTCACTTGGTAGATAGACCAGGCTGGCCTCGAACCCACAGAGATCCACCTGCCTCTGCCTCCCGAGTGCTGGGATTAAAGGTGTGGGCCACCACCGCCCGGCGTGGTATGCATTCTTAACTGCATCTCTCCGGCTCCTTTTTTGCTGTTATTTTTATATAGTCTGGAAACTTCACCTGTGTATACAATGTGTCTTGGTCATATTCACTCCCATTCTTTCCCTCCCACTCCCCTAGCTCCTCCCCAACACATCTCCCTCCCAACTTCATGCCTTTGAGCTTAAATAGTGCTGCCCTGGTGCATGGTGTGGCCTATGGGGTCATCCACTGGGGGCATGGGCCACCTCCTGCTCCATGCTGGAATTTGTAACTGGCTTGATCTTTGCAGGTAACCATAGCTGCTGTGAGTTCATGTGTACAGCAGTTATGTCTGGCTGAGGACATGTGTGTCTCACAGTGACCCTCAGCTTCCAGCTCTTATATTCTTTCCACTCTTCCTTAGATGTTCCCGGAGCCTTAGGGTGGAGGTTGATGTAGAGGTGTCTGGACAGCCGAGCACTTGATGTTGCTTGTTCTTAGCCTTTGAGCATTTCTGAGCATCTGTGCTAGCCTCCACTCACTTTAGTATGGCTTTATGGTTGTGATTTTTGGATGCTCGATAGCTGGAGACGTGCATATGCCATTTTTTAAAAAACATTGGCAGAGCTGGGCAGTGGTGACAAATGCCTTAAATCCCAGCACTTAGGAGGCAGAGGCAGGCAGGTCTTGGGGTTCAAAGCCAGGTGAGTTCCTGGGTAGCCAGGGATACACAGAGAAACCCCATCCACAAACAGAAGCCATAGGTAGACTGAGCTCTTGAATTCCTTTCCCCCCTTGATCTGTGACCTGAGTGACACCAGATTTTGTCCCCTTACGTAATATGTAGAAATCATAGTGTATAGCAAGGCACAGTGGCACAGTATTTTAATCTTAGGGCAGATCTCTGAGTTTGAGGACAGCCAGGGCTAGAAAGAGAGGCCTTGTCTCAAAACAGAACCAAAAATGTGCCCTGTTACACCTGCACCAATTTGTAGTGGTTGGTAAAAGCCATTTAGATCCTCTGATGTTACAGATGTCTTTTACCAACCACTACAAACAGTGGAAGTCCTTGGGAACCAGTTTTCTGATTTCTAAATCATATACATTCCTTGTCTTCCAGGCTTCCTCTCTGACTAAGAATGAATGTTCACCAGGGCAGTGATGGCGACAGGTTATTGCAGCCAGAGCTCAGCTGCCTAGGAGATGAGACCTTAGCTGCCACTCCAGAGAAAGAAAGCAGCAGCTCGGTGTCCTCTGGACTTCACAGTCTCACTTATCCCCTAGCTACCAGGAATGAAGGTACAGTGGTGGGGGCTGTCTCACACCCAGACAGTGAAGGAATGCAGATTCTTAGGCTGAGCATATAGTGAGTTAATTGGCTTAGCATAGGTACACTGTGTATCCAGCTGACCTCCGTAGGAAACCTCCATTCCGCCTGGCCCATCCACCTGGTGGAGTGTGTAAGACAGCTACCAGTTTGGAGTCAGGAGACAGCTTGACCTGCTGGGGTCTGTGTCACTGTAATGAGACCCTCACTCCCTGAGTTCTCTGCTCGTAAATAGAGTGAAAAGAATTGTCCATAGTCGCCCTTCCTCCGGGGCGGGGCGGCTGGACCAGTGTGAGTGGTGGGACGGTTCCTGAGCGCTCTGGGGCAGGCTTACATGGAGTCCTAACTGTGGCTAGCCAGCCTGTGTCACTGCGGACCAGGCTCTGCTTGCCTCTGCCTCCTGAGGACTTCAGTGACAGGCACTCTCAGATAACCTTAGTTAACTTTTTCTTGTTTGTCCTTGTTCTGTTTTATTTTGTTTTTGTTTTTCGAGACAGGGTTTCTCTGTGTAGCTTTGCACCTTTCCTGGAACTCACTTTGTAGTCCAGGCTGGCCTTGAACTCACAAGAGATCCGCCTGCCTCTGCCTCCTGAGTGCTGGGATTAAAGGCGTGCGTCACCATCGCCCATCTTGTTGTTTGTCTTTTAAACTGGAACTCAGTTTATTTGTTTTGTTGGTTGTTATTTGTTTGTTTGAGTGGGTTTGGGGTTTGCGCTTTTTTTTTTTTTTTTTTTTTCTTTTCTCTCGTTCTTTCTTTCTTTTTTTTTTCTAGACAGGATTTTTTTTCTGTGTAGCCCTGGCTGTCCTAGAACTCATTATGTGGACCAGGCTGGCCTCAAACTCAACAGAGATCTGCCTGTCTCTGCATCCTGAGTGGGATTAAAGGAGTGTACCACTGCTGCCCAGCTCAATTGGCTAATTCTTAACTGGCTGGACTTTTTATCATTTTTTTCAGTCTCTCTCTATATATAGGGCATCAGGTCCCCTAGAACTGAAGTTTCAGATGGTTGGGACCCACTATGTGGGTGCTGGGAATTGAACGCAGGTCCTGGGAGAGTAGGCAGTGCTCTTAATCACTGAGTCATCTCTACAGTCCATTTTTTAAGATTTTAGGGTTTTGTTTTTGTTGGGGGGATGCTGTTGTGCTTTTGTTTTTTGAGACAGGGTCTTGGGTAGCCCAGGCTGGCCTCACACTTACTAGGTAGCTGACCTTGAACTTCAGATTCTCCTGCCTCCAGTTCCCCAGTACTGAAGTGGGGCTGGGGTCAAACACGGGGCTTTAAGCATGCTGAGCAAATACTCTACCAAGTGAGTGAGCAACAGCTCCTTGTTAATAAAGTTTTATGTGTGTCGTGGCCTGCACAGGCCATCAGAGGGCAATTTTATGGAGTGAGTTCTCTCCTCCCACCTTACGGGGTTCTGAGACTCAAACTGAGGTGGTCAGGGGCGTGTGACAAGCGCTTTACTCACTGAGCCCCTCAGTGGCTGCCCACACATGTACTGCCTAAAAAACTTAAATAAATAAATTCATGTTAAAGCAAGTCTTCAGTCTACATTTATTAAAGATAAAAAGCAGATGTACATCCTAAGGAGGTAGATGCCCAGTCTGTCTAACAGTACAGTCCGAAGATGTATCGTTAGGGGCGCCCACCAGAGATGACCTGTCCTGCTCTGTCACGGTACTGTTGATATTTTCCATGCTGGTCCTCAGTACCATGGAAACCCCATGCTGTGTCACCTTCTGTAATCCCAGCCCTGGGGAAGGGGAGACAAGGATCAGTTCAGTGTCAGCTTCAGTTTACAGCTTTAGTTCAAGGGCAGCCCAGGCTACACAAGATTCTGTCTAAGCGGAGGAGGGGTTTTAAAGACATAATTTAAAGAAAATAGCCTTTTGGTGGTAAGACAAAAAGTGAGATCCCAAGAGTAAATCCTAATGCCATTTGCACTGGGACTTTGCTGCCGAGAGCCAGGTCTGGAGCTCAAAAGCTGATGTGGGTGGGTCCCATCAGGACTCTAGTGTGCAGTGAGGGTGTTTGTTCTGTGAATTTCTGGGGAGAGTAATGGATTTTAGATAAAGACTTCCATTCTTTCTGGCAAATTAAAAAATAAAAACAAAAGGCAGCTTTGAAGACTGAACGTCGAGTTTCAGCACACAGTGGTAGTGAGTTCCTAAAATACAGACAGCAGTGCTCGGGCTGTAGCCGAGTCTAGAGAGAGGGAGCATAGGAGCCTGGCAGGCATGAGGCCCTGTGTGACCGAGTGTGAGGGCACTCGGAGGGGGCAGAGAGGAGGGTTAGAAATCAAAGGCTACCCTCAGCTACACAGAGAGTTTAAGGCTAGCTCAGACGGAGATCCAGTTTCAGAAATAGTCAAGTATGGGGCTAGAGACAATTCTCAGCTAAGAATGCTTTGTGCTCTTCCAGAGGCTTGAGTTGAGTCCCCAGCACTCACGTTGGGTGTCTCATAATCACCTGTAACTCCAGTTGAGGGATCTGACTTCATCTTCCGGCTTCCTTGGGCACTTGCACACATTCACACTCACAATCCACAAACATAAAATCTCCATAATTGAGCAAAGGGGATGGAAGTGTTATTTAGATCTGTGTAAAACCTTTCCTTCTGAGAATCTTTCACTGCTTCTCAGATCTGGCTGCCTGGCTTCTGGCCCTGGCCTCTTTTTTCCTGGTTCTCTTCTCTGCTCACCAGCCCCGCCTGTCCCATCCCTCCCCTGCCTAGCTACTGGCTCTTCAGCTTTTGATTAGACCAATCGGGTGCCTTAGGCAGGCAAGGTGAACCAGCAACACATCTTTACATAGTTAAACAACTGCAGCCCAAACAGTTGTAACCCGTCATTGCCTAGTTAAAGTAATCCTCCACAAGAGAAGTAGGAAGTGATTGCTTCTGAACACCAGCTTTGGGGACCGGCAGGAGACTGCCAGGCCACCACACATGCAAGCCCTGCTCTTTGGTCGGGTCTCATACTCCCTACACTTTGCTGACTCTAGAATTGCAATCACTTTAAAGTGTGGGCGCTTCTGCCTTTAACCCCATGTCACACACAGAAAGCAGTTACCCAGATCCAGTGTGAGGCCCTAGTTGTGAGAGGGGTTGGTTGGTTTTGGTTTTTCAAGAGAGGGTATTCTCTGTGTAGCCCTGGCTGTCCTGGAACTCGCTCTGTAGACCAGGCTGGCCTCAAATTCAGAGGTCTGCCTGCCTCTGACTTTAGAGTGTCTAGTGTTATTTTTAATTTTCCCTAGGCTAGTATTTTAGCTGTGAACACACCTATGGCTTTAGGTTTTCGTTTATTGTTTTAGAACAGACATGGCTTCATTTTTCTCTCTAGACGTTTGCTCTTTAGTTACTTGGTTATTTGTCTGATCTTTCAGACTTTGCATGTGACTATGTCCCTCAGCCAGCAAGCCTTCAATATCCTCACATAATGCCACTTCCTGAAGACAGCAAGGGCTCCTGCTTCCAGAGTGGAAGCAAGCGGAGCCACGAGCCCTTCATCGTGTCAGAGAGATTTGGAAACAGCGCCATAGGCTTTGGAGGTAGCTCTCACCCCCAGGCCCCAGAGAAAGTGACTCTTCTTGTAGACGGCACACGTTTTGTGGTGAATCCTCAGATTTTCACTGCTCATCCGGATACCATGTTGGGAAGGTAATGAGAGTTCTCTTCTGTGTGCACTCTTTCTCTGTGAGTAGAAGGGTCTGGCCTGCATTGGATGCAAAGCTGCACCAAACTCAGTCCATGGCTGACCTTCCTCCCTTCACGCTTCCGTGGGGAAAGCGAGGAGAGTGGGTGGGAGCCTTGATGCTGGGAGGGTTGCATTTGTACAGCCAGATGAGGAGTGGAGTATCCACTCAGGACCCCCGCCCCACCCCACCTTCCCTGAAGCACACTGCCTTACACTCGGGTACACAGGTTGCAGATGCTGAGTTCAGAGCCATGTTGTTTCCTTCTGTAAGAACCAGTATTAGGAATGATCCACATGGGACAAGAATACCCATCTCCAGTGGGGGCTGGTTTTTCTTTTTGGGCGGGGGTTGGGGGCTAGCACTACTGGAGATTGAACTAGGAACCTAGTCAAGCATGGGAGATGAGCACTTTCCTGAGCTAAAGCCCTGGCCTATTGCTAGTTTATTACTTCTTAACACATGTGGGTGTTTCACCTGCTGGTATGTTTGTGCAATGCATATATTCAATGCCTGCAAGGGCCAGGAGAGGGTGTCGGACTCTGGGACAGAGGTACAGATGGTTGTGAACTCCTCACGGAACCACGTCAAGGTACAGAAGAGTCTCACAGCTGTCTGTAATCCGTGGCTAGAGCAGCCTGTTGGAGTGGGTCATTCCAGAAGGGAAGACGAGCCAGGAGGGAATGTACCAAGAGCTGCTCCTTCCTCTACAAATCACCTCACAGATGAGTGGGGAAGGAGGAGGAGAGGCACAGGCAGCCTGAAGAGCTGGTAGTTCTTGGGCAGTAGGAGGCATGCAGGGCACTGCTGCACACTGCAGAGGCCTCTGCAGTTGGCCACAGACTGACACTTCCTTCCTTGCCTCCCTTCTTTGGTCTGAGGAGTTTCCTGGGGCATGGCGTTCATCTGAGGGGCATGAGATCCCAGGGCTGCAGGAGAGTGGGGTAATGTTGAGTGGAGGGAGAGAAAAGCGACCTCTGCTGGAGAGGGGGCACTGTTGCTGCTGTCTTTCAGAATGTTTGGACCAGGAAGAGAGTACAACTTCACCAGGCCCAATGAGAAGGGGGAGTATGAGATTGCAGAGGGCATCAGTGCCACCGTGTTTCGCACAGTGCTGGTATGTAGTTCTGTGTCCGGTCCTGTCCTGTCCACCGCCAGGGCACGCCTGCTTACATGCTGCACCCTCAAGCGCTCCACAGCTGTAGGACTGACTCTCAGGTCTCTGGTGTCCAGCGGGTCTCATTCCTTCTTCGTCTTTCCTGCCTGTAACTTCTCAGTCCTTCCGTAGGGGAGCTCCGTCAGTTGTCTATGCACCGAGCAGCTGACTCCAAGGTCCCTCCGCCTCGGTGGAGTCAGGAGTGTAGGGTTAGAGGAGCCATCGCCATGCATTTCTTTCCTACATTTCTCCTTTGCGATCTGTTCACAGGATTATTACAAAACTGGCATCATCAACTGTCCCGACGGCATCTCTATCCCAGATCTGAGGGACACGTGTGACTATCTCTGCATTAACTTTGACTTCAACACTATCCGCTGTCAAGATCTGAGTGAGTATGGAGCAGCTGTCAGCCACCCCCAGCCAGTGCACTTTGACCGTGCTTAGAAGTGAAGGAGTGTGGTGTGGAGGTTGAGAACCACCACAGAGGTAGACATCCTGCTAACTATCCACTGCTACTCCTGCGTGAAGGGACTGTGGGAAGTGGAGGAAAGGAAAGGAAGCAGCTGGCGAGTGTGGCTCACAGCCATCATTCCAGCCCTCAGAAGCCTGAGGCAAGATGATGACCATAGGTCAGGGCCAGCACGGGCTACCGAGTAACACTGTCTCAAAAGCAAAGGCTGGAGATGTCGCTCGGTTGATGGAGTGCTCCCCGAGCATTGTGAGACCCTAGGCTCCATTCTCAGCACCAAGTCAAGTGGGCATGCTGAGACGTGCCTGTGATTTCACTGTTCGGGAATTGGAGGCCGGAAATAAAAGGAATCTAATTTGGCCAGCTAGTCACTGGGATACTGCTCCCTTGTCGGGTAGGACCATGGCGTCCACTCTGACAAGCAGGAGTACTGAGTGTTTGTGAGGGAAGGATCATGGTAAAGCCGAACAGTGCAAGAATAAAGCTGCTTCTCACCTTGTAACGTCTCTTCTCTGTCTTCTGTGACGGCGGCAGGCTTGGTGTGGACAGGAAATGGATTCTTCTGCCTTTTCTCTCCCCAGGTGCCTTACTTCACGAGCTGTCCAACGATGGTGCCCACAAGCAGTTTGATCACTACCTCGAGGAACTGATTCTGCCCATCATGGTGGGCTGTGCCAAGAAAGGGGAGCGAGAGTGCCACATTGTGGTGCTGACAGATGAGGATTCTGTGGACTGGGATGAAGAGCACCCCCCACCCATGGGGGAAGAGTATTCTCAAAGTAGGAGCCCCTGCAGGGTGTGGGTGTTCTCAGCAAGAGGAACACTGCCTAGATTCGTGTCCAGACCCTAGAGCCCCTTCAGATCCAAGTGATGGGGACGAGCCTAACCTCTGCTGGCATCTCTCCCCTGGGGGATGGCATTGTCAGATACTGAGGTTGGGGATTCAGTTCTCATCTCATTTCAGTCTTGTTGATGTGGGAATCATTCACACCTTAAACAGTGCGGTGAGAATTGACTTGATGAGAAAAACACTTGGTATGCGATTGGGAGGACCCAAGTTCAGATCCCGAGAACCACAGAAAAAAAAGGTGGATGTGGTAGCACATGTCTGTAGTCCAGAGCTCTTCTAGTGAGATGGGGGAGAGACAGAATCCCTGGAACCTCATGGGCCAGCTAGCCCTGGAGTGCACAGCAGTGAGCGGCAAAGCAGAGACCCTGCCTCAAACAAGGTGGCTGGCAAAGACTGACGGCCCAGCGCATCCTCTGGTCCCCACACACGTGCAGAGGCAGATACACTCAGCCCCTGCATCATGCATGCACGCACCCTTTATAGAAGGATGTGCACTTAGAGCTTTTTAACCCTGCTCCACCTCTGGATCCTTTTGCTTGTACTCTCTTTGTGTAACAAGCTTTACATTCTTCTTAGGGCTACTTCATAGTCTATGAATGTGCCGTCATTCACTTACCTTGTAGGACTTTGAAGCTGTCTATGTACATAAATTATGCATGATCACTTTCGGGGGCTTTGTTTTTGAGACAGGGTTTCTCTGTGTAGTTTTGGATCCTGTCCTGGGTCTCACTCTGTAGCTCAGGCTGGCCTTGAACTCACAGAGATCCACCTGCCTTGCCTCCCGAGTGCTGGGATTAAAGGCGAGCGCCACCACCGCCCGGCTGCTTGATCACTTTTTTTTTTTTTTAAGATTTATTTATTATTATGTACACAGAAGAGGGCACCAGATCTCATTACAGATGGCTGTGAGCCACCATGTGGTTGCTGGGAATTGAACTCAGGACCTCTGGAAGAGCAGATGGTGCTCTTAACCTCTGAGCCATCTCTCCAGCCCCTCATGATCAATCACTTTTAAGCAGTATTTTTGCACATGCATCACTGTAGGCTATTTCTAAACATGGAATGTCAAAATCTTGGTGCTTTTATAATTTTGACATGTTGCCAAATTGTCCTTTCTAAAGGTTATACCAATTTGCACTCATAAAACAGTATGTTAAGCTGGGGAGTGGTGGCAGCGCACGCCTGTAATCCCAGCACTTGGGAGGCAGAGGCAGGTGGATCTCTGAGTTCGAGGCCAGCCTGGTCTACAAAGCAAGTTCCAGGAAAGGTGCAAAGCTACACAGAGAAACTCTGTTTCGAAAAAACAAAAAACAAAAAACAAAAAAAACAGTATGATAGAGCCTGGTGTGGTAGACAGACCTGTATTCTCAACATTTAGGAAGTGGAACAGAAGGATCCACCTTGGCTATCATGGTGTGTTTCAGACCAGCTTGGCTACAAGAGATCCTGTCTGTCTCCCCCACACCCAAAAAAATAGGGCATGTTTTTAGCCTGGTGGTGGGTATGCCTTTAATCCCAGCGCTTGGGGGGCAGAGGCAAGCAGATCTCTTGAGTTTGAGGTCAGCCTGGCCTATAAAGTGTGTTCCAGGACAGTCAGGGATCTGTGGTGAAACCCTATCTGGAAAAAACAAAGGGCCATGTGTGAGCAGGTGCGCTGTTCCCCACCTCTCAGAAGCTGTGCTCTGGAGCTCACCCTGGCAGATTTGCTGCAAGCCAGGATCCCAGTGTTAGGGCTGCTGGGGAGGGTGTGACAGGTCAGAGGCCATCATGGTTGTCACCTCACTCCTCGGCCTCTGGGACTAACTCCAGGTTTGGGGGCTTTGTTTTGTTGCAGTTCTTTACAGCTCCAGGCTCTACAGGTTCTTCAAGTACATCGAGAACCGAGACGTGGCTAAAGCAGTGTTAAAGGGGCGGGGTCTGAAGAACATCCGCATCGGCATTGAAGGTATCCCAACTTCTCAGTGCTGGGGGGCGGGGCCAGGTGGAGGCAGGCCGGGCTCTGGGAGTCCCAGGACAGAGGGACCTACACAGGGCTTCTGCACAGAGAAACCTGCCTCAAAAACCAAAGTCTCAGCCTGGGGATAGGATGGGTCCTTGGGCGCAGTTTGTGCCTTTGACTTGGCTCATAGGAGCGTGACAACACGCACATTGACTCCACACACTGAAGAATCCTGCTTTATTGCTGTTCGTCCTGAGGCTTGCATTTGCCTTTCCTCCAGTTGAAGCAATGGGGTCTAGTTCTGAGTGTCCCTCGGGAAACTAGCACCCTGGGTGAAGTCAGAAGGTCCGGGGCACACCTGAGCAAGAACATGTTTCTGGGATCTACAATTATCCTTTGAAAAACAGCTTAAGAACTTCAGACTTGCCAGCTGGGGTGGTACAATCCTAGCACTCAGGAGGCAGAGGCAGGAGGATTTCTGTGAGTTTTAGGCCAGCCTGGTCTGCATAGCCATTTCCAAGCCAGCCAAGGCTATACAGTAAGACTTTGTCTTTTCTTAAATAAGATAAAAATTGAGCTGGGTGGTAGTGGCGCACGCCTTTAACCCCAGCACTTGGGAGGCAGAGCCAGGCAGATCTTTGTGAGTTCAAGGCCAGCCTTGTCTACAGAGTGAGTTCCAGGACAGGCAGCAAAACTACACAGAGAAACCCTGTCTCTGGGAGAAAAAAAAAAAAAAAAAAGACCCGAAAAAAAAACCAAACAGAAGGAAATTGAGGTTCTGTTTCCTTTTGAGGGCTGTGTAGGCCGCTAGCTGCCTCGTTGAGCTGGTGTGGATGCGGCCTGGCTCCTGTGCCCTGTTAGCCTCACTGCCCACAGAGCTAGCTCTTCCCTGCATCGTCTACTCAGGGATTTTAAATTAGAGTTCATTAGCCTCACCTTTCACATTGTCTGCCTGGTGTCTGCGAAGACTGGGGACAGGGGGACAGGAACTTCCCTTCTCCCTGGGTGTCTGCCAAGCCATTGTAGCTAGACACACTCCAGACTGGTGCCTTACCCCTACCCTACCCCCACCTCTCGGTCCCGAGAGCCCCTGCTGGGTACTTGCCAGCATGTGGTTTTCTCTTAGGTGGACATTGCACACTCCCTTGCTTTCCCTTACCCATGCTTTCTGCACAAGAGCATTGGTGAGACTGCAGGGTGTGCCCTGGTGGGGTCTTGTCCTGTGGGATTGCTTCCAATAACTAAAGGCGCTTGGAGTTAGTAAGTGCTTTCTTTTCCCTTCCCATTAAACTTCCCACAGACCTGTCTCTTCTCGGAGCAGAGGGCCTTGGGAAGGTGCTGGCCACCTGCCACAGAGCTTTTCTTGCTGTCTTGGCTCTGGAAATAGATGCCAGAGCAATCACCGTCTGCTGAGATTGTGAGCACGGTGTTTTCCCATTGCAGGCTACCCTACCTGTAAAGAGAAGATCAAGAGGAGGCCCGGCGGGAGGTCTGAAGTTATCTACAATTACGTGCAGCGCCCCTTTATCCAGATGTCATGGGAGAAGGAGGAAGGAAAGAGTCGCCATGTGGATTTCCAGTGTGTTCGCAGCAAATCCCTCACAAATTTGGTGGCTGCTGGAGAGGACGTCTTGGAAGACCAGGAGATCATAATGCACCACCCCCCGCAAGTGGACGAACTTGACCGCTTAAACGCTCCACTCTCTCAGATGGCTCCTAATGATTTCCAAGATTAGGGACAAATGGGGTCTGCCCCTCGCCAGAGCTCTTCTCTTTGTGGGTACCCCCAACCTGGCTTCCCTGTCCTCCTGTGGGTTCTCACCCCAAGGAGATGCTTCCTTCTATTTCCATCCCCTCTCAGTTATTAACATGCCCTTTTCTGAGTCTGCCTCTGGTCGGGTAAAGAAGCTCTGGTAAATAGGCGACCATCTTAGCCAGCCCTGGTAAACAACCATTTTGAGTCTGGTGCTGTTGCTTGAGTCTTGTACAGCTGCAGGAGAGGAAGTGGACTCCTGTGGCCTCATGGTTGGCACAGTGGCCCACACCCTTTACGGCTGGTGGGTGGGGTTTGCATCAGAGTAATTGCTTAATAGCAGAAGGACCAAATGTCAAAGCAAACAGTCTGTGTGCTGGGGCAGGTGTGCCCCGCTGAGGAGTGTGCCAGGGTGGATAAAAGGCAGTTCCTGGGTGCTGCACCCAGATGCCATCTGGATAGAATGGCTGAAAGGAATCCCTGAGAGCTGAGGCTTTTCATTAGCACAGGAACAATCCGACACATGAGACAGGGTCTGCAGCAGGAAGAACAGTGACTCTTTGGCCTCAGGATTCAGAGCCCAAACTGATGCTTCATTTGGAAGCAAAACTTGGAAATTAGGGGGCAGAAAGGCTCGAGATCAGGCCAGTGGGACCTGTACCCTGGGACAGCGAGGTGCTGTGGGTGTGGTGGGAAACCTGGTACCTTCCTGTGAGCTCCAGGGAGGAGTTGGGTATGGTGAGCTGGGTGGGAACCATCACCTAGGTAGGTGCTGTCCCAGAGTTCTCACACTGATACATTCACATTTTCTTTTAAGTAGCGCATAAGCTGCTCAAACATGGTAAGAAAATGATATTATTGTTCTCCCCAGGGTCAGGTCTAGGCCTTATTATTTGGTTTGATCTGTTCACTCTTACATGTATGGTAGACGGCAATCCAGATCAGCCCTCAGCCCCTTCCTCTGACATTTCATGGCTGTTTGCAGAGTCAAGAGTCAGACAGCCATGTGTCTGGGATCATCTTACTTCCTGGTACAAGTTGACCTTTGTGTCGGCCCTCCACCCTGGACATTTCCTGTCATAGGTGGTGCATGTAAGCTGTTTCCTTCAAGTTCCTTAAAGAACACGGTTGGTTGTTGAAGTCTGCTCCCATTAGTAACCCTATAGTATACTACTTGACGGCAGTAAAGTCAGGCTTGGAAAGCCCATCTCCAGGACTGAAGAGCAAGAATGTTCTGCAAAGCATCACAGTGGGAGTTGGTGAGAGATCTTCCCTGCTCAGAAAGGAACTGAAGGGTAACTAAGCAGCCCTGGTCTTTGTGGTGATCATTGGTGTCTTGGGGAGGCAAAACCCAGCATCCAGAATACGGGTTAAGGTTATCTGTGTCCAGAAGTGACTTCTGGGAAGTTGATTGCCTCGTGTTTGAGGTCAGGTTTGGCCTTGACTTTGTTGGTGCTACATGGTTGCCCGCCAGCAGCTGACTGGCCCAGGCACTGGTGCCGTGTGCTTCCTCTGTGCTAATCAGTGGCCACTGGAGTGATTGTGTGTGTGATATGTGCAGTGTTGAGGTGTGAGCACAGTCCTTGTCCTTGGGAGTTGGTGACTGCCTTCGGCCTTTTATGAACTAGGTCTTACCCTGCACCCCAAATAAGTTAATGTGCTGTGGCTCCAGCCCCTGGGGTTTGAACAGGAGGCAGTCTAGGCTGATCCGGGATTGGATGAAAAGCTGGGACTCAGGCTTGTGGAGAGGAGGCTTCTTTAGCACCCTCAGCCCCCCTCCCTTTACCTTAATTTCACTGTCACTGTAGTCTGGTGCCTCCCCTCAGTCTCACCTGCTGTGCCCAGAGTTGACACATTCTTCAGTGGTCCTTGCAGGATGCAGGGCTGGGGCACAGTCGTCTTTGGAGTTGGTCACTGGCTGTATGAGTGAGAGGACTTCTCTAATCAAAAGATGGATTGGGGGCTCATGCGTCTTTTGTAAGTGCCTGAATAAGTAAGCTGGGCTGTGCACAGAAATGGTCACACGAGACAGGTGACTTTACCCGCAGACTCAGAGCATCTTAGCAAGGTAAGAGATAAGGTGAACTTGAGGTTTGACGGTTCAGCGTGTCCTTGTAGCCTGTGTAGTTGATGAGGAACACCTGCCAGCAAGGAGTTGGAGAACAGGGACAGACAGAGTTAGAATGGAAAAAAGGACATGGCAAGTCAAAGAAGACTGAAGAGTCACTTGACCAGCCCGCAGGAGGGGGCATCCTCGCAGTCCGGATGTGTCTTAGGGAGAGGAGTGTCCAGAGCACGGGCTTCACCCCAAACTCTGCTTCCGAGTCAGTTTTCAAGTTGAGTGCTGCGCTTGTCTCCACCCGCAGCTTCTGAGGCGGATGCAGGGGGCACAGCAGGACTGCCACCTTCGCAGGAGGCAGAGCCACTCTAGTGTCTGGATGGGTGTGGCCTCTTACCCTATACTGACTGTGATGTGCACTTGTTCACCCACCAGTGTTTACGGATCCTGTGTATGGGATGCTTTTTCTACAATAAAGTATTTTTATTCGTGTCCATTGGTGTTTAATAGAACAGACAGTCACAGAATGCACTTTCCGCCAGGCCCGACCACCTGAGTTCAGTTCTCTGGCTCCATATGGTGTTAGACAGGAGTGTCTCCGCAGGTCCTCTGACCTCCACACAGTGCTGAGGCATGTTTGCGCACGATTCCAAGGACAAAATCATTTTTATTCTATTTATTATTTGTGTATGTGTATGAGCATCTTAATCTGTACACAGTACTATCTTGATGGTCCTTTTGTTGTTGTTGAAAGTCTTAGTGGCCTGAAACTCACTATGCAGATAAGGTTACCTTCAAATTCAGAGAGATTGGGAGCCAGAGACACCTTTAATCCCAGCACTCGGGGAAGGAGCCATCCCCGTGGGACACAACTAGAATGGACCCAAACATTCTGCCCAAGGCCAGCCCGGGACTCAGCTGCCGATCCTGTGAAGCCCAACAACTTGGAGGTGCTGCTGAGATTGCCCTGCTGATCAACCTGCTCAGCTGATCCATTCGGGAGTTTCAGAAACCTACAGTCTGCAGTCTGAGGAAACAAGCTTAGCTGAGGAGTTAATGAGTGAGCAAAATGCAACCTGAGAACGCAAGAGAAGGAACCACCCAGCCACTGAACCAGATCACCAGAATCATAAGCCCACCCTACACTGACTGGGAACAGGTAAGGCACCATTTCTGGACTGGCAGACCAGGTCTCTAACCCCTAGGCCCCAGCCATCGGAGCCCCAGGGACCAGGCAGCTACCTTTCCCTACTCCCTCACCAAAAAACAAAAACCCAAAAAACAAAAACAGCCCCTGCAAACCCAACAACCACTGAAACCATAAGCACACCCTGCACCAACTGGGAACAACTGCTCCCTGAGAAACAGCCCAACAGCACTGATTTGGCCAAGAACTAGTAAACCAAGACTATCAGAACAAGAGGCACCTTCAGACACAGACACTGCCTGCACCGAGCAGAGGAAGAGATGAGTAGACAAAAACACAGGCAACAACATGAAGACCTACATGACAACATCACAACCTAGGGATTCTACACCTGCAAGACCTGAACATATCAAGGCAGAAGAAATCAATCCTAAAAATTACTTTAAGAAGATGATAGAGGCCCTTTTTAAAGAGGAAATGAAAAACTTCCTTAAAGAAATGGAAGAAAATAACAAACAAAAAATTGAAGAAATCAAAGAAAGCCAAGAAAAAGAAATTAAACAGATGAAGGAAACAGTTCAAGATTTGAAAATTGAAATCGAGACAATAGACATGGAACAGAGGATCTCTGACGTTGAAGACACAATAGAGAAAATAGATTCGTCAGTCAAAGAAAACACTAATGCCAAAAAAGTCGTAACAGAAAAGAAAAACAAAAAACCAACCTCTAACGGATTTAAAGGGTGGTGCCTACTGGCCGGGACAGTGGGTCCCTTTCCTTAGGACACGGGCTCGCCTCTTCTCTTCCTCTACTGTCCTAGGCCGTCTTCTTGAGTTCACAGTGAGTTGCCGCTGGAGACCCTACACTCCAATCCAACTAACCCTGACACTCAACCAAATGTAAAACCAAAAGTGTGGCGATACTGTGTTCTCCAAAATATTTTGCACCCTAATAAACTTAACTGGGGTCAGAGGACAGAACAGTCACTAGATATAGAGACCAGAAAATGGTGGCGCACACGCCTTTAATCCTGTCACTTGGGAGGCAGAGATCCATCCGGATCTCTGAGTTCAAAGCCACACTGGAAACAGCCAGGCATGGTGACACACACCTTTAACCCCAGGAAGTGATGGCAGAAAGGTATAGAAGGCGTGAGGACCAGGAACTAGAGCTGGTTAAGCTTTTAGGCTTTTGAGCAGCAGTTCACTGAGATCCATTTGGATGAGGACTCAGGCATCCAGTATGAGGAAACAGGATCAGCTGAGGAACCAGCAAGGCGAGGTAGCTGTGGCTTGTTCTGCTTCTCTGATCTTCCAGTATTCACCCCAATACCTGGCTCCAGGTTTGTTTTTATTAGTAGGACCTTTTAAGTAAGATTCGTGTAACACAAAAGCTTAGATATCAGACCTGTTAGTGTTCAGATCAGGTGAGAAACGAGGGCAGGGTCTGCAGGACCTCCTGTCTTGGCCCCATTCTAATCAAGTTTCTCCTTGGCTTCTTGTTAATAACAAAGACCCCATAGGTGTCCAGAGCTAACACCCTGAGGACAGATGGCCTGGTGGGTGATATTTTCTTCCCAGGCATTGCTTGCCCTCAGCTAATGCTCCTCAGGACTGGTCCTTCCCTCCAAAAGCTTTTAGAAGTCCTATGGAGCTGGACAGTGGTGCACACCTTTAATCCCAGCACTTGGGAGGCAGAGCCAGGCGGATCTCTGTGAGTTCGAGGCCAGCCTGGGCTACCAAATGAGTTCCAGGAAAAGTGCAAAGCTACACAGAGAAACCCTGTCTCTAAAAAAGTCTGTGTCATTATTTGGGAGCTGGAAGTACAAAGAAAAACCCTTTAAAGAACTCCTTCAGGAGCTCCTGCAGGCTACTGGCCTGTGGCTTAGCATGCATGGACCTCTGGAGGAGGGATGCTTAAATGCTGTGTGGACAACTGTCCTCTGAAAACCGAGTGAAAAGCACTGTTGAGCTGCTTTAAGCTGGCATTAATTTTCATAGTTGGACATTTCGGGAAAACATGCTAAATAGGAAAGAGCCACCAGCAGAATTGAGCTCAACTGAAACTACCATATAGGTTACATGGGAGGGACACGGGACAAGGGGATCTGGAAAAATGTGCCTTCCAGGAAGGTGATTCGAAGAACTCTTGGTGACCAAAGGCAGAGGTCATATATTGTATCACACAGATGCATCTAAAACTAGTAACCCAAGGCTGGAGAGGGCTCAGCACTGAGCACTGGCTGCTCTTGGAGAGGAGCTGGGTTCAGGTCTCAGCACCCAACACCATAGGACATAACTGAACTCCAGTTTCAGGGGATCTGATGTGATGTCCTTCCAGACTCCTTGAGCATTGTGTGCACATGGTGCAGACATACATGCAAACAAAACTGATAAACATGAAATTTTTTTGTTTTGTTTTTCAAGACAGGGTTTCTCTGTGTAGCTTTGCACCTTTCCTGGAACTCACTCTGTAGACCAGGCTGGCCTCGAACTCACAGAGATCTGCCTGGCTCTGCCTCCCGAGTGCTGGGATTAAAGGCGTGTGCTACCACCGCCCTGCGGAAAATCTTTTTTTAAAAAATAGAGTTTTGGTGAGATGCACAGCCAGGAGCAAGTCTGAGGACCTGAGTTGATCCCCTGGGCCCTTAGAGCTGACAGAACTAACTGCTCCAAGTTGTCCTGTGACCACAACACACACAAGCTGTGACACATACACAGTACATAAAATGTAATGAAATTTTATGTAGGAAGTCCCACACTGTAAGCCCTTAGGCTCCTGTATGACCCAGTGACAACACCTGTCCAGCAAGTGTTTTGTCCCCACTGAAACAGAGGTAGGCGGGGCCTCAAGTCTCTTTCTATGAATACCAATTCAGAAGGCCAGCTCCGAGACAGCATTTTGTACCAAGAGAACAGTGTCCAGTATCTCTGGACAAAGATTGAAAGGGGCCACCTGATTGTATTTCAAACCACCGATACTTTAAATACATCACACTAAATAAAACCACCAGGTCCCATTACTGTTTTCACAGTTTATTCCAAGGTTGAGTAGTTAAAATGTGGGCATTTCCCCAGAACGAAGCATTCCCCACCACACAGGCTCCACCACTACTCTACATTACCTCTCCACCCATGCTCACACACTCCTGCACACACACAGGGATCAGGACCCCAACTGTTTGGTAGTAGAGAGCTCCTGTCTCCTTTGCACTGGCAGGCTCTGCATGAAAGATTAAGGAGCTAACACACCCAGCACCTTTACCCAGAGTGAAGACTTCCGCAACATTCCTTTTTCCTCATCTAAGACCTGCCTGGAAACAAAGCAGTTTTGCTTACAGTTTTAAGTCTTCTCTTCTCTTCTCTGAATGGCTGAACTAGGACAGAGCTGACCTTCACAACGTCGAGCCTGGCAGAGAGGAGTCCCAGCTGTAGCCTGGCCATGACACCGCAAGTCACCACTCAGGTGCAAAGAATGCGCTAACAGTTATCAACACTTGAAACCAAATTAATAATGCGTTCATATGGAACCCCCACATTTTTCTGACGCAGCAAGTCTTCTAAAGGTGGCAGCAGCTGTGACAGAGAAGGCACTTTGTGCTAAATTCAGTGTTTCTCATGAGAGAACGCCACAGCGGAGGGGCCAGGTCAGCCCAAGCTGCAGGCAACCCTTTTGGGTGCAGGGGCAAGTATCCCCCAGGAAGGCATCTGCAAAGGAAAACTTTGTAATCATGATTCCAAGGCAAAATGGCTACTTGAAGTTGGGATGGGAACACCTAGACAAACACAGTTGCACCATGAGTTGAGGAATGAGCCCGAGGACTCCTCTGGGCTGCCTGTCTTGGCTTCCAAGGAGGCTGTGAGCTCTTGCATGGCAGCACCGGAGCCTCCACCGGGTTCTCTGCTGTGTTCTCAGGAACAAGCCATCCTGGTAGCACTTCTGGTATTGCTGGTAGGCAGCACATGTCTCAAGATCTTCTTACACAGCCGTGAAGAGAAAGTGAGGGTTGAACATGGTCCAGAACTCCGTGGCAGTGTCCAGTGGCTTGGGGGCTAACAGCCACAAAGGATCACACTCAGAAGAGCAGCATGAGTCTTTTGGATGGGGAGATAGGTCAGGGGATCCGGGTCTTTGCCCTAGTACCATAAGTAAAGTGCACCATGAATGAAGGCTGGGGAAAGCTCCTCGCCCAGGCCGAGGTATGGGGAGAAAACACCACACCCACAGGACGGAGATCGTTCCTTCAGCCACACTGTTGGCTGTTCACACAGATTTTCATTATTGCGTTATTTCTTTAACTATACGATTTTCAGCTATAAAACGAAAAGAAATACTTGGTGGGCTTGGCAGGTGGCATATCACCACAACACAGGCATTGGCTGGTACTCAGTGTATATAATCTCAGTACTGGTGGATGATGGCTCTTTTTCCCCTTCATTCTGATGAACTTAGAAAATTCAAACTCTCTTTGAAACACCTAGCAAACTGGCTCACAGAGCTCCTCGAGAAGCAGGACAGCTGCTTGGGGCTGCTGGAGAAATGCTTGTCTTTGTCCTATCCGGTCCCTGGTGCACTGTGGAGGACAGCCACTTACCATCACATTTCAGAGACTTGACTATGGCGTGTTAATGGGGTCTACAAACTTCTTGGAAGTTCTTTCAAGAGCGTGAGAGGCAAACACAATGTTGTACCGAGAACTCTGACCAGTTTAGGGTTCCCAGCACAGGCCTTACTTTGCTGCCTTCATGTAGGAAGGTATGGCCCCCCTGGCTGTCAGGCCCTCAAAGCGCTTGTATGTGTAATTGATGAAGACCCAGTCTTTATTCTTGTAGTCAGTCTCAGGGTGATTGCTTGTGGTCACTGTAATCAAAGAGACGGAAGAGACTGAGTCACTGCCCCCCTCAAGGACAGCTCGGTCCCAGAGACAGGACGCCCTAAAGAACACAGCACAGTGCCCATTTGGAAAGCGTCATTTTCACTGTGCAAATTCTCTATTTCGCTCACCTATGTTCTCTGAACTTCCCATTTCTGCATAAATATTTAAAAGTTTAATTTTGGGGGCTGGAGAGATGGCTCAGTAGTTAAGAGCACTGGCTGCTCTTCCAGAGGTCCT
The DNA here is from genome assembly GCF_903995425.1 of Onychomys torridus. Lineage (NCBI taxonomy): Eukaryota > Metazoa > Chordata > Mammalia > Rodentia > Cricetidae > Onychomys > Onychomys torridus. The sequence goes on along the minus strand of NC_050460.1, from coordinate 63,129,727 downwards.
GAGTTCAGTTCCCAGCAACCACATGGTGGCTCCCAGCCATCTCTAGTGGGATCTGGTGCCCTCTTCTGGCCTGCAGACAGACATGCAGACAGAGCACCCATGTGCATAACTAAATCTTGAACACCGAAGTTTTATTTTCCTGCTCCAGTCACTTCGTTCCCCTAACCTTTAACCCAGTGAGTAACTACAGACAGTTCTGTGACTGGCTTGGCCAGGCCAGCGCAGAGTCAACACGGGTATGTACTCACATCCCATTCAGTGCTCTCACCGCTACCCCACAGTACTACTTATACAGGGTCAGAAGTTCCCCTCCACATTCTGAGGAGACTCTGTAAATGTCACCCCAAAACCGCAGGAGATGATGCAACTCTGAGGCCTCAATGTCAGCCAGTGGGATTACCTGTGGGTTTAAGAATATCAGACTCTGGAAATTCATCGAAGTTGGAGGTATCATCGATGCTCTTGATTTCAATAGCTATGGCAGCTGGTCTCTCCCTGCCAAGAACAGACACACCAAATCACCAGTCAGTATTCACGTGGAGGACGCTGACCAAGTCTTTCTCAGGAGAATCCTGTCTGACATGGGAGGACTATTCACTGGTAGGCAGCATTTTTTTCTCTAAATGCTAAATAAGCCAAATGACTGCATCTGAGGAAAATTATCATTAAAAACTGGTAATTCAGCTGGGCATGACGGTGCCACGGCTTTGATCACAACACTCAGAAAACAAAGGCAGATGGATCTCTTGTGAGTTCAAGGACAGCCTAGTATACCTAATGAGTTTCAGGACAACAAAAGGGCTACACAGAGACCTTGTCTCTTTGTTGTTTGATTGGTTCATTTTCTGAGATAGAGTTTCTCTGTGTAGCCCTGGCTGTCCTGGAACTTGATCTGTAGACCAGGCTGGTATCAAATTCATAGAGATCCACCTGCCTCTACCTCCCAAGTGCTGGGTTTAAAGGCATGGACCACCACCGCCTGGCTGAGATGCAGTCTCAAAAAAACAACAAAACCAAACAAACAAAAAAAGCATTCCACTGGGTGGTGGTGGCGCCTGCCTTTAATCCCAGCACTTGGGAGGCAGAGATAGGCGGATCTCTGTAAGTTCGAGGCCAGCCTGGTCTCCAAAGCGAGTTCCAGCACAGGCGCAAAGCTACACAGAGAAACCCTGTCTCGAAAAACAAAAAAAAAAAAGAAAAAAGAAAAAAGAAAAAGAAAAAGAAAAAGACAGACATCAGAAAGAGAGGAGAACAGAGCTATAGCTCTGTGTCAATGCACCCATCCCCTAGTGGAGGACTGTCAATGTGCTGGTCCCCAAATAGAGTGCTATTCCAACAGAAGAAAGAGCCTCTAAGCAGCCTGCACTGGGCTTTTCCCTGATTCCACTGGAAAGATAAAATCACAGCGATGCTGGCCACAGTGGAGCCAAAAAAAAAAAAAAAAAAAAAAAAAGCAGACTGTGAGTGCCAGGCTAGCTTCACAAGTCCACCCTGGTCTACAAAGGGAGTTCTAGGACAGCTGTTATACAGAGAAACCCTGTCTCAAAAACCAACCAACAAAAGGATCTAAATCAAAACACAATTATAATATAAAATGGCAAGACACTTTCTGCTTAGTAATCCTTGAGTGCCAAGGAAAGCAGGTGCTTCAGTGGGTAGTCTAGGAGCCCAGGGCATACCTCCTCCCTACCCTCTCAAAAAGCTTCTTTCCTTCCTCTGTACTGTACCCCTTCACCTTCTTCTCACTGGTCCTCTACCTCCCAGAAACAGTCTCTACCCGAACATGAACAACAGGGCACGAGGAGCCTCTGCTGAAGGCACTCAACCATAGAGGACAGGTATGAGGGAGACAGCATGCTTCCCAGACACCCTTCACTTCATTCTGTCAGTCACTGCTGGGTCTACTTCATCCTGTGGCACACAGTGGACAAGCCTGACTCCATTTGCACTGCAAATGAAAGACTCTAAATGTCTAAAGGGCTCTCTTCCTTTATGAAGCTTGCTAATGATGATTCTCCCAAACTAGACTAAGGAAACACAATCTGGATGGTGGCCTATGCCTGCCTGATTCCAAGCCCTTGGGAGGAAGAGAAGCAGGAGACTCAAGAGTTCATTATCATCTTCTGTTACACACCTAAGGTGCTTGCTCCGCAAACCTGCTAACCTAATTTGATCCCAGAGCCAATGCCAAGGTTAAAGGGAAGAGTGAACTTCACTCATGAACTGGGGGATGAATACCTCCCCGCTCCAATACGAAGTTATGTTAAATCCTGGATAATGTAATATGGTGTATACCTGATATGTTCCCAGTCAACACCTTCAAAAAAAGGATTACTTTTTATTTCCTCAACTCCAGAGGCTCCGATTCTATGTTCCCATTCACAGCAGAACCTGGAAAAAACAGGCTTTTCAACACCCTCCAACAGTTTCTTAGCCAGGCTCCTGCATGCTCTTCCCCCAAACCCTGCCCCTGGAGGAAGCAGGAACACCCAGGATTCATTCCTGTCACAAGGCTGAGCATTGGACATGCTCTGCTACCTCAGAATCAGGCCCTTGGCGTTCTCGGAGACAGGAACTTCTGGGGGAAAGGTCAAAGTTTCTTTCCAGTTCATCACCTTCTTATATGTCTCTTGTGGGGTCTCAGAGCAGAAGGGTGGGTAGCCTGTAATGAGCAGAAGTGTGGAGCTTTACTGCCCGGAACCCGGACTCTGAGGCACTTCTCGGCCCGGTTTTCTGTCTCTAACAGCAACTTACCACCTCTGCATGGTCATCCCTCCACCACACTGGAGGGGTTCTCATCCCCCCAGAAAGCATCTAAACCCCCTCAGGAAGCATGCAACGTACCGATGAGCATCTCATACATGATCACCCCGAGTGACCACCAATCGCAGAGCTTGTTGTAGCGAGTCTGCATGAACACCTCAGGAGCAATGTAATCAGGAGTGCCCACTGTAGAGAAGGCCTAAAATACATACACACATTAGGCAGGCCTGGCCAGGAGAGTGTACCTAAGCTCAGAATGTTATTCCAGAGACCAAAGGCCTTGAGCTCCACCAGGGGCACCCCAAACTACATAAGTAGGACAGCCCAAGCCTACTACAAACTCATCAGCTACAGCACTTTCCAAAATAACAATAGAGCTTTGTTAATAAGACAAAAGACCCCTCCTAAACATATCCAGAGCCTATACCATAAATGACCTATTAAGAACCAGGCTCTATACCTGAATGAGCCTTCCTAATTCTGCCAAGATGTCTGCAAGGAAGAACTACTAGCCCAATGATGGAGATAAAACCTGACATCCAAACGCATTGTCAAGGCCTGAGAACTAGTGATGGGACAGCCCAGTGTGGAGATGAAATGCTCCAAATCATCCCACTTCCAACGTGCACTACATGGCCTGAGAGCACCCCAAAGGGAAGCCCTGTTAGTGAGAACGAAAGTCCTAGTGGCCAAACACTTGCAGATGGGCTCTACCGCAGGCCGTCTTTCTGTGAGGAGTGAGAGCATCTCCAGCCGCCAGTATTTTACTCTCATGTCTACCCGAGGCTACAGACCCTAGGAGGCCGTCAGCCAAAGCCGGCCATTTGGGATCTGTCACGTGTAAGGCACCTCTGGGATCAAAATGACAGCTCTGCTCGTCTGCTAACCTTAATAACCTGTCCTGTTTGGTGGGAGGTGGCTCAGCAGGTGGCCGATTTCCACAGTGGCTGTATGACTCTCACCACACCCACGAGTACAGGCACCTCCTTCTCCACACCTCTCCAAGAGTCTGTCAGATTAGGACTGGGCGGAGGTGTTACCTCAAAGTATTTGCATTCCCCTGATGGTGAGGTCTACAGGACATTTGTTTTGGGGGTCTCACAATACAGCCCTGCCTAGCCCAAGACTCACGGTGTAGATCAGGCTGGCTTCGAACTCAAAGATTCTCCTTCTCTGTCCTCCAAGGGCTGGGATTAAAAGTACGCACTAGCAGGGTTGGGGATTTAGCTCAGTGGTAGAGCGCTTGCCTAGCAAGCACAAGGCCCTGAGTTTGATCCTCAGCCAAATAAATAAATAAATAGACAGATAAATAAATAAATAAATAAATGAATGAATGAATGAATGAATAAATAAATAAATAAGCAGCAGCCCACACCAATGAGCTAGAGAGGTTAAGAGGAGCCAGGTTTCAATTCCCAGCACTCACAAGGTGGCTCACAACTGTCTGCTGGGCAGTGGTGGCACACGCCTGTAATCCCAGCACTCGGGAGGCAGAGCCAGGCAGATCTCTATGAGTTTGAGGCCAGCCTGGGCTACAGAGGGAGAGCCAGGACAGGCTCCAAAGCTACACAGAGAAACCCTGTCTGGGGGGGGGGGGCACTAGCAAGCCCAGCTGAACACTTCTAAAAAGAGTTCTTGACTACCTGTGTTTCTTTTTTAAAAGATTTACTTATTATGTCTACAGTAGAGGGCGCCAGATCTCATTACAGATGGTTGTGAGCCACCATGTGGGTGCTGGGAATTGAACTCAGGACCTCTGGAAGAGCAGTCGGTGCTCTTAACCTCTGAGCCGTCTCTCCAGCCCCAGTGTTTCTTTTTAAAAACTATTCTGGTCAATTGCCCGTTTGTTGACTGACGGTTTTACTCCCTTGGTATTTAATTTCTGCAATTCTTTGCAAGTTCTACATATTAGTCACTTGTCTGAAATGTATTTGGTAAAGCTTTTCTCCACTCTGGGCTGTCTGCACTGGTAATCGTTTCCTTTGCTGTAGAAACTTTTTATTGTCAAGTAGTCCCATCTGTGCTACTGATGCTCTATTCAAAAAGGTCCAGCCTACCCCAGTATCTTGAAGGGCATCTCCTGTATTTTCTTCTAGAAGTTTCAAGGGTTTTAAATTCTAGAACCCACACAGCGGCTCACAACCATCTGTAACTCCTTCAAGGGGATTCTATGCTCTCTTCCGGCCTCTGAGGATATCAGGCACATACATGGTATGCAGACACACATAGAAGCAAAACACTCACACACACACACACACACACACACACACACACACACACACACACGTTTTGGTTGGCAAGATGGCTCAATTGGTAAAAGCACCTGCCACCAAGACTGATGAACTGAGTCTGAGTCCCAGGACCCACACAGTGGGATAAGAAGTGGTCCTCTCGCCTATAAACACAGAGGCATTCATGTACACACAAATGAAATAAATAAGACTGAAGTTTTCTTACACAATAATATTTCAGTGGTGAATGTATACTATTTAAATTGCTTTCAACATACTATCAAGGTAAATGCAGTAAAATTATTTACTTTGAAGCTTGTGGGGCACAATTTTATTTATGTATGTATTTAGGGCTTTGTTTGTATACATGTCTGCACACCAGAAGAGGGCATCAGATCCCATTATAAATGGTTGTACACAGCCATGAGGATACTGGGAATTGAACTTAGAGCAGCCAGTGCTCTGAACCACTGAGCCATTTCTCAGCTCCACTGGGGCACAATTTTAAATGTGGACATAGTCAAACACTTACAAAAATTTTAAATTCCCCTCTCCAATTCTAACTACCACAATGTAAGAAAAGGTAAGACAGATGAAGAGGAGTACTGGCTTGCCTAAAAGGGTCAACATCTGAACAAGTCTGAGATACTTCCTGAAAACGGGCCGGCAGTACATCCATAATCCTGCTGTGTTGGTGGAGTCAAGAGGACTGGGGGGTGGGGCGGGGGTGTTCAAGGCCAGCCTTAGCTATATAATGAGTCCTAAAACAGCCTAGACTATAGGAGACTTTATATCAAAAATAAATTAATAAATAGACAATGCCTTAAATACTCAAAGCAGAGGTTTACACTTAGCCTTGAGGTCCCCAGCTTAATTAAACCTTTTATACCTTAGAAGGGAGGACAGGAAGAAAAGTAGTGTTACCTATTGGAAGGCCTGAATGAAGTCACCTCCCGAAAACTCACCCACTGGTGCCTCATGTTGTCTACCCTCCTCGCAGAACTCCTTTGGAGGCACCAGCACAGTGACAGTGCTGTTACTGAGGGACTCCACACAAGGGGTGTTTATCAACTGGACATACATGTGCCTTTCTGGTTTCGGTTTCTGTTCCTGTTTTTGCTTGGTGATAGCTGGTACTGGGGACCCAGGGCCTTGTGCAACCCAGACAAGCCCTCTGTTACTGAGTACATCTCCAGCCCATTTGTATTCATTGTAAAAATTACTCAGACTGGTCTGTAATATTTTTAGAAGCCTCCAGTATTACTTACTAGCTGGCGTCTGTTTCTTTTCCAGGTCTCTGCTTTCCTTTTGGAATTCATGTTCTGGAAAGCTAAAAGTAGAAAAATCAAGTCCTAATCAAAAGTCAGAAAAGAATGCTTAGAACTCTGGGGGTCTGGACTAGTCATACCATACACTCACTAAACTCCCTGGGTGAAGTCAGGCACGGCAGAGGGAGGCAGAGGAAGGCAGATCTCTATGAGTTCCAGGCCAGCCTGGGATACGTAGAGACCCCCATCTCAAAGCACCAAAATAAGGGAGACAAACAAAACCAATTCAACTCTGGTGACCCATTTTCCACTGACTTCTATCACCCCAACACGAAGCTCTAAACACAGCACTCCAAGAGTCACAGTGGGAGTTGTCAACAGTTTCATGTGGCTCATGTAGCCAGAGAGAACAGCCAGGCCTCACCAGAACCGCAGAGAAAGAAACTCAAGTGTCTATCAACTGAGTATGCATGTGCTTGTTTGTTTGTTTGGGGTTTTGGTGGTGGTACTGTTGAAGGAATGCAGGCTCTCTGCATGCCAGGCACGCAGTGTACTCCTGAGTTACAACAACTCTCTTCTACTCACTCTGTTTTGTGGTCACCTCCCATATACACGTAATACACTCAGATGACCCCCTCATCTCTCACAGTTCTGTATGTTCAGTTCTCACCCTTGTTCAGACCTGGTTTGTAGCACTCCACAAAATCCAGATCAACTCACTCTGAATCTGCAGATGGGCTTGACCCCATGCATCCTGACCTACAACATTCACAATTTCTAAAACTTGTGCCTAGCTCTTTTTATGCATTTTAGGAGTCAAACTTGGGTCTTCACGGATACAGGGCAAGCACTACACCCACTGAGCCATCTCCCCAGGCCTCAACCGTGATTTTACTACATACTCTTCCATGCCGATACTGCTCAGGTGGAAAAGAACACCTGGTGTGGTGGTTTGAAAGACAATGGCTCAAAAGTGGCACTATTAGGAGGTGTGGCCTTGTTGGAGGAGGTGTGGCCTTGTTGGAGGAGGTGTGGCCTTGTTAGAGGAGGTGTGGTCTTGTTGGAGGAAGTGTGCCACTGTGGGGACGGGCTTTGAGGCTCATATATGCTCAAACCACGCCCACTGAGGCAGTCTATTTCCTGTTGCCTACATATCAACATGCAGCAGCTCCTTCTCCAGCACCATGTCTGTCTGCATGATACCACGCTCCCCACCGTAATGACTGCAGTAGCTATTTTCAGGTGTGTTGCTTTTGTGTATGTGGCATTTGTTTACCTCCTGTCTAGAACACCTGAGGGTCTAATAAAGAGCTGAACGGCCAACAGCAGGGCAGGAGAAAGGACAGCGGGGCTGGCAGGCAGAGAGTGTATGCAGAAGGAGAAATCTGGGAGGAAGGATAGAAGATCGAGGAGAAAGAGGAGGACTCCAGGGGCCAGCTACCCAGCTACATAGCAAGCCACAAGGAGTAAGATTTATAGAAGTCAGAGAATGGGAAAAGCCCAGAGGTAAAAGGTAGTCGGGATAATTTAAGATAAGGAATGCTGGCTAGAAACTAAGCCAAGCGAAGGCTGGGCATTCATAAATAACAACAAGCCTCTGTGTGTGATTTATTTGGGAGCTGGGTGGCGGGTCCCCCAAAAGAGTAAAAAAGAGCAAAACCCTCCAACAATAATGATGATGGACTAAACCTCTGCACCTGTAAGCTGCCCCCTCAATGAATGTTGTCCTTACAAGAGTGCCGGGGCCATGGTGTCTCCTCACAGCAGACACCCTCCCTAGACTCCTGGACGAAACCGTCAGCAGCAGTTCTGAGCGCTCATCTCATCAATCCCTGCTGTGCCATGGTCACACCAGCACCTTCCTAGCAGGGCTCTCCACAAGTCCTTCCCAGCATCTGCCTCAGCACAACGGGAAGCACTCACCTCGCCCAGTCAAGCAGCACAGAAACCACAGAAAGGTACTACAGTTCGTCTCTAGAACTCCTGGGTGAGGATCTTCCATGTCCCCTGCACCGCTCAGTTACCAGGGCAACCACTCTTACACACTGGGTCAAGGAACAGGGCACTTACTGAAGTCACTGGGGAGGCTGTGGTTCAGGTTCCTATAAAATTCTGTCCTATGTGCTTTCTTCAGTTCCTGTGCAAAGGCCAAAGTCAGAAAGTTTCACATGGCCCTGTGAGGAAAGAAGAGACACAGTGATGGATGGACAGACACTCTTGGGTAGGGAGAACATTATCTTCTGTCCTTCCAGCATCCATTACACTTCTGGTCAACATACTGCTCCCACTCATCTACACTGAAAAACACCTAACAACGAACTACTCAAACAGCTGGGTGTGGTGGCACATGTCTTTAATCCCAGCATTTGGGAGGCAGGCAGGTGGATCTCTAAGTTTGAGGCCAGCCTGGTCTACAAAGCAAATTCCAGTATGGCCAGGGCTACCCAGAGCAACTGTCTCACCACCCCGTACAAAGGAGAAAAGCATACAAGGTGGATGGCTGTTCCCTATCAGCACTGCATGTAAACAGAGACTACAGCCAGGGCTGCCTAGCTCAGCAGACAGCTACGCCCCCACATACCTTGCTGTCCAAGAGAAGGTTGTCTGGTTTGATGTATCTATGGATGAATCCCAGCTGGTGAATGGAGTCTATGGCTAACACTGTTTCTGCTATGTAAAACTGAGTCTCCTCTTCTGTCAGGGTATCCTTTTTCATCAATAAGGTCATCATGTCCCCTGGAAGCAGAAAGATACAAAGCCACCAGCACACACACAATGCATGTACACACACACACACACACACACACACACACACACACACACACCATAAAATGTGAGTAAGAACCAGTTTTCAGATACAAGTCAACTACACCCGCTGTGCTGTGTCCCAGAGTCTGACCCGCAGTGCTGACATGGGAAGAAACAGCAAGAGGTTTCTAATACTTAAGGGTAAAAATCACAGAGAAAAACACACCTTGTACCTAAGCTAGGTAATGACTACTATGCTATGATTTAATTTTCCTCTTCAGAGAAGTGAGAATTTCTCCCATGATTACAGTGTATTTGCTTACAACAGTATTTTGGACTTGAGGGAAAATCCTACTTTACTTTTTTTTTTTTTTCTTTTCCTTCGAAACAGGGTTTCTCTGTGTAGCCCTGACTGTCCTGGAACTCGCTCTGTAGCCCAGGCTGGCCTCGAACTCACAGAGATCCACTTGCCTCTGCCTCCCGAGTGCTGGGACTAAAGGCGTGCCCACCACCCAGTAAGTGACCTAAAGTAACTTTTATGTTTGCTCCGGTATCTGTAAAGTTGTCTATATCTAGAGGCAAATGGCAATTCCACACAGGCTGAATTGCTGTCATTAGAACGAAATGCCAAATAAAATATAAATATTCAGGGAGACTAAAAACAAGGTTTTGCACTAACACAGAGAGGCAAACTAAGAGGAAGGTGGCCTGTGGGCAGCTGAGCATCAGTTAACAAATGCTGAACCCACTACTCTACACTGGAGACTAACAGCCTGACAGGCGAGCACACTGGCAGTTCTCAAGACCACCAGGGCCTTTTCCTAACATCTTATTAGAGTACTTAAATGGACGCCACTATCCATTACATAACTGTTAATCTAATGATAAACTCCTTAGTTTCCTACAAGGTCAGAGTGTAAAGCTCAATACCAATATCATAAAGCAAGAGAAAAGAGATTCAATTCATACCCTAAAATTCAGCAACTAAACAAAAGCAAAGAGAAAATATGTCAAGTAGCTAAGAAGCTAAGCGAGCCGGAAGGTTCAGTGTCTACCTCATGTAAAGCTACTTACAGTAGGAAACAAGGGAAAGAGACCTCTGACCTCAGAGTCTCATGCTGCCTTCTGAGGGGCATATCATTCATAAATCTTTTTTTTTCTTGTATTCTTGGTAAGAATTTTTCCCTTGGACAAAAATTAAATAAGGGCCCAAGACTTGAAAACTGTGAGTCCTCAGCATCCCTGGGAATACTCTGAGACCAGGAACAGTGGCTGAATCAACCCTAAGGTCACTATGCAGCTGTCACTCACTACCAAGGAGAGCAGGAAGTCACGGCCTGACTTATGTGAGTTTGCCCAGATGGTGGGAGGGCTCAGGCCAGCTCAGGCTGTGCAGGCCAGCATCACCAAGTCCAAGGGCAGGGTCCAAGGGACATGAAAAACTAAGGGATTAGTGCAGTCATGGGTAGGGAGACACATGGTAAAGAGCTGGTGGCCAGGCTGTCTCTTACTACCTAAGAGCGGGCACATAAATGCTTAAGACAAGGGGCGGGGCACATTCTACTAGCCAACTCTACTGTAATCTTGATCTTTTGTCAGTGAAAATTACTGGTGACCCTGGGTCTAAACTAAGGGGTGTCACAAGACCAATATAGTTTGTCCCAATAAATTACATTTGCTTTGTTAAAAACCAAAAAGAGGTACAGGGACTGGGAGGAGAGGAGGGAGGGGAACTGGGGTTGGGATGTAAAAACAAACAAACAAACAAACAAATAAATGCAAAACAAGAGAGAAAAAAACAAAAACAAAACAAAACACTTGTCTTCTGTTTGCTTAGAGTTTACTGGTTCACCAGGAGAGACTGTCCCCAAAACAGATGGGATGCTCTGCTCTGGCTTACTCTGTAGCTGTCTAAGCTTGAAATCTCAGAAAGGAGAAGTGGACTCTAGATATCAATACAGGTGAAGAGAAATCACTCTTTACTAAGAAATCACCAAGAAAGAAAGCAAAAGGTTAAAGCACAGGAGTCCATGGCCTCAGTGTGATCGGCTGGACAGCATGCAGGACTCCCATCAGCAGGAAAGTAGACAAAGCTCCCTACTTTGCACATGTTTAAAAGAAAAAGAAACAGGAAGACTTAGCCACCTAAAATGGGGAGTGAAGGAAGGCTAAGACCTCAGAGAGTCACCAGCACAGGCGGACACTGACCTCCTTCACAGACCTAGACTAGACACAGACTCTGAGCAGTTACAAGTAGAGGAAGGGTTAACTGTTGATGGGGGAGAAAAACCACATAACAAAAGGGAAATCGACCTTTCATTGTGAAGTAATTACCTCCAGGCAGGAACTCCATGATTAGGTAGAGGTTTAGCTTCTCCTGAAAACTATAGAACATTTTCACAACCCACAAACTGTCTGCCTCCAGTAGAATGTCACGCTCCGCACGAATGTGGCCAACCTGGAGGTATACGCATTTGATTAATGACAAGCCTTGCTCTGCTGTAAACTGTATATCTGTTTAAACAATTTAAATACTGTTCTGAGTATTTATTTGTGATGAGCAAAAGTTCTGCTACCACAAACTGACCAACTTGAAACTGACATTTGACTTGAAGGAATTCAGTAACAGAAACCTGGTAAGAAAGGCTTTTACAACTGCCAACAGGAATGAACGGTTTCAATGCAACAGGAATTGTAGCAGTGTCAGGAAGTAAACCTCTGATTAGTTAAAATTATCATTCACATATAGCTATATATAATATATATAATTTGTCCTAATAATCTTTTTTTTTAAAGGCACGTCTTTCATGTTTTCACATCTTCCATGTTGGCTTTGAACTCACTCTGCAGCCAAGGTCTACCTTGGACTCAGATCCTCCCTCCTGCCTCCGTCTCCACAACTGAAGATTACAGGCATGTCCTGCCACACTGGTTTGTTAGTGAGAACACTGAACCAGGGATAAACAAGCCCTCTCCCAGCATCCCCAGCCCATAGTGCTAATCATCCCATAGGAGAAACAGCCCCGCCTCAGTCTGCATTACCCAAGTGAACTTGTTTTTGTCTGGTTCTGGTTTCATTCTGCCTGAGATGGAACCCAGGACCTTGCTCATGCTAGAAAAGCACTCTACACAAGTGTTCATGTTCCATAAGTACTCAGCTATGTGTCCCTCACAGTGATAGCAAAGTAACAGAGCCCTGAGTAACAATTCTAGGATACCATGGTGCCACAGCACTTAGCCCACTCTGTGCACTACACCGCAATATGAAAAAAATAAAGTTTTTACTGGGTTATAGATTCAAAATCATGGCATTTCTAGTTTTCTACATTTTCTGCAACATCTAGCTAAAAAGAGACTGAGCAACAGGTAGTTTAGGGAAGCTGGTGAAATCCTTCTGTTCAAATGCAATGCTTTCTGAGCAGGGGTGTGGCTCAGCTGGTAAATGGCTTGTCTAGCATGCATGAGCCCTGGGTTTGATCCCAGCACCATGTGAAGCTGGGGAAGAGGTGTATATGCTATAAATCCAGCACTTGAGAGACAGAGGAGGAGGATCAGGAGTTCAAGTGACCATCCTCCTCCTCTACATAATAAATCTGAGGCCAGCCACGACTACATGAAACCCTGTCTCCAAAATGATGATGACTATATCAAATTTATATTATTTAAAATATGTAAGAGTAACAAAAAAAAACCATTATTACATATTCTCAAATTGATTCCTCCTTTTTTTTTGTCACAAGATCCAAGATGGGCTGAATCAAATCTAAGTTCATCAGTCAGTCCAAGCCTATGATAAAAGTCTGATCTTAAGTTTTTACACTATGTTCCAAAGATGCCTGAAGATTGACAAACTGGAGTTCTGTGGTTCTATCTAATACAGTGTTTACACACTGCTCGTTTTGGCAGGGTATCTTCAGTAGGACCACATGCTCTTCCATGACTCACTGGGAGACACACCCTATCATCTCCTGACTTATCTCTAACCTGCCTATTCTCCCAAACCCCGTGGGGCTTAAGGGCATAATAATTGGCATATCTGAGTTTCCAGTCTACAGGAACATGGCTCTTTGGGGAGCTCTAGCCTCAATGTGTGAAAATCCTTAGGTTTGTGTTAAGTGTTATTTCTGGCACATGGTGGTAAGAGCAGAGCTATGAAACCACAAAACCAGCCCGACCTCTACCTTGCCTTGTCTGAAACGGGAAAAGCTTGTGAAAGTTTACTGCTGCTTGCTGACCTGCACTCTATCCAGAAGAGTGTGACCTCTGCTCTCCTGGGTCCCTCCCTACTACAAAGATCCAAGGGAACAGAAGCATTAGTGTCACCACTTGTCGCTCATCTTGCAGGACACAATAATGACTGTGATGTCTCCTGTTTGTCAAGAGGAAAGCTAACTGCTAGGAGTCCACCTTATCCTTTCCTGAGGCTGACATGGCAACCAGAAGCCATGAGATCTAGAAATGGAGTCGGCTGAATACAGAGGCAGAGGTACAGCTCACACCAGAAGGTTCTCTTCCCTAGCCATAACATCTAAGGCACTAAAGAAGCTGACGTAGCAGCCAGTCCTGTCCTTCCACAGCAGTGCAACCCATCAACCGCACTGAAAGAGAGCTGACTAGTGAATGCTCACGTCTCCCTCTCTAAATGTTCCCAGGCGACAGAAGCATCCCCTGTGTGGGGCAGAATAACAACCTGAGCTCAACAGGTAGTGATCAACCCTGCTCAGTTCAGAAATGGAAACAAACAGTACCTACAACACGACAACTTAGATTCTCAGTTGGAAACAGTATCAGCGCTACCCAAAAATGGGGACAGAGCTGTGCTGGCCCACCTCGCACATTTACCTAGCATAAGCACTGAATGCTTTCAGGACTTAGCTGGCCACATATTGAGTCCACCAACTAAGGTGACCTAGTTAATGTTCCAATTAATGCATTATTTTAAAATTCCAATTAATATTTACTTTCATTAAGAAAATTATAGATATTAACCTTGAAGAAACAGTAATATTTGAGAAAAGATTTTATAACTTCTGTTTAGATCACCTGCTATTGAGCTTCCAGTCATGATGTACCTACTTAATAACTTTCCCTTTTTCTAAGGGTTTTTTTTTTTTTTTTTTTTAAAGACAAGGTCTCTCTCTAAATAGCTCTGGCTGTCCTAGAACCCACCTATGTAGACCAGGCTGGCCTCAAACTCATAGAGATCCTCTGCCTCCCCAATGCTGGAACTAAAAGGGTGCAGCACCATGCTTTTTCTAATTTTTTAAGTGTTTTGTTTTGTACCCATGTGTGTCTTGTGTATGAGTGGAGGTCAGAGGACAGTGTCCAGGAATCAGTTCTCGTCTCCATTCTGTGGATCCTACCTGACAAAGCTTGGGTCATAGGCTTAGTTATCTGAAGCACCTTCCCGCTCTACCTCTCCCCAGCCCCACTTTATAACTCTGACTGCTAACCAAGTGACACAAGCTGAGTGCTGGCTCCAAGTACAGGAAATACACACTACAGAACTTACTCATGATCTACAGATATCCTGACTAATTAACAGTTAACTGTTTCCTCCAGTCAGGACCTGCACTTCTACAGCACACTGTCCTTCAGGTAACATGGAAATAGGGCTATAACGGACTTTCATTAAGTTGCTGCTTGCTTAAACTGCAATAATATCTAAAGAGCTGCTAAAGACCTGCTTTCAACGGGAATCAAGATTCCAAGGCTTCCGAGTAGAACGTGAAAAAGGAAATAAAGTGACTAATCATTATGTGTACGGCTGTTTGGTCTACATGGCCAGTCTGAGTACCATGTGCATGCATGACCCCAAGAGGTCAGTAGAGGGTGTCAGACTCCCCGAGACTAGAATTATGGACTGTTGTGAGCAACCAGGAAGGTATTAGGAATTGAATCCAGATCCTTCAAAGAGCAGCCAGCGCTTTTAACCACTGAGCCATCTCTCCAGCCCACAAACTCCTCAATTTTGAGGTGGCACTTGAATATAGGCAGGAAAGACTATGATTCTACTCCTTCAGGTGGCAGACAAGACTAGATGTGGGGCCAGTCTCTATCCTTACTGCTGGGCTCCAAACAGAGAGTTTGGCCTGGCACAAGATCTCTGACCTTACACTGGAATTCTACAGCATCACCCACTGCTACCTGTTTCCGGGCAACCAGCTAAGCTATACCAGCTCCACAGAGGGTCTGTACTCTTACTTTTAAAATGATAAGCTATCAATATTTAAAGCTTATGGAATATTTAATCTTACTTATTTGCATTAAGTATGTATCTCAGATCTATTTTCAATGTGAGCTCCAGTCCTTATTTGGTAGGGTGGTGTGTTAGTAGGGATGGAACCCAGGGCCGTGCACAACACAGGCAAGCACTCACCACTAAGCTTTGCTCTGCCATTTATATTTTCCAAATTAATTCAGAAATTGGCAAGGTGGCCTCTCTTAGGTGCTGATGAGCCACAGAGAAGGCCCATCTTCAGTTTAGGTATAAAGAGCACAGCAAATTCTGACACATCTGAGTTTTACCTCTCCACCCAAGAAGTACAAAAATCTTGTCATTTCTCAGGATTGGTAAGAAACTGCCATCATACGAAGTGTGACCTCAAGAGAGTGCAGCTGTGATAGTTGGGAGACCCAAAGCTTCCTCTATAGCCTCCACTGTAAAGTATTATTCGTTATTTGTATTTTAAATGTGTAAGTGCATCTTTTGGGGAGGAAAGTATGATCACATGTTTCATATCCATAAGAGAACTAACTAGAGAAAACTCTAATAAAGCAAACAGACTAACTAAGCAAAAAGAACAACTTGAACAACAAGCCCACAAGCTGACGGACGGCAGCTCCCGCTGAACATTACCTGCTCCTTCTCAAGCGTGTCTGCTTTGCGCAGGATTTTCATGGCATACACGTGCCACGTGTCTTTCTTCTGAAAGAGCCTCACCTGGAAGGTTACAAAGCAAGGCTAGGTAGGTCGAGTTCACACTACCAAGCTGAGGAGTGTATCTCCAGCACTGGGGATCTGACCCGGGACTTCACAACTACTATTTACACTAGAAAAACATTATCATTTGAATATAAGCAATATTCAATAACTTGCAAAAAACCAGACAATACTTTTAATGTTACAAATGAATGTATTTGTCAGCCATGCCAATACTGGAAAGATCCTCAACTATCTCTGCAACTGAACGCTTTGGCTCCTAGTTGACCAAACTAATTTAAAAGCCTTCAGTTTTAAATTTAAGGCCTAGTTATACCCATGACAAAAATCAGCCAGTCATCTTGGAAAGTGTAAGTAATAATCCTAACATTTAAAATGAAAATAACACATCAGGTCTACTTGTACTTGAGTACAGTAATCTTAGTGCTCAGAGGCTGAGACAAGGCTGCCACCAGTTTACAGTAGTAGTCTGGACTACGGTGTGACCCTGTGTCACACCAAAACAAACCACGAAAGTAAAAGCTTATTCATGGGAAAAATGTCTAAAAGTTAAAAACAAACAAGACAACAGCTGGGCAGTGGTGGTGCACGCCTTTAATCCCAGCACTCAGGAGGCAGAGGCAGGAGAATCTCTATAAAGTCTAGAAAGTGAGCTCCAGGACAGCTAGGGCTACCCAGAGAAACCTTGTCTCAGGAAAACAACAACAACAAGAGACAGGGTGGTCTCTTTGCAGCAGCACTGTGGTACTGGGAAGGCAACAGCTTTAAAGCAGCCGGCTCTGCTCAGTCTGTCTCGGTGCCCAAAAGCCATGTGACAGTGTGCATCTCCAGGGTATTCATTTACAGACACCATCTATAAAATGGCTACTGTCATGATTATAGGAGAATAGTTGATAAACTGATATCCTCCAAAGTAACATCAGGATCTAAGCACAGTGGTACATGCCTGTAACCCCAACACTCTGGCGCCCGAGGCAGGGGGATCATATAGTTGATGCTAACTTTGGCCTCATACTGTGACTGTTCAAAAAAAGAAAAAAGAAAGTGCCAGCGAGGTGTTGGTGGCACATGCCTTCTCGAGAGGCAAAGACAGGCGGATCTCTGGGAGTTCCAGGCCAGCCTGGTCTACAGAGTAAATTCCAGGACAGAAACCCTGCCTCAAAAAAATCTAAAACTAAAACAAGAAAGAGCCAATGTCATCTCTGACAAGACAGAGAAGTGATCTGAAACAACGAAAAGGGGAAAGAGAGAGTGAGGGTGTGCCTTGCGTGCCTGCCCACTGAACCCCATCTATGTGTACTGTGTACACAATCGGGAGCTCCTGATACGTTAGCAGCTGTGATGCTCTGGGATATTTTTTACCTCACCAAAAGCTCCTCAGCCTATGACTTTTAAAGATTCAAAATCTCCCAGTCCAAGCCTTGTTCTCTTTAATCGAAGAAACTCTGTTTCCTTCCGAGCATGTGCTGATCTCCTGAGTCGTTTCTAATGTTTAAACAAAGGAAAGGAAGGGAAGTTGAAATTCTGGAACTCTGAAACCAACTCCTATCTGCCTTCTGCAGCTGGGCGCAGGGCCACACTCGTCTATGCATAATCTTCTCACACATGACCCCATCACGCAAGCCTCATTCGGTGGGCCTTCCTCCCTTTGCTGGCCATCAGACAGATACAACAAGCCACACTGAAGGGGATCTGAGAACTTTGACTCAACTACTTCAACAGTCCACTGTTGTAGTTCTAATGAAGAGAGACAAACCTACTTTCCTTGGGCCCTGTCTTAGGTTAAGTGTGTTTGTCTGGGTCCTCCGGACCTGTGCACACCGCTGTTCGTCACCTGGTTTTCCTACATGTGTTGGGCATTTGCTATCACTGCCCCGGGTTGTGTCACTCGGATCTCTAAAGGCATTTCCAGTGCTGTTTGGTTACCTACATCATCCCTGGGTTTTTTGTTTTTTAATTTATTATATATACAGTGTTCTGTCTGCATGTTGCCTGCACACCAGAAGATGGCGCCAGATCTCACAGACGGTGGTGAGCCACCAAGTAGTTACTGGGAATTGAACTCAGGACCTGGAAGAGCAGCCAGCGCTCTTAACCTCTGAGCCGTCTCCCCAGGCCGCATCCTCCCTTATTGGGTGTATTTTTGCCGCATGTATGTGGGCAGTGTACAGACAGGCTGATTTGAGACAATATTTTGCTTTGATAATGACATCAGAAATGGACCTTACTTCTATGGAGCCTTTTCAGTTCATTTACTCATTCATTTAGGGAATTTAGTGTAGGTTGGCCTGTCTTGCAGCGATACTCCTGCTTCAATTTCCAAGTACTGGGATTATAGGTATGAAACACCTGAACTTTGTAAGAATGCTCACCTTGTTCTTTTAAATTTTAATTTAGTTTTGCTAATTTCATCTTTTCTTAGAATTCTAAGGCTAATTAATTATAGTAACTGTGAGTAGAGATACCTCCCTCTCCTGAGTATTTAACTAACTTCTTCCTCTGCATGATAACAGTCCAAAAGCATGCCATCTCTCAAATTCCTGTCACTGAGGCAAACGCTTCTCTGGCACCAAAGCTAACTTGATAGAGAAAGCACAACCTTTCACACTGGAGCCCAAGAAGAACTCCCATGTGAATTACCTCTTCATTCTTTAGGACTTCTTCTTCCATCACTTTTTCTAACTTCTTTTGTCTAAAAGAAACAATAAATATATATATAACTAGTATTTTATTCTGACAAGCCTATATGAACATGATTGTTAGACACTTGTAGGAAATGAAAACGTATTCATTTAGGTAAAGCCTTTTTTTTTTTTTTTTGGTTTTGGTTTTTTGAGATGCGGTATTGTGTTCCCCCGAAATATGTGTGTTCCCCGAAATAAACTTATCTGGGGTAAGAGAACAGACAGCCACTAGAACAAAGCCAAAAATGGCTAGAAAATGGGTCAGAGCAAGCCATAGCAGAAGTTGGGCGGTGGTGAGTTCAGGCCACTTTAGAAACAGCTAGGCATGGTGACTCAGCCTTTAATCCCAGAAATCCAGCCTTTAATCCCAGGGAGTGAAAGCAGAAAGGTATATTATGCCTGAGGACCAGGAACTAAGTTAGTGGGTAGAGGTGTTTGCTGTAAAAGACGGACAACCTGAATTTGAGCCCAGAATCCATGTGAAGATGAAAAGAAAGAACTGAGTCCTGAAAACTGTCTTTGATTTCCACCACGTGCGACAGCATGGACAGACCCCTAGTCACACATTACTATATTATGGGTCACAGAACTAAATCTGAGAGGCTAAGCCTACAAAAGTTCCAGAACAGAGAATGTCTATATGACTCAAAAACAAGTGCCAGGCAGTGAAGACGCACACCTTCACTCCCAGCACTCGGGAGGCAGGTGGATCTCTGAGTTCGAGGTCAGCCTGGTCTACAGTGTAAGTTCCAGGACAGCTAGGGCTACTCAGAGAAATCCTGTCTCAAAAAATTAAATTAATTTTATTACTAGAGCATTTAATTTTTGTACTACAAAAACTTTTGAACCTTTTAGTTCATTGTTCAGATATATTAACTTGATTAGCTTAATTACTCAATTAAACTAATAGCTTTGGACACTTTAAAAGAGCTCTAATTTGCTTGTATATAAAGGCTTAATAAGAGTTTTCCTTGTTAGGGTCAGGGTGTCTTCTCACCCATTAGCAGCTGTAGACAGACAGACGTTAAAGCAGTTGTTTGTTATTGATAATAAAATATATCAAGTATTACAAAAAAAATTAAAATGAGCTCCTGAAACTCAATAATAAAAGTCAACACAATATTTTAAATTGGGAGACAAAGCTGAAGGTGGTGGTGCACGCTTTTAATCCCGGCACTCGGGAGGCAGAGGCAGATGGATTTCTTTGAGTTTGAGCCCAACCTAGTCTACATAGTAAGTTCCAGGATAGCCAGGGCTACATAGTAAGACCCAATAGGTTTTGGGGTATTTGTTTTTTACAATAAAACAAAACAGCTATCACCATCACTATTAACTAAGTCTTTAGAATGGCAAGTGCTCACATGTTAGAGTAGCCCTTCAAGACACACAGTTCCACCTCCACCTTGCTGGTGAGCAAGCTGCCAAGCAAAAAGATCTTAGGAACCAGCTCCAGCCTCAGACAGCTGTTACTTATAAGGCAGGGTTCAAACTGCCAAGGAGTTACTCTAAGAAATCACCCTGCTTTAATGATGAACCTAAGTGATACGACCAAATTATTTCTTTTTATAATGCAACAGACTCCTGAGTTATTGACCAGTTGATACAGCTTTATTTTTTTAAAGATTTATTTATTTATTATGTAGTATTCTGCCTGCATGTATGTCTGCACACCAGAAGAGGGCACCAGTTCTCATTACAGATGGTTGTGAGCCACCATGTGGTTGCTGGGAATTGAACTCAGACCTCTGTAAGAACAGCCAGTGCTCTTAACCTCTGAGCCATCTCTCCAGCCCCTAGATACAGCTTTAATAGAAAGGATCTGGAAATCTGTCACACTGCCACTCCACTGCAGTAGATGGGCTATGTAACATGGCTGTTGCTACCCTGACCTCCTTTTGTGCACAACACATGCTATAACATGTAACCACACGTTCTTCATCTTTGTTTTGTTTTTGCCTTGTATACAACAGGTAGGCACTCTAGCACTGAGAAACATCCACAGCCCCACATCCAATGGTTTCCACCGAATTCTTTACCTCATTTCTCGTTCTTCGTGTTGAGCAATCAGGTTGCTATAAAAGTTCTCCAGTGTTACTTTGGTCATTGTCACCCTTTCCTTCGTATGGTTACTCATGGATGAGCAGGGTGTTGAGCCTGTCATTGCCATGGCTGCTAGAAGAAAAGAGAGGTGTTACTCTGCATCTTCCAGTTAGAATCCAGCAATGAGGCACTCCCCTGTCCCTGGTCAAAACAGAAACTGGTATAATCTTTCTGGAGAACAAACATAACATGCAACAAGCAAACAAGCCAGGCGTGGTTAATACCTAGGACAGAGTCACCTGGAGAGGGAATCTCAGTGAGACTGTCTAGATTAGGTTGGCCGAAGAACGTGTCTGTGGGAATTTTCTTGATTGTGCTGATGTGGAACCAACTGCCCACGGTGAGTGGCACCAGACAGCTGGAGAGATGGCTCAGCAGTTAAGAGAACTGGTTCTCACAGAGGACCAGAGTTCAGTTCCCAGCACTCACGTGAGACAACTCAAAACCACCTGTTATCCAGCTCTAGGTAATCTAACCCCCTGTTCAGGTCTATACCCGGGTACATGTACACGTGTCCACTCCATGTACAAACACATACTTTTTTAAGACTGAAGAAGGAGCTGAGCACTAGCAGACATCATTAGTTCATGCTCTCTGGCCTTGACTCTGGGTGTGATGTGAATAGCTGCTTCAAGTTCCTGCTTCCCAGACTTCCACAATGATGGACTGTGACCCTGAACTGTCAGTCAGACAAACCCTTTCTCCCTCAAGCTGTTCCTGTCAGGGCATTTTATCACAGTAACAGGAAACAAAACTAAGTCACCAGGTATGGTGTGACATGCCTGGAATCCAGTACTCAGGAGGCACAGGCACAACACCCTGTCTTAAGTTATTTCTATTGCTCTGATAAAGACTGTGAACAAAAGCAACTTGGAGAATGCAGGGTTTGTTTGGCTTACATAGCCCAGGTCACAGTCCACTGTATGAAGCTATGGCAAGAACTCAAGGCAGGAACTTGGAGGCAAGAACTGAAGCGGAAGCCATGAATGAATGCTGCTTCCTGGCTTGCTCTCCATGGCTTACTCAGCCTGCTTTCTTACAAACCCTGGAACCACTGCCCAGGGGTGGCACTGCCTACAGTGAACTGGGCCTTTCCATATCAAGCATCATTCAAGGATGCCTCCACTGGTTTGCCCATAGACCACTCTAATAGGAGCATCTTCTCAACGAAAGTTCCCTCTTCTTAGATGATTCTAGCTTGTATGAAAAAACAAAAAACAAAAACTAACTGACATTCTATCTCAAAGCAAATGAGAGTGTAAGTACACACACACACAACTAATTATACAGTTCCATTCTTTGCCAACTACAAAACTGTATTAAATAATTCATAAAGATTCATACGTCTTTTTAAAAAGAAAAAAGATTCCTACATAAGTTGGTTCAATGAGCTTTTTTTCTTTCTCTTTTTTTTTTTTTGGTTTTTCGAGACAGGGTTTCTCTGAATATCTCTGGAGCCTGTCCTGGACTCGCTTTGTAGACCAGGCTGGCCTCAAACTCACAGAGATCCACCTGCCTCTGCCTCCCGAGTGCTGGGATTACAGGCGTGTGCCACCACCGCCTGGCAAAAGACCCTCCTTCTAAAGAAGATGGAGGCCCTGAATTGTCACCGCCGCCACCACCAGGCAAGTTTTTTTTTTCTTGAGACAGGGTTATCTGTGTGCAGCCCTGGCTGTCCTGGAACTCACTCTGTAGACCAGGCTGGCCTCAACCTACCTCTGCCTCCCGAGTGCTGGGACTAAAGGCATGTCCCATTAACACCCAGCTTCAATAAAACTTTTGTTTTGTTTTGTAAGACAGGGTTTCTCTGTGTACCTCTGGCTGTCCTGGAACAGGTTGGCCTCAAACTCACAGAGATCCACCTGCCTCTGCCTCCCGAGTGCTGGGATTACAGGCGTGTGCCACCACCGCCTGGCAAAAGACCCTCCTTCTAAAGAAGATGGAGGCCCTGAATTGTCACCGCCGCCACCACCAGGCAAGTTTTTTTTTTCTTGAGACAGGATTATCTGTGTGCAGCCCTGGCTGTCCTGGAACTCACTCTGTAGACCAGGCTGGCCTCAACCTACCTCTGCCTCCCGAGTGCTGGGACTAAAGGCATGTCCCATTAACACCCAGCTTCAATAAAACTTTTGTTTTGTTTTGTAAGACAGGGTTTCTCTGTGTACCTCTGGCTGTCCTGGAACAGGTTGGCCTCAAACTCAGAGATCCACCTGCCTCTGCCTCTCAAGTGCTGGGATTAAAGGCGAGTACCAGCCACCACCACCTGGCCAACGAAACATTTTAATGACAAGAGAAAACTAGAAATCCCCATGAGTAAGTATATAATAGAACTGATTGAAAGTATGAAAAGCCCCGGGCTGGACAGTGCACACCTTTAATCCCAGCACTCGGGAGGCAGAGGCTGGCAGATCTCTGAGAGTTGGAGGCCAGTTTGGTCTACAGAGAGAGTTCCAGGACAGCCAGAGAAAACCCATCTCAAAGGAAAAAATTAAAAATTAAAAAAAAAAAAAAAAAAAAAAAAAAAAACCCTCTGGTTTCTGAAGCTTGGGTGTGGTTTCTTATTTGTCAGCCTGTACACTCTCCACCCTCAATGAAAACCACATGCACTCAAAGTGTGTTTGGAGAGAATACTTAAAACCAGACATTGAAAAAAACAAACAGGGTAGTAAAATGGTAAAAGTGCTTGCTCCCAAGTATGAAGATATGAGTTTAGTGCCTGGGATCCACATGGTTGCCACAGAGAACCAACTCCCAAAAGTTGTCCTCTGACCTCCACACACTAGCCACAGGAAACCACCTCAAGCCTCTATCCACCCCACCCCACATATACACAAAATAAATAAAATTTAAAGATAAGGTGAGAGTTCCCAAAATTTTCTAGAATCTACATAGACAGTTACTGTGTGTGTGTGTGTGTGTGTGTGTGTGTGTGTGTGTGTATGTGCGCGCGCGCACTTGGTAAACCAGGCTGGCCTTGAACTCATGGCAATCCTCTTGCTTCAGTTTCTTAAGTGCTAGGACTCCAAGCATGGACTAGCACACTCAGCTCTACAGGCAGTTACATTTTTCTTGTTTTGTTTTTGTTGTAGCCCTGGCTGTCATGGAACTCTCCGTGTAGACCAGAACTCACAGAGATCCACCTGCCTCTGCCCCCCCAAGTGCTGGGATTACAGGCGTGCACCACCACCTCTGAGCTACATTTTAACAACTAAAATACAGCTGAATGTTAGAAAAGAAAGAAGACAGACATGCAGGCAGACAATGCTGTCCACACATGAGCAACTAGTAAGTCTAAGCTGAGCAAGCTAATGATTTGTAGTTGTCAACACAGCTGTAGGAAGAGAACATTTACAGACTGGTATATGAGAATGAGGCAACAGGCTGTAAAATGTGACAGTGGTGGTGCACGCCTTTAATCCCGGCACTCGGAAAAGGTAGAGGCAGGCGGATTTCTGAGCTCGATGGCAGCCTGGTCTACAGAGTGAGTTCCAAGAGAGTCAGGGCTACACAGAGAAACCCTGCCTCAAAAAAACAAACAAACAAATTAAATAAATAAATAAAATGCTCCACAGGAAGCTGAGTGTAATGACACAAGCCTTTAATCCCAGCACTTGGGAGGCTAAGGAAGGCAGATTTCTGTGAGTTCCAGGCCAGCCTGGTCTACAGAGTGAGTTCCATGATAGCAGAGCTACATAGTGAGACCCTGTCTCAAAAAAGGGGGAGTGGGGAAGGGGAACAAGTCAATAAGATATTATGTGTACTCAAAGATGACAAATAAGCCGGGCGGTGGTGGTGCACGCCTGTAATCCCAGTACTCAGGAGGCAGAGGCAGGTGGATCTCTGTGAGTTCGAAGCCAGCCTGGTCTACAGAGCGAGATCCAGGAAAAGGCACAAAGCTACACAGAGAAACCCTGTCTCAAAAAAACAAACAACAAAAAAAAGATGACAAATATATTAGGCCAACAAAAATATTTTTATTTTCCACCCAGTATCTAATGCAATGCTAAGGACTACACTACCCTTCCCCTTTGAGTTCACTATGTAGACCAAGGTGGCGGCAAGCTCGGAGATCAGCCTGCCTCTTTCTCCCCAGTGATGCACCCACCACCGCTGGCCCTTTTGACCTTTGCTCAAACCCTTCTCTTCCTCTACTTATAAAAGGGTTAGCCTAATTCTAATAACCTTTAATCAAAAGATATGATTACTATTGCTCACTATCAGCTCACGGGTTTACTGGTCAACCACGTGCTTCTTAGGAGGCAGGGCCTTCCCCTCCTGCTTGCCATAACCCTAGCTTTCTGCCCTGACCCACGGCCACTGCAGTCCGTGTCCTGTTTACTTCACCCTCCTTCAACTCTGCAAAGTTAGGGGAAGGTGGGCAAGGAAGTCTGAGAAGGTTATTGTTTTCTGTTAACAAAGCATACACTCCTCAGACAACTCAGTACTCAGGACTGGGAACTCAGTGAGGTCGAATGGGAACCACTCTTTTATTATGAACTATAGAGTTAGGTATGCCTGCCTGGTTGACCTCACAATGGCACACCATCTCTACAAATACCATTTCAGCGACATTTTCTTTCTTTGTGACTGGAAGATCTATCTTTCATTGGAGATCCAAGCAGGCGCCAAGACTGTTCCTTAAGAGTCCCAAATGGGATCTCTTCCGAACTATACAAAAGCAAACACCAGGCATACTTGTTTTACGATCTCAAACTGTGCTGTGCACCTAGAACCTTCCAAAGTTTGCTGGGGAGCAGTGTGTGGTGGCAAAAGCCTTTAATCCCAGCACTCAGGACGAGAGCCAGGTGGATCTCTTCGAATTCGAGGCCACCTTGGTCGACATAGCAAATTCCAAGCCAGCCAGAGCTACAGTGAGACCCTGTCTCAAAACAAACAAAGCACTCTCCATCTGTGGTGTCCAGTCCCAGGAGGGGAGACCACGGGTGATGGATCGCTGGCTGGGGTGGATGTGGTAGGCAGGCTCGGAGGGCAGAGCCGTCCTGTTATGAGGAAGCTGGTATCTGATGTTTGGGGTGGGGCCCAAGAGCTGCTCTTGCAGCGATGGTGGTTTTTTTTGTTTAGGGAAACCGCATGTACTGGCTAACTCACGGCCAAGGTGAGCTGAAGGAAGAGGAAGCCGTGGTCCACCTCACCCTGACCTTCCTATTCCTTCTGAAACAGAACCAGATTCCTCTGCGTCCTGGGGTCCTTCGCGGGGCGCCCGCCGCTGGCAGCCGTTCGGTACCCGCTTTCTGGCACACTTTCCCCCGCGCCTGGCTCCTCGGCCACTTTTTCCGCGTCCTCCCGCTCGGCTCCTTCCCACAGTCCTTCTCAACGGTCTTCGGGCCATTTGCGGTGATCTTAGGGCGACGGGGAAGGCCCGGTACCCCCAATACGAACCGCAAATTCGGGGGGGCAGCCTCCGAGGTCCCACACCTACCCAGGGGCAGCCTCCAACTCCAGACACCCTCGGGTTCGTGCATCCCTGGGGGAGGCCGAGGTGAAGAGTGGTGCTGGCCGAGGTCCCGGAGGGGACGGCCCCGGGGGCTGGGGGGACGCAGCCGGCACACAAAGCTGGCGGCGCAGGGGGAGGAGGGAGCGGCTGCCCGTCCGGGCTGCACGCCGAGCGGGGACCGACAGAGGGACGGACAAGGGGCCGAGGAGGCCGGGAGGACGCGGGGCGCCCCGGAGCGCCCCGGAACGCACGGACCAGGCGGCGTGCCGGGGGGAAGGAGGGGGGACCGCCGCCGCGAGACACTCACCAGACCCGGGAGGACGGGGGCGCGCGGGGCCGGCGGCGACGGCGCAGACGCGGCGTGCAGGCGGCCCGAGGAGCGACGGCGTCGCGCCGGAGACTCCGAGAGAGCGCGGCCGCCGAGCCGCGACGGGAAGAGGACAACAGGAAGAACCCCAACTGCCGGAAAAGACGGCAGCGCGGAGGGGCCAAGGCTGCCCGGTACCCCCGCAGTCTGTGGCGAGGGGCCGCCGCGGCCGGGACTGCGCATGCGCCATCCGCCGGGGGCGCTCCCCGGGCAGCGGGACTGCGCGTGCGCGGCGGCGCCCCGCCCACAGCCTCCTCCCCCACTCCGCCCCGCCCCCTTCACCCGGCTGCGCCCCGCCAGGGAGGGAGGCTTAGGGAGTCCGTGCACTGTGTGTAGGGCGTGCTCCGAAGTGGCTCGGACTGGGCTAGTTCGCCTTTGTTTTGTTTCTTACTTTTTTCTTTTGGAATAATTATAGACTCACCAGAAGTTACCAAATGAAAACACTCAAGTTCCGTAAAAGCCAGCACCCACCCAGCTTCCCTCAACGTCTTACATAAGACACCCGGCTCAACACCCGGAAATTGACTTTGGCCCTTTATCAACTAAACCAATGCAATCAACAAGCGTGACTGGGATTTAGCGTTTGGCACGCACTCCTGTGAGGGTGTCTGTAGTGCTCTGAAATTTAATCAGAGTTTTCCCCACCCTCCCTGACTTCCGACCATTGTAGCCATAGTCTGTTGGAACCCTTGGCCTTACCTATTTTTCTTTATTGTAAAGGATTAACGTGCTTTGCCTGGGGTCAGATGAGCTCTCACACGTTAGACCTCTCCGTAGCGCACAGAACTTACCTGAAAGGCCAGCGCTCGTTCATTCCCAGAGAACTGAGCGCGATGCCCTTGATTGGAAAGTTTTAAACTCCTGGAAACAATGACTGAGCCAAGGTCCCAGCCTCCCTGCTAAGGGGCCCTCTGGGAGCAAGAGAAGAATGTTCCTTGTGTTACTCACCCCCTGAACGTTTTTTGTGCTAAGTGTTCCTCTGCACCCTTTTCTAACTGCTGAGACCATAGGATTTGGTTTTCTTCTTCAAGCATGAAATCCCAGACTTTGTTTCCTTCATGGTCTGAAAAAGGCTTGACTGTGTCATCTTCAAAGCAAAGTTTCCATTAATCTAAAAACAAAAATCGGTCTGAAGAGAAGGGATTGATGGCTCGCTCCATGAGCAAGATCACTGGCAGCTCTTCCAGGGACCTAGAACCCATATAGCAGCTCACAATGATCTGTGACTTCTGTAACTTCAGTCCCAGGGGACCCATGGCCCTCTTCTGGCCTCTGAGGGCACCAGGCACACCCGTGACACATGGACACACATGCAGGCAAAACACCCACACATACACACAAATAGAACCGTTGGCGTGGCAGTGCACCTCTTTAATAACAGTGCTTCAGAGGCATAGACAGGTAGATCTCTGTGGGTTTGGCCAGCCTGGGCTACATAGTAAGACCTTGCCTCAAAATAATAATAATGATGATGATGATGATGATGATGATGATGATGATGATACTGTGAGGCCAGCCTGGTCTACAGAGCAAGTTCCAGGACAGCCAAGGCCACACATAGAAACCCTGTCTTGAAAAACCAAAATAACAATAATAATAATAATAATAATACAAAAACAAGGGCCTGCAAGATGGCTCAACAAATAAGTAAGTTGCCTGGTGCCAGGCAAGATGCCCAAAATTCAGTCCTGTAAGGAATCCTTTCTCTGTCCTGCCAGTTCCTAAATAATAACACAGAGACAGAGACTTTTTTTTAAAGATTTATTTATTTATTATGTATACAGCATGTATCCCGGCAGGCCGTAAGAGGGAACCAGATCTCAATACAGATGGTTGTGAGCCACCATGTGGTTGCTGGGAATTGAACTCAGGACCTCTGGAAGAGCAGCCCATGCTCTTAACCTCTGAGCCATCTCTCCAGCCCCCAGAGACTTATTAATTATGAAAGCTCAGCCGATAGCTTAGGCTTGTTTCTAACTAGCTCTTATATGTTAAATTAACTCATTTCTATTCATCTACGTGCTGCCACATGGCTCATGGCTGTTACCGCTCCTCCTGCACATCCTGCTTGTTCTGTGTCTCCTTGAGTCTTCCCCTTTCTTCTTCCCAGAATCCTCTCTGTCCCCTGGAAGTCCCACCTAACCTCTTCCTGACTAGCTATTGGTCATTCAGCTCTTTATTAAACCAATCAGAAGACACCTTGGCAAAGACACACCTTCACAGTGTAAACAAATATCCTGCAACACAGTCCCCATGACCCACGTGGTGAAACAAGAAAGCCAATGCAACTTGTCCTCTGACTTGCAGCTATGTTTCAGGTCCCCAAGACAGCTCCGATGGTTTTCATTTTATGTGTGTGGGCGTTTTGTCTGTACGACAGTCTGTGTGTACCCCATATACATGTAGTGCCGTCAAAGGACAAGAGGTGTCCAATCCTCTGGAAATGGAGTTACAAAAAGTTATTAGCTGCCACATGAGTGCTATGGATTGGACCAGGGTCCTCTGCACTTTTAACAGCTGAGTGATCTTTCCAGCCCCCTTTTTTAGTTTTTAAGTTGTATTGAAATATTACTTACCTTCCTACTGCATATTTTGGCCTCTAAATTTTTTTTTTGAGACAGTCTTATACAGCTTAGGCTAACACCAAACTCAATGTGTTGCTGAGGATGAACCTTGAACTCTTGAACTCAGCCTGCCTCAGCCTGCCAAGTCCTGAGATTATTGGTGTGGGTTACCACAAATGACTCGTTTATATCTTTTGAAAATGAATTTCCAAAGCAGGGAGAGGTGGTGCAGGCTTTTATTCCCATCGTCCCTCATCCCCTAGAGTAGGAACTCACCCTTCATTCCTAGAGTAGGAACTCACTCCTCATGCCCTAAGAAGGAACACACTCCTCATGCCCATGGGCCTCCGGGTTCTTGGGTACCACTTTTCCCCTGCTCAGTTTCTAACCCCGTAGCCTGCTTTCTCGTCAACATCTTTCAATGTTGTCCTAAGTCATTCTTTGTTCTGCAGCAGTCCCCTGCTTCCTTGTCAGGCTGACATATGATTGCCTCACCCACCGAAGCTCCTAAGGACAGGCACTGGGGCCCCGCCCACAGAAACAACCCTATCAGCTGACTCTGAATGTTCTCCCCATAACAGACCAGGAACGGAGCTAAGTGTGGGATGGTCTAGTGTCTCTCTGACTCTAGTGTGCACGCAAATGAGTCCCTAAGACTGGTTCAAGAACGCAAACGGGGCTGGACAGAGGGCTCAGCAGTGAAGAGCATGCCCTGCTCTTGCAAGAGGACCCAAGTTCAGTTCCCAGCACCTACATGATGGCTCCCCACCATCTGTAGCTCCAGTCTGCAGGAGATCTGATCCTCTGCCTCCTGAGTGCTGGGATTACGGGTGTGCGACGCCACTGCCCGGCTCATTTAGTTTTTATTCTTAGCAAATACTACAGGCACAATCTTGCAAAAAAGACCAGGTGACCTACAAGAACTATAATAGTAACAGCCATTCCCTGCCCCATCCACTTCCACCTGCGCCCCTGCAGACGCAGTCTCTCTCAACACTTTGCTTCTTTCACCCCTTATGGGGGACAACATTGCTTTTTTATAGCCAATGTTATGTATTAAGCAGTGCAATATTATTCATTAAGCGGCGCTTTTTACGATGCCAGAAAAGCCACAAGGTACAGCAAAGCCCACTATAAGAGTTTATTATTTACATCTTCACTTCAGAGTTTTAATTTCTTCAGTGGTCTAACTTACGTGACAACGTCCTCCACACCAGGCTCCCACCACTGCCCTGCCTCGCCAGTTACATTACAGTTGGTGCCTGCACTCAAATCGGCTTGAATGACATATATGGCTAACACTGAGACCTGGCATGTCGACACCCCTTCCCTACCTTGAGGAAGCCCATGCCAGCCCGGCATGAGGGCTTGTCTTACACTTTCCTTCACTGCCTCTTTTTCTCTTAACCCTCATGCTTCAATTCTATTGAAAGGGTTTTTCAAGGGTGTCAGGTGGTGGCGACGCATGCCTTTAATCACTTGGAAGGCGGAGGCAGGAGGATCTCTGTGAGTTCGAGGCCAGCCTGGTCCACAGAGTGACTTCCAGGACAGCCAGGGGTACACAGAGACCCTGTCTCAAAAAACCAAATTAAATAAATAAATGATATAAATTGCAAGTCTTCTTGAGAAACCAACATGCCCATGCTCTCAGGTGTACTTTGTTGAGTTTCTGTTTTAGATTTATTTTTACCTATGTGTATATATGTGTATCTGTTAGTGCACATGTGTGTACCACCTGTGTGCAGGTGCCCATGTAGGATAACAGAGGGCATAGATCTACTGGAGCAGGGGTCCAGGCATCTGTGAGCCACCAGACATGGGTGCTGGAAATCAAACTCAGGTCCTCTGACTCGCTCTGTACTCCAGGGTAGCCTTGAACTCACAGAGATCCTCCTGCCTCAGCCTCTGGAGGACTGAGATTAAAGGCGTGCGCCACCACCGCCTGGTACCTTTTCTATTATTAAAACCTCAACTGCTGCATACAATCTAGCCCTGAAATTGTTTTCAATGTCAAAGCCATGAATCCTGGATTTTCCTGAATTGAGGTCCCTAAAAGGCTAAGGGAACACAAAACCAGACATAGTGGTTCCTGACTATAACCCCAGAACTGAGGACGTGGAGGCAAACAGATCTCTGAGTTAGTTCAGGGTCAGTATGGTCGTGTCATTGGTAGTTGAGGTCAGAATTGAGGGCTTCCAAGTTCTGGGTGTCTTACTTGGATTTGCTAGAGTGGCAAGAAGGGGAGCCCCTTAAAACAAAGGGACAGAACAGACCATCCACACTACAGCAGCAGGGTCCACAGTTATTGTCAGGATTCTCTTTTACGAGATTCACTGAAGCAGAGCCTGATTATGAGGGTGTAGTGAGGGCGGGTCTCTGTTTTGATTGAGAACTTAGGTCATATAATCATTTTTCTATTGCACAAGCCCCTTCCCATAATGCATCTCCTTTGGATCCTATGCACCCTCAGTTGTGTTAGACATTACATGGTAAATAGAGGGTTCTCCCTATATTTACTTGATGAGATAATTTTGCCTTACTGGGCATGAATCCAAAACCAGTTTCCCACTGGATTACATACACACACCCTGTACCAGGATGTGTTGGGAATACATTTGAATAGAAACTGAATTTGACAGTCACTAAAGGGAGGGAAAGCTTATCCCACTGTTCAAAGAGGGGTGTAGCCTGATGCGGGCGGGGATCTGGGGTGTGTGTGTGTGTGTGTGTGTGTGTGTGTGTGTGTGTGTGTGATGCACAGGTGAAGCTCTTAGGCTGCTGGGTGAGTATTTCAAGGAGCTGTAAGAATGATGTACATAGCCCAAACCAAGTAGACTGCCAGGTTTCTAAACTACTCCCCATGCCTGCTGAAGCCTACCCAGTGAGATCTAGCCGGCCAGGGCTACATGTCCAACTAAGGGAGAGAGAGCTGGAGAGAAGGCTCAGCAGTTAACAGCACTGGCTTCTCTTCCAGAGCACCTGGTTCAGTTCCCGGCACCCACGCCGAGGCTCACAGCCATCTTTAACTCCAGTTCCAGGGGACTCTGGCCTCTAACTTTAGAAGGCAATGCATACTTTTTGTGTACAAACATGCATGCAAGCAAAACACCCATGCACGTGTGTGTGTGTGTGTGTGTGTGTGTGTGTGTGTGTGTGTGTTATATGTATATTTCAAGGAAATCCTCAAAAGGCTGAGGGTGACATGGAGCTGTGCCTCTGTCCCCTCCTTGCTAACAAAACTCGAAACTTGAAAAACCTCAAAGCAAAGAGAGTAAGAAAGACGAAAATAGCTTTTGACGTTATTTCTTGGTTTCAGACTTCAAGCTCTGCTGCAAAGACAGTTTCCTCGGCTCCTAAGTTCCTGCCTGATCAGAGTTTTTCTTTTCTCTAAGCTGCATGACTAACGATGAGGAGAAGAGGACTGGAAAAATCTTGAGAGATACAGTTTTTAAAGTAACTTTTTCCAGGTGACCACTCATTACAGTGAGTCAGCGTTTCTCTGGGGAACGAGGGTAAGAATGTCCGGAAGTAATAAAGGTGCAGCTGGTCCAAGGAACATCACCACCCAGGTGACAGACATCTGCTTTCCCAGTCCCGCCGTTGTGAATCAAGATAACAGGCTCAGGTAGGGTGGCACGCCAGGCAGGTATGCCCTTTAATCCCAGCACCCAGAAGACAGAGGCAGGTGGATCTCTGTGAGTTCTAAGCCAGGCTGGTCTACACAGGCCTGGTTCTAGGCTAACCAGGCCTGCACAGTGAAACCTTGTCTCTAAAATAAATACATTTGCTGGGTGGTGGTGGTACACGCCTTTTATCCAGGCACTCAGGAGGCAGAGGTAGATGAATCTCTGAGTTCAAGCCCATTCTAGTCTGTAGAGTGTGGTGTTATTGTGTTCCCCAAAATATTGTGCACCCTAATAAACTTATCTGGGGTCAGAGACAGAACAGCCACAATATTAAACATAGAGGATAGGCAGTGGTAGCACATGCCTTTAATCCTAGCATTCCAGAAGCAGAGATCTACCTGGATCTCTGTGTGTTCAAGGATACAGGCAAGCATGGTGACTCAAGCCTTTAATCCTAGAAGTGAGCCTTTAATCTCAGGGAGTGATGGCAGAAGCAGAAAGATATATAAGGCGTGAAGACCAGAAACTAGAAGCTTTTTGGCTGGTTAAGCTTTTAGGTTTCTAGCAGCAGTTCAGCTGAGACCCATTCAGGTGAGGACTCAGAGGCTTCCAGTCTGAGGAAACAAGATCAGCTGAGGAGCTGGCGAGGTAAGGAAGCTGTGGCTAGTTCTGCTTCTCTGATCTTCCAGCGTTCACCCCAATACCTAGCTTCAGGTTTTATTTTATTAGTAAGTACCTTTAAGATTCAGATACAGTAGAACAAGTTTCAGGCCAGCCAGGGCTACAAAGAGAAAGCCTGTCTTAAAAAAAATAAAAATGTAAATAAATAAATAAATAAATAGTCAGGAGGGTGGGAACTATGCCAACATGGGTAGCCTGCAATGCTCAGAGTGAAGAGAAAAAAAGAAATCTAGTTTCTGAACAAAAAAGAGGGAGAAAAACATGTCCCCAGGAACAACAACAACAAAAAAAAATCTGGAAGTCAGAAACAAAAGGGGTAGAAAGGGGTAGGATATCCACTGACCTCACTGTTTGGTTGGGAACCTCCCAGGGAAACAAGGGAGGGCTGAGACTTTCAAATAGAACAGGGTGAAGAGCTGTGTGAATCATGAACCTCTCCAGCTCCTTGGGGGTTACTTCTAAATCTTCCCAGATTTTTAGAGGCCCGAGAATTATTTTCACTGCCAACTGATAAATAATTCGTACGTTCCCTGTAAACGGAGTTGTTTGGGTCCATGCAATCCATGTCTCGAGGTGAAGTAAGGCTGTGTGGGTTGAGGAAAGTCACGGGAGTTTCATTATCACAGGACACCTCAGAACCGATAATGGCCCTGTGACTGTCCATCAAGGTTCACATATTACACAGGACATTCCAAAAGTGAGAGGGTATGTGGAGCACCAATTAACACTTTCCTGAAAGTGGGAGCCCAGCGGTTAAGAGCAAGTAGTGCTCTGGCAGAGGACCCAAGTTTGGTTCCCAGCATCCACATTGGGCCAGCTTACCACCATCTGTAACTTCAGCTGCAGGGCATCCAACGCCATCTTCTGGCCTCTGTGGGCCCCTGCACTTGTGTGCCCATACCTACGCATAGACAAACACACTTATACATAATTTAAAAATAAAACAAAGTTTAAAAAAATTTCCCTAAATGTGTGCTCCAGCAAGCATGACCATGGTCAGGATGTGGGTTGTGGAGACAGATCAGATCGGGGCCAACAGGTCAGCTGCTCCACCTCGTGTGGCTTCAAGAGCCTGATCTTTGATGAACTGTAAGTGCACCTCACACTGAAATGAGCCAGAGAGTTACCATAAGCAGGAGGCTCTAGGCCTCTGTCTCCCCGGGTTGGCAGCTAAGGCCTGTTCATCTCAGAGCTCTCAAAGTTGGAAAGTTGAGCGGTCAGCTGTGGGACTGGGCTCATAGTCAGAAAGGGAGGAGATCTCAAGCCCTGAGATATTTGGTAAATGAAGCTCTGGGTCCTGAACCAATGAATGTCATTGGAGGTGGGAGGTTTTGCTAAAAAGTGCAAAAATTGTAGCCCTCTGTGGTAGCAGCCTATGGGGAAAGAGGAATTTCTTACCACTGAGGACTTTTAAATCCACTTTCTTGAGGCAGGAGGGACGGCTAACAGGTAGAGAAGCACATACTGTTCTTGCAGAAACCCTCCATTTGATTCCCAGCACTACCTGGGCAGTTCACAACCATCTGCTGCTAGTTTCAAGGGATCCAACACCACCTTCTGGCCTCTGCAGGAACTGCACATATGTGCTGCACATACATACCTTATACATAAAACTAAATAAATAAAAATAATAAAGCTTGCACCAAATGCCATGCCAACTATTTTTGCCATTTTCTGCAGAATTGAACTTGTTCTTGCAGAGTGAAGGTCTGTTTCTTACAAAGTGAACAAGAAAAAGCCTGTCTGCCCATCATCGTCTCCTGAATTTGAAAAATGAACTGAAGAATCACCTTCCATTCTGTTTGTGTATTTGTTCATTTAGATGGGGCCTCACTAGGCATATAACACTAGCTGGCCTAGAACTCACAGAGATCTGCCTGCTTGTGCCTCCCTAGTGCTGGGATTAAAGGTGTGTGCCAGGCCAGCCTGGTGGTCCACAGAGTGAGTTCCAGAGCAGACAAGGCTACCCAGAGAAACCCTGTCTTGAAAAATAAAAGAAAAAATTTATAAAACACATAGATGGCCTATGGGTATTCTCTCTCTCTCTCTCTCTCTCTCTCTCTCTCCTCATCTCTGTTTCTGTCTCTTTTCAGTGCTAAGCCAGGACACAGATCCTTGCCACATTGCCTATGCCAGGCAGGAACTCTACTGCTGAATCCCACCTCTCCTTTTTTTTTAAGTTTATTTTTATTTTTATTTTTTTCAGAGCTGAGGACCAAACCCAGGGCCTTGCGCTACTGAGCTAAATTAAAGTTTCAAAGTAAAATTAATATTCCTACTCTTTTGCCCAAAGTGCCTCCACCCCCAATACTTTGTTGTTAGTTTTTATTTTGTTTTATTTCAGTAACCCAAGTTCATGTAGCCCAGGCTGGCCTCCAGTTCATTATGTATGGAGGTTGGCTTTGGACTCCTGATCATCCTGACTTCACTGCCTTGGTGCTGGGATAATAAGCGTGTGACCAAGCCCAGGCTCGTCCGTCCCTCACCCCTTTCCTCCCCTTCCACGGGTTAGCAATTGGATTAGTACTTTGTGCGTCTTTATTCAAACGGAAGCAAAACTGGATAAAGAGACTTATGTCCTCCTTTTTTAAAATTTATTTTTTATATGTAGTCGCGTGTACTTGCAAGAGTTTATGTGTTTCATGTTCGTGCAAGTGCCTGTGGAGGAGGCCGGAGAGCCCTGGATCCCCTGGAGCTCCAGTACCGGGTTTGTGAACCACCCGTTGTGGGTTCTGGGGACGGAACTGAGATCCTCTTCAGACAGTAAGCACTCTGAACTCCTGAGCCAACTCTCCAGCCCCTAACCTCCCCTTTAAAAAAGGGGGTGGGGGGCATGATCTTTTCTTAGGGAGAGTCCAGTTTTGGGTGCTAGATTCCTGGTTTATGAAGAAAGGAGATAATGCCGCACCTTCTTCACGGTCCCCTCTCGGCCGCTAGGGGGGCTGGTGTCACCCCCTCCTCCCCAGCAGCTCAGCCTCTCGGGACTACCTTTGTGGTTTTATTTTATAACGTCACACTCGCTTGGCTGGTTTTGTCAGTGACAAACTTAAGCGTTCAGGGTGTGGTTTGCAGCTGTTGGTCTTTCAAGGTTCAAGCAAATCCAGTACGCAAATGTCAACATTTCCAAAGCAAACTGGGGAGCGGCTGCTTGCATTACAAATGAACCTTGCAAAATGATTCATTTAAAGCTTTTAAAAAATGTATTTACACACAGGCGATACGGTTTTGGTTTTTGTTTGTTTTTTTTTAATCCACTCTGAAGCCGGTGTTGGTCTGGAACTCATGGGTGATGCTTTGCCTCTGCTGGGCTTTATTTATTAAATAGCACTTTAATGCAGTACAAAATTCAAAACAGTAAACAATGCAAGTGTTTAGAAGGCACCTAGGCAGACATGCTGGTACAAGACTGTAACCCCAGCTCTTGAGAGGAAGAAGATTAGGAGTTCAAGGTCATCCTTGGATAGTTCAAGGCCAGCCTGGGCTCCATGGGACCCTATTTAAAAAAAAAAAAAGGTTGGCAAGATGGTTCAGCCCGAGAGGTGTCTGCATCCAAGCCTGAACACCTAAACTCAATCCCTGGGACCCACACAGTAAAATGGGAGACCTGAGCCCCTTTGGTCTCCACATGCATGCGAGTGAGCACACACACGCACACACACACACACACACACACTTTAAAAAGCTAGGGCTTTTTAATTATTTTTAATTATATTATATATGTTATATATAATATATTAAATATATTTAATTAAAAAAATAGGGCTGGCGAAATGGCTCAGTGGATATGGGTGCTTGCTGTGAAACTTAGTGACCTGAGTTCAATCCCGGGTTTCACATTGTGAAGGAGAAAACTGCAAGTTGGTCTCCAACTCAGTGTGTACCTGTACAAACACCCCCCCCCCAAATGTATAGATAACTAAAATTTAAGACTAGTGTGTGAATGTGAGTGTGTGCGTGCGTGTATGTGTGGATGGCTCATTGGTCAGGAGCTCTGGCTGCTTTTCCAGAGCGCACACTTTCTCCCTCCCTCCCCTCCTCCTCCGTTTTTGGAGTGAGGTCTTGCTGTGTTCTTATTCTGGTCTGGACCTCATTATGTAGCTCAGGCTGACCTCACACTTGGAAATTCTGCTTCAGCCTCCCAAATGGGGTCCGAGTGATCAGCTGGTCTTTTTCTTTTTAACTTTTCTTTTTTGTTCCTTTTATCTTCTTTCTTTTTTTCTCTTTTTTTTTTCTTTCTTTTTAACTTTTAAGGTGCTGTTTTCAACAGGAGATTATTGTAGGGTTTGTTGGCATATGCAAAGAATATGGAAAGACACACAAGGAACCAGTAATAGACTCATGGGAGGAAGGCTCTGTGGCTGGGGATCAAGGTGGATGCTCATGCACATATTTAACCTTTTATTTTATTTTATTTTATTTTATTTTATGCGTTCGTCTGTTTTGTTTGCATTTATGTCCGTGTACCAAGCGCATGCAGTGCCCTCAGAGACCAGATGAGGGCGCCAGATCCTTGAACTTGAGTTAACAGGCAATTGGGAGACACCATAGGGATGCTGGAAACTGAATCCAGGTTCTCTGCAAGAGCAAACACACACACACACACACACACACACACACACACACACTTTAAAAAAAATTTAAGATAGGTTCTCATGGGGTCCACTGTCTACTTAAGGATAACCTCTAACTTCTGTTCCCAGCCTTCACCTTCCGAGTGCTGGGATTACAGGCGTTGCCCCTGGCCAGCTCCCCATCCTTGATATAATGTTCTCCTGCTCTGCTTCCTACCTTCCAACTCTCCATCATGGGGTGTTCTTTAGCCAGAATTCTACACTCTAGACCCTGTCCCCGTCTGTCACTCTTCATGAACTGGCTGAGATGAAGCACCTGACGGTCAAATGTCCTCCTGGAACCTGTCGCCTGCAGCCACTCTCGGGACTGTGCCTCAGCTTATCTTCTTTGGTTTTCTCCAGCCTTCCTTACGCCTCCAGCTCCTCTGCATCTTACCCCATAGTTATCCTCACCTCCCACTCTGAGAGCATCCCCTCACCTCCCACCGTGTGTGCAGACATCAGCATCCACTTACCAGTCCCTCCCCCACTGAGGCCAATTTCCCATCCCTGGCTTCGGTTTCTTGTCTCCTGGGTCTTCAGAGGCTCCTTCCTCTCTGGATTTCCCAAAGTCCCTCCTCTCTCCTTGTGTCAATGTTTATGAGCCTCCGAGGCTCCAGGCTAAGAGCCTTTCCCCAGCTGCCGCCCCACCTTCCTGTCACAGCCACTTCCCGTTTTTTCGTCCTGTAGCTCTCCCATTTTCTTTTTAGTTTCTCCAGACAAGATCTCTCTGGCTGGCCTGGAAAGCTGTCTGTAGACCAGGCAGGCCTTGAACTCGCAGATCTGCCTGCCTCTGCCTCCCCAGTGCTGGGATCAAAATCAGGTGCCACCACACCCTGCTTTTCATCCTTCCCGTGTCCTAGCCTCCAACTGTTCTAGACGAAGTCAGAAACAATACCTCCATGGTAGCTAATGGAGCCTCTTCTGTTTGCTCGCCCAGGTGAGTGTGTGTGGTCACTGACTAACCCCTTACCCTTCAAGTACTTTGCTTCCTCATCGTCCCTGTGACCATGTTTTGACAGAGGCTCTGGATGGCTCAGCTGGTAATTGCTAGCCCAGGGACTGGATTTCTTCCTACCTGACAAACACCTAGTTATCTTTAATTTACCCTTCTCCACCCAGCAGATCAGCCTGCACAGGCCAGAGGCCTCTGCTTGCCCAGGTAGCAATTATCACAGATTGCAACTAGCAGCGATGGGGTTATTCTATACCTCCAGGCTATCCCCTGGGTTGTACCGAATGCCTTGGGACGTCTGTGGTGGCAAGACACAGGGGAGGTGGCCCTGTGCTCCAGAATGTCCCCTGCTCTGCAGGTCTGGCTGCAGTGTACTGAGAGCTCTCGGGATGCAAATGTTAGAGGGACCCAGAATGCTCCCTTCCTTCCCTCACCGGTCACCATTTTCTGGATCTCCTTCCAGACACTGCCAAACAGGGTTTTTGGAAATGATAAACGCAGCAAGACCTCCGCTGCAGGTGACTGAGGCCCTGGGTCTGAGCCCACACACCAGGGCCACCAAAAATAGGCAGCTGTTGTTTCTACTGGAGATCGAACCTAGGGACTTGTACATGATATGATAGGCAAACATGCCTACCATTGAGCCATTTTCCTGACCTTGTTTTTTTTTTATATATATATATATTTATTTATTATGTATACAGTATTCTGCCTGCATGTGTCCCTGCAGGCCAGAAGAGGGCGTCAGATCTCAGTACAGGTGGTTGTGAGCTGCCATGTGGTTGCTGGGAATTGAACTCAGGACCTCTGGAAGAGCAGTCAGTGCTCTTAACCTCTGAGCCATCTCTCCAGCCCTTGACCTTGTGGGTTTTTTGTTGTTGTTGTTCTTTGTTTGTTTGTTTTTGGTTTTTGGAGACAGGGTTTCTCTGTGTAGCTTTGCGCCTTTCCTGGAACTCACTTTGGAAACCAGGCTGGCCTCGAACTCACAGAGATCTGCCTGCCTCTGCCTCCCGAGTGCTGGGATTAAAGGCTTGTGCCACCACCGCCCGGTGACCTTGGTTTTAAGATATTTATTTATGGGGGCTAGAGAGATGGCTCAGGGGTTAAGAGCAAGTACTGCTCTTCCAGAGGCCCCCCCGTTCAATTTCCAGCACCCACGCCAGGTGACTCACAACCACCAGCTCCTGGGGAAACCAACTCCTCTGGCCTCTTCAGGTACATGCACTCACGTGACATATCTATTCACAGATACATACATCCACACGATTAAAATTGCAAACCTAAATCCGGAAAACAACTAAGATATATTTATTTGTGTGTGCATATGCGTCTCCTGTGTGTGTAAGCAGAGCCAGAAGAGAGAGAGCATTGGGTGTCCTCCTCCATCTCTGCCTGTTCCTGAGGCAGGGTCTCCCCCTGAACCTAGGGTTGAATTTGGCCAGCTTGTGATCCTCCTGCTCCAGGGACACCAAGAAGCTTGGGAAAATTGGGTTTGGCGACAACAGACACATCTAAAACTACCTGGTTGCCCATAGGAGGCAGACAAATAGGTGTAATAGAAAAAAAAAAGTCATCTTTCCTTTTGCCAGAAGGCAGAAGCAGAGGCCCATGTCCTCTTCAGCCTTACAAAGAGGAATATCTGAGTGAAACATGGAAATTCTGGAGCTATTGGAGTGGGAAGCATGTGAGTCACTCGCAATATTAACAAAATAAGACACACACTTCTGCCTAAATGTGGCTAGCAACCCATGGATAGCCGCCCACTGTGCCCTTTAACTAATTAGCCTAATTACCTCCTACCGTCTTGTCTTCGACCTTTCTTGTCCCTCAGATTCCCAATTCTTATTTCTTGTGTAAATAACGAAGCAAAAATCTTCCCCAGCAAAAGCCCACAGATAACTGGGAGGGAAGAAGCCACAGGTTTGAGAAGGATCATCTTGTTCACTTGTAAATTAAGATTCTTCTTAATTAAAGCTCACTCCTTTAATTCCAGCACACAGGCAGAGGCAGGTGGCTCTCTGAGAGTTCAGGACAGCCAGTGAGAAGAAAGAAAGAAAGGAAGAAAGAAAGAAAGAAAGAAGGAAGGAAGGAAGGAAGGAAGGAAGGAGGAAGGAAGAAGGAAGGAAGGAAGGAAGGAAGAAGGAAGGAAGGAAGGAAGAAGGAAGGAAGGAGGAAGGAAGAAGGAAGGAAGGAAGGAAGGAAGAAGGAAGGAAGGAAGGAAGGAAGGAAGAAGGAAGGAAGGAAGGAAGGAAGGAAGAAGGAAGGAAGGAAGGAAGAAGGAAGGAAGGAAGGAAGGAAGGAAGGAAGGAAGGAAGAAAGAAAGAAAGAAAGGAAGGAAGGAAGAAGGAAGGAAGGAAGGAAGAAAGAAAGAAAGAAGGAAGGAAGGAAGGAAGGAAAGAAAGAAAAGGAAAGAGAGAAAGGAAGAAAGAAAGGAAAAGAAAGAAAAAAGACAGAAAAGGAAAAGACACCTCCTTGCTGGATGGGTTGGTGTTGCAGGCCTGTAGCCCAGCACTCAGGAGACTGAGGCAGGACAAAGACAAGTTCAAGGTCGTTCTCAGCCACCTGGTGAGTTTGAGGCCAACCTGGGATACGGAGGCCCTTGTTTTTCCGTGTAAGATGCTACCTGCCTTTTCAGTCCCCAGGGAGGAGGTGAGAGGGTGTGAGAGCTGAAGATTGGTAGCGCCTCCTGGGCCGCAGAGCCACAGCTGCTGCTGCTGCTGCCCCCCAGTGGCCTGCGGCTTTCACACCAGCCCTCGGGACTGGGCAGAACAAGGAGAACATCAGGGATGACAGAGAACTTGACCCTGCCAGGGTGGAGCGCCTTGGAAACCTGCCTGTCCTTAGTCTTGAGAAAGAGATTTCCTAGTGGCTAACTGCACAGCGCAGAGCTGGCTCTGGAGGTCCCCACGGACGGCTCCCTCCAGCGCTTCACCTTCCAGCTGCCTTGGAGTCTCCCCTTCCTTGTTCTTGCACGTCTGCTCTCCGGAGAGCTTCAGGGAAACCAAAATAATTAGACTCTAGGGGGAGCTGCTGAGGGATGTCATAAACAAACTGACAAAAAACCTTTTCTAAGAATTGATTTCTTCTTCTCTGTCTTTCAAGACAAGGTCTCTCTACATAGCCCTAGCTGCCCTGGATCTCACTCTGTAGCCCAGGCTGGCCTCGAACTCACAGAGATCCACCTGCCTCTGCCTCCTGAGTGCTGGGATTCAACGAACGTGCCACCGCTGCCGGCCACATATCAATGTCTAATTATAACACCTTAATTTAAAAATTGGATTGTAATGGGGAGAGGGACGTGACTTTTTACACAGATTATTAACCACAGCAATCATGTATCGAATGACCACTCAGTAGACATTGTGCCCCATGTGCCCAGAGAAGCCAGAAAGGACATTGGATCCCCAGGCCTTAGAGTTACAGGTGATGGTGAGCCACCTGATGTGGGTGCTGGGAACTGAATTCAGGTCCACTGAGTCATCTCTCCAGCCCCCCAACACCGTTTGTTTACCGATTTGATTTTGAGATCTGGTTTCATGTAGCCCAGGCTGTCCTGAAAGTTATTTTGTAGCTGATGCTGGCCTTGCCCTCCTGATTCTCCTGCCTTAATTCCCCAAGTGCTGAGACTACAGGTGTGGTGCCAAGCCTAGCTTCCTCTCTGTTATCTAAGGCATGGTTGCCAACCCCCTTGAGCCTGTATGACACTTTCCCTTCTCCCTCTCTGTGAGTAGAGCCCCAAGGCTGAGGGTATACGATGTTTTGACTTACATTTTTTTTTTTTTTTTTTGAGCTGAGGATCGAACCCAGGGCCTTGCGCTAAAGGCACTGAGCTAAATCCCCAACCCTTGACTTACACCTTATTCCCCCAACCCATCTCAGTGTCTAGAGAAAGTACCTAATAAATACATCCTCAATCAATGATTGTCCAGTCTGTAAATTGGTCCCAAAACCGCTGCTTAAGAAAACCACATAAAAATGAATAGTGTAAGCCGGGCAGTGGTGGCCCACACCTTTAATCCCAGCACTCGGGAGGCAGAGCCAGGCCGATCTCTGTGAGTTTGAGGCCAGCCTGGTCTACAGAGCGAGATGCAGGACAGACACCAAGACAACACAGAAAAACCCTGTCTCAAAAAACAAAAACAAAACAAAACAACAAAAAATGTACAGTGTGTGTTCTACAGCATAGATGGGTTAGCAGACTCTATACTACACTAAATGAGGTGGTCACATACAGACAAGCATTGAAGGATTCCACAAATATCAGGTACTTCACAAAGTCAAAACAGAGAGACCGCTTGTCTAGGACTGCAGGGAGGGGCAGGAGCCACTGCCTAATGCTTGTGGAGTTTAAGTTCCACGAGATGAAATGTCCTGACGGTGGACTGTAGTGATGGGTAGACTTTTGTTTTTGTTGGGTTTTTGTTTGTTTCGAGACAGGATCTCATATGAGACAGGTTCCCACATGACCATCTCAGACTCCTGCATGGACAGCAGGAGCTTAAACTTAACAGCTCCCAGCAAGCCAGCCACCAGCTTGCAATTTCCTGCACTGGTTGGGTTTGATTTTTTTTTTTTTTTTAATGAAT
Organism: Onychomys torridus; assembly: GCF_903995425.1. Classification (NCBI taxonomy): domain Eukaryota; kingdom Metazoa; phylum Chordata; class Mammalia; order Rodentia; family Cricetidae; genus Onychomys; species Onychomys torridus. The sequence continues at coordinate 63,086,146 of NC_050460.1, read as the reverse complement.
TTGTTTTTTCCTGTATGGATTGTTTTGCTTATATGTCTGTGCAACACATGTGTGCTTGATGGCGACCCTGGAACTTGCAATGGTTCCTCAAACCAGGCTGATCTCAAACTCACAGATATCTTCCTGCCCTTGATGGGATCAAAGACATGTAACCACCATGCTTGCCAAAGAAACAAAACAAAACAAAACAAAACAAAACAAAACAAAACAACAACAACAAAAACCTTTTTTCTTATATAGTCTTGGCTGTCCTAGAACTTGCTCTGTACACCAGGCTGGCTTTAAACTCAGAAATCTGCTGTCTCTGTCTCCCAGGAGCAAATATATAATATACACAACACACACACACACACACACACACACACACACACACACACATATATTTTACCTGATCACTTCATTCTCACCAATGCCTAATCTATACTTAAAAATATTTTAATAAATTTCAACTTTGTTTCACACACACACACACACACACACTACAAGGAAAAGGCTCAGTGGTTAAGAGCACTGACTGCTTTTATAGAGGACCTGGGTTCAGTTCCAAGTACCTAGGTAGCTAGGTTCACAGCTTTCTGTAACTCCAGTTCTAGGGGATCTGATGACTCCTGGCCTCAGCAGGCACCCGGCCCACACATGGTGTACAGCCATATAAGTAGGCAAAACACTTATGCACATAAAATAAAGATTGGAAACTAAAAAGTAATTTAAATCGGTCCTCAGCTCTGGAAAAAAAAGGTAATTTAAAAAATACAAATAGGGGCTGGAGATATGGCTCAGAGGTTAAGAGGGCTGCTTGCTCTTCCAAAGGTCCTGGGTTCAATTCCCAGCAACCACATGGTGGCTCACAACCATCTGTAATGAGATCTGGTGCCCTCTTTTGGCCTGCGGGGATATGTGCAGACAGAACACTATATACATAATAAGTAAATCTTAAAAAAAATAAAATAAAATAAAAAATACAAATAAAAAGACTGAGCTGTGTGTGCGTGTGCGTGTGCGTGTGCGTGTGTGTGTGTGTGTGTGTGTGTGTGTGTGTGTGTGCGCGTGTGGTGGTTCACATCTGAAACCTTGGCCTTTCTGAGCTGAGGCAAGAGGGATGTTTCAAGTTCTAGCCAGCCTGACCATGAAGTGGGACCTCATCTAAATCCTCCCACAAAGATATGGGGAAAAAAAATCAGGTGCTAGGGAGATGGCTCAGTGGTTAAGAGCACTGGCTGCTCTTCCAGAGGCTCCAAGTTCAATTTCCAGTACCCAGGAGGCAGCTCACAACCATCTGTAACTTCCAGGAGCTCCAGTACCTTTTTCTGGCTTCAACAGGCATCAAGCACACATGTGTGTTGCACAGACATATAAGCAAAACATCCACACCCAAAAACCAAATTCATTAAAAAACAAAACAAAACAAAACAAAAACCAAAGAAAAAAATCAACCCCAACAAATACAGGAAGTTGCAAGCTGGTGGCTGGCTGGCTGGGAGCTGTTGTTCAGGCTTCTGCTGTCCATGTAGGAGTGTCAGAGGGTCATATGGGAGCCTCTGTGGCTGGGCTACCCACTGCCGCTGGTGTGGAAAGATCCTCAGGAGGATGTCAAGATACCTCGGAAGCTAGGGAGAGGGTGAATCACGTCGTTGGCACAGGCTCTCCTGCTCTGTGAACTTACTCCATGGAGAACTCGTGGAGAGGACAAAGAAAGACCTGGAAGCTAGCTAGGTGTCATGTAGCCCAGACAGGCTATATAAAAAAGACCCTATTTCCAAAAACAAGAAATAAAACAAAACCAAATCCAGGCATAGTGGCACACACCTTTTAATCCCAGTACTCGAGACAGAAGCAGGTGGATCTCTGTGCCTTTGAGGGCAGCCTGGTCTACACAGCGAGTTCTAAGACAGCCTGAGCGACACAGTGAAACCCTGTTGGGGGGAATAAATAAGTAAAATTAAACTGAACCCCCCAAACCACAACAGTAACAAGGAAACATCCCCCCTGGAACCCTTTTACTCAAATGAGGAGTCAATGTATTAGTAAGACATCTTGTATTCTTTTTTTATTCTTCCTGCCTTCAAAATTCCAATTCCCTCTCTCTCCTGTTCACATTTACAGCACATCTCAGTGGAGACCAAACAGCTATTAGCTACAGGTGCTTAATGGTTATTGCATAAGACAGTACAGCCCTAGACCAATTCCCCAGTCTGCTCTGATGTGTTTTGTGTCCCGGGAGGCTTGATTGCATCACCCAGCTCCCATTCCCTCAGGCTTCTAGGGTGTAGTGAGAGAGAAGTCACTTTGTAGAGATAGGACTGGGAAGAGCCCTGGGCCTTGCTTGGGTGCTAAGCACCTTAGAAAGAATGTGGTCTGGTTCCTCTACTCAGAAACCCAGGCTGCTAGTTAGTTCCTCTTCTGGTTTGTCCGGGTAGGGTAGCCCTGCTGCCTTCTTTGTGCCAGAGGGCCCAGAGCTGTCTCTGGGAGTGCCTTGCTGGTCCTTATTTCCCTTAACACTTTTGTAGATAATCCCTTCTAGAACTAACCCTCAGGGTAGATACTTTGATTGAGTCAAGTAGCCAAGGAAGCAGTGTTATGGTTCACCATAGTGAACTATTATTAGTTTTGCTTTACTCAAACTTGAAGTCAATCACAATTTTAAAATAATAAATCTTAGCCAGGGCAGTGGTGGCGCACACCTTTAATCCCAGCACTCGGGAGGCAGAGCCAGGAGGATCTCTGTGAGTTCGAGGCCAGCCTGGTCTACAGCGTGAGATCCAGGACAGGCACCAAAACTACACAGAGAATCCCTGTCTCGAAAAACAAAACAAAACAAAACAAACAACAATTAAATCTTGTTGGGCATGGTGGTACATGACTTTAATCCCCGTATTTGGGAGGAAAAGGCAGGTGAATCCCTGAGTTGGAGGCCATTTTGGTCTACAGGGCAAGTTCCATGACAGCCAGGGCTATACAGAGAAACCCTATCTTGAAAAAAGAAAATTAAATTAAATCTGTGTATATAATTAGTGCCTGGCCATCATTCTTGTGGCTTATCTTACTTTTGGCAATGCTAGAGATAGAATCCAGCACCCTGCATGTGCTAGCGTCAAGCCTCTGCTACTGAATGACATCCCCAGCAGTGGCTTTTTTTTAGGAGTGGATGAGATAGGGTCAGGTGGAGCTGAGCTGGCTCCTGCCCGGAATCCCGGCAGGCAAGCTGAGGAAACACAGTTTTGCCTTGAACTTGAACTTGGACTGTAGTCAGGTGTGTCAAACCTGCATCCCAAAGTCTGCATGGGTCTAGGAGAGCTATGAATGCAATGCAACACATTTGTAAATGAAGTCATGGGACAGTTCCAACACATTTGACACCTTGGATAGAGTGAGTGCTAGGCCAGGGTGGGCTTCAGAGAGAGACCCCGTCTCGGACACAAAGAGAACAATACGTGCTTGCTGGGCATGGTGGTGCACACCTTTAGTCCCAGCACTTAGGGGCAGGTGGATCTCCAGGTTTGAGGCTAGACTGATCCACATAGTGAGTTCCAGGAACAGCACGGGAAAACTCTTTCTCAAAACACCAAAAAAACCCCCAAAAAACAACAAAACAAAACCTCAAAACAACACCACCACCAACATTTGGACCAGGGAGATGTTGCAGATGGTTAAAAAGAAACAAACAAAAAGCTTGTCTGTCGGAAGCTGGGCTGCATTAAAGGTGGCCATTACCTACCTACCTCGATTGGTTTATACATAAAAATGTTTTAGAGCGGAGAATATGACAAGTCATGTAGTTACATCAGGTTTTAATTCTTTTCAGATAGAATCTCAAGAAGCTTTTCGGGCTTAGATCTCACTAAATGTATGGAAATAACCTTGAACTCCTGCTTCCTTGGGCCCAAGTCCTAAGGGTACAGGTATGGGGCAGGAAGGAAGAAAGGGGACAAACCAGGCCCAGTACGGTATGTCTAACCCATGAAGAAGAAAACATCTACAAGGAAAGGAGATAAAAAAGTTTCGCTAGAACCCCTCTTGTAGCTCTACAGCTAAAGGTCACAACACAAACGGGTTTAACAACTTGTATCCTGCACCGCACCGCACCGCCTTCCTTGTGGTATATGAATCCACCTCTTTACCAGTGGGGGAACTGAGGAGGAGAGTGTCTGGAAAACTGGTTAATATTTTTATTTTTCGGGGAAGCAGAAATAACTACATTTCTGCCATAAACCAGACTATCCTGAGCGGAGCCAGGCGGAGGACACACGTTTGGAAACAGACTCTGGAGACAGACTCAGTGGCTGGTCAAGGAAGGTGATTGCTCATAATTCAGTAGCTCTTCTCGGGGCTGTGTGCAGAGGCCCGGGGAGATGCAGGGGCCTGCCCGCGAGGGCAAAGCTGTTACAAAAGGCTGCAGGTGCCCCCGCGGGCATCGGCATGGCCGGGCCAGTGTGCTCAGAGCTTAAAGTCACCCCATACCATAACCTTTCCCTTCCACGTGTTGAAGTGATCCTGGTGACCGTTTCCCTCCCCCACCCGCTTCCAGACGGCCTCACCGAAGTCCCATTTGCCGCGCGCGGTTAGGGCGAGGCGGGAAAACAAGAGTTAGGCCAACTTTGCAGACTAGACTGGTGCCTGCCTGTGCAGGGGCCGGGAGCGGCCACCGTGGGCTACCAGTTAGGTCGCCCACAGCTCGGCGACCTTGAGAACGACTCTCAGGCTCCTGAGTCCGTGCATCAAACAAGCAGGGGCCAAGCATGCACGCCTGACTCTGACCCCAGCCTGCAGCTGCAAGCGCCGTCGCTCGGGAATAATGGCGGCGCTGTCCAGGCTGTTTTTAATCCAGCCGCAGCCTAGGCGGAAGTGAGGAAGAAAGGAGTCTGGGGTAGAGATGGGGGCTTGGAGGGGGAGGAAAAGGATGGCCGAGCCCGGGCGCGGCACCTCCGGGACCCGCGGGCACGCGGCGGCGGCGGCGGCGGCGGCGGCGAGCCCGCGCCACGGCGCGCGTCCCCGCCCACCGGGCGGAACGGCCGGCGCGCGCTCCCAGCAACCGCGGTTTCTCGCCGCCCTACGTCACGACCGCCGCCGCCTCTGATTGGGCGAGAGGGCCGGGTCACGTGGCACAAACGGAGTCTATAAATCGGGACGAGGGGCAGGCGGTGGTCCGCCATTTCGTGGACGCCAGGGGACGGGGAGCATCTGCGGGGAAGCAGATTCCCGAAGGGCGCGGGTGGGCCTGTCGGAGTGTTGGGAGTTGAGCTTCGGCTTTTTTGAACCCAGGATCTCGGTAAGAGGCCGGCCGGCGACCGGAGGAAGGGAAGTGGAGTTGCTCGGAGTCGAGGCGGGGCCCGGGCGCAATGGCGGCGCCAGGTTGAGACAAAGGGGCGCCGCCGCCATTTTGTGACGTTCGGTCCCGGGCGGCGGCGGGGACACCCGGCCGGGTCGGAGGTGCTTCCAGGCCTCTGAATCCGGCAGTTTTCCTGTTTCCACTGCGGGGAGCCGAGGAGAGCGGTTCCTGCGGGCCGGGGTCCGGAGAGCAGCCCTCTCTGGCCACGTCCTGCATGGCGCGGCCTTTTCACCTGATGGCGCCTTTTTTGCTCCTGGTTCTCTTAGCACGGGGGCCAAGGTTTTTGCATTTTCTAAGTCACGAATCACGGCCGGGGGACCAAGCCTTTCGGCGCCGGAGCCCTCTGCGGTCTGGTTTACTTAGCGATGGTTGAGTTTTTTGCTTTAAGGCTTGGATGGAGTTAGATTTTATTCCTTCCCTAATGGAAGTCCCGGTTCCAGTTGAGTTGGCTTTTGTTCTTGGACCGGGTTTGGCCGCTGTTAACAGGTGTGGGAACCTTCCTTGATTTTCGCCGAGTGGCTTGGCCTCCCAACGGAGTCCTGGGAACAGGGTGGGGTCACGACAAACTAGGATGTGCCTGGACTGGAATTTTTAGTTGGATAGTGGTCGGCTTCACCGTAGGAGAGACCCTGGAAAGGAATTGTTTTCGGAAGTGAGGTTGAAGGCTCACTGAAAGTGTGTCTAAGGTTTGCTGTACGTTCGTGTATAGTCAGTGTCTTCGGCTTTTTTTTTTTTTTTTTTTTTAATGTGAGACAGTATTTTGGGGGGTATGCTGGTGGGGATTGAACTTGGGGCATTGTGTGTGCTAATAAGCAGGCACCCTGCAGGTATGTTATTCTCCCAGACCTCAAGATTGGTTTTTGAACGTGGCTTCTCTTTTTCTATAAAGACGGGTCTCTTTACCAGTCTGACCTCATAACTCATTCCTCTGGCCTAGTGAGTCACAGGTATGCGTGCCTGGCTGTGGTAGCTTTTAATACATTCACGACGTTGTGGAATCTTTGGTTCCAAGGTGTTTCGCTTGTATGTTTTGTTTTTTCCTGAGACAATTCTCTGTAGCCCTGGCTGGAACTCGGTCCCATTGCCTCTGCCTTCTGAGCGCTGGGATTAAAGGCGTGCGCCACCACCGCCCCATTTTGTTTGTTTGTTTGTTTGAGACAGGGTCTCATGCAGCCCAGGCTCTGTATGCTTCAGCTCCTGGTTTTCTTTTTTTTTTTGTGGCCCCGACTGTCCTGGAATTCTCTCAGTCTCTTTGGGATTTTTCTTCAACCTTATTGTTGGACATGCATGAGCTCAAGATCACTTGTCTTTCAACATTTGAATGCCTTAATGCACATAAACTATAAAATACTATTTTTCTCTTCCAACAGCTAGCTTCTTGCCAGTCACTCACTAATCTAGATTTTCCACTGTGGGTGTTTCATATTCTGGCAATTGTAATGTGCTTTTCCGGTTTTAGAATATTTTCAAGATTTTTACACTTGTAGTATTTTTCAGTACTTCTGACTGCTGTATCACATTTTACATGTCTATTTCGGGTAACTTTAGATTGGCACAACTTTCACTATTGTGGCTAGTGCAGCATTGAGCTGTATAGGCTGTGTGTGTAGTGCTAGGGATTAAGTTTTAGGTGCATTCTAGGCAAGCTTCCTACCACTGAACTATGTCCAGACTTTCAAATATATTTGGGGGCAGGGTGGGAACCACATGGAGCCGGTGTGGTGGTGCACACCTTTGAATCCTCCTGAGTTCAAGGCCAGCGGATCTCTGAGTTCCAGGCCAGCCTGGGCTACCAAGTGAATTCCAGGAAAAGTCGAAAAGCTACACAGAGAAACCTTGTCTCGAAAAACAAAAAAATAAAATAAATAAAAGTACGTCTTTAATCCCAGCACTCAGGAGGCAGGCAGGCAGATCTCTTGAGTTCCAGGCCAGCATCTTTTGAGGTGACACTAGCATTGTTCTGGTAGTAAAGGAAGTTTTGTGGCAATGTATCTTAGAAGCTTTTGGGTGTGACTGGATCTTCAGCTGTAGCCCTGCCTAACCTCAAAACTGGTGAGCTTAATGACTACCTTTTTTTAATTTGTTTTTCAAGACAGGGTTTCTCTGTAGCTTTGGAGGCTGTCCTGGCTTTGTAGACCATGCTGGCCTCGAACTCACAGAGATCCATCTGCCTCCCAAGTGCTGGGATTACAGGCGTGTGCCACCACCACCCGGCTAATGACTACCTTTTAAGACTAGGATTACAAGTCCCATGTAAAGGAAGCCTTTTAAGAAACATTTTAGGGCTGGAGAGATGGCTTAGAGATTGAGAGCACTGACTGCTGCTCTTTTCAGAGTTCAATTCCCAGCACCCACATGGTGGCTCACAACCATCTGTAATGAGGTCTGGTGCCCTCTTCTGGCATGCAGGCATATATGTTGGCAGAACACTGTAAGCACAAATAAGTAAATAAATCTTTTAAAAAATAATAAAAAAACACTTTAAGTGCCAGACGTTGATGGCACACATCTTTGATCCCAGCACGGGGAAGCAGAGACAGGTGGATCTCTTGGAGTTCGAGGCCAGCATGGGTCTACAAAGCCAGTTCCAGGGCAGCAAGGGCTGTTAGAGAGAAATTCTGTTTATTTTGTGTTTGGGGGTAGTATATATATATGTACCACAGTGAAGGTCAGAAAGATGAATTGGCAGGAGTTTTTCTACAGTGTCCTGTAGCTCAAATTAGTAAGTTGTCTGGTCCAAATGTGGTAGTTTACCAAGCTGTGGTTGAATAATGAGGTCTGTCCATCTTTCTGTTTCCTGCTGTGATTTCTTCTTCCTGGTTAACTGTTATGTGATGGTGAGAGGGAACAATGGAAAAAGGCTAAAACGGTTGCCTTGCTTTAGAGGGGAGAGGCTGAAATCTGACGTGTGGATTACATTTATTTATTTATTTATTTATTTATCTTGGTTTTTGGGGACAGGGTTTCTCTCTAGCTTTGCACCTTTCCTGAAACTCACTTGGTAGCCCAGGCTGGCCTCGAACTCACAGAGATCCGCCTGGCTCTGCCTCCCCAGTGCTGGGATTACAGGCGTGCCACCCGGATTATGTTTTATTTTTTGAGACAAGGTTTCACTCTATAGCCCTGTCTGGCTTGACCCTCCATGTGTAGACCAGGTTAACCTCAAGCTTAGATCCACCTACACTACACTCTGCTTGAGTACTGAAATTAAAAGCATATCACCACACATGGATTGGTCTGGGGTTTATATGTAGGCTGCCCTCAGACTCAGATTGCCTGCCTCTGCCTGCTGACTATAAACATTTTGTTGGTTTCCAGGGACTTAGGGTATAAAGTATGGGGTGGGGGTAGACTGGGTTCTTTGACAGTACTAGTTGTAGGTTTTGGTAGTCCCTGTGCCCCCACCCCACCCCCGCCTCTTTAGTAGAGGTTATGTGTGCTAGGCTTGAATCCAGAAGCTTGAACATGCGAGACAAAATACCACTAATCTATACTTTGAGGCTTTTTTTAAATTACCGAGGGTTTGTTTTTAACTACATTGCTTGGATAAATTAATATTGTTGGTATTTTTCTGTTGCAGAAATGCATCGTGATTCCTGTCCATTAGATTGTAAGGTGTATGTAGGTAATCTTGGAAACAATGGGAACAAGACTGAATTAGAACGGGCTTTTGGCTATTATGGACCACTCCGAAGTGTGTGGGTTGCTCGAAACCCTCCTGGCTTTGCGTTCGTTGAATTTGAGGATCCCCGAGATGCCGCTGATGCTGTCCGAGAGCTAGATGGAAGGTAATGTTAATGACAATTAGTTAACCTGGTTTTTAATGTTTAAATTTCCTAGGACATGTGGCTGTTTTGTGTTTTAGATGTAGCTATACACTGGTAATTGCAACTCTGCTGGCTGGTTGTCAAAACAGTTGTGCCCCAACATTCCTGCTTTGAGCCAGATGTGGCTTATACCCAAAAGAAATCCAAACGCTTGGCAGTTAGACTGGAGCTCAAAGCTAGCCTTGCTTACATAGCAAGTGAAGGCAAGGATAGTTTTCTGTCTTGATAGACCCCAGGGCCTTGTGTGAGAAAGTGGCTCACAGGAGCTCTGAAGTTACAGGTTGGTTGTTCCTACAAGTGCAGTGAAAGTTTGGTAGGGTCATGCTGCTTAATTCATTGTCATGGCTCTGGACAATGAAGGGAAAGATAATCAACCATATTTGGTGTTTTTCTGTTACTAAGTGGAATTTCTTGTATGCCAGTTGTTTGTAATAATAGAGGGGGTAATATGAAGCAGCCAAAAGATAAGTAGCTTATCTTAAAGCCTTTAGAGAACTATATAGGAAAATTAAAAATTCAAGGGAACAAGTCACAGTAGAAATACATGAGAAATACACAAATAGTTACAGCTAACAGTTATTACTGAGCTCAATCAAGAGTGGTTCAGGGACTGTTGATAGAGATGGCCCAGTGATTAGGAGCAGAGGACCTGGGCTCAGTTTCTGGAGGCCACATGGTGGTTCGCAACTATTTGTAACTGTAGTTTCTGTGTATCTGATGTCTTCCAACCTCCTTGGGCACCAGGCTGGTGCAGGCCCTTATTTCTACATGTAAAATAAAGTTTTCTAAAAAAGTGGTTTAGAGCCGGGTGGTGGTGGTACACCCCTTTAATCCCAGCACTCAGGAGGCAGAGCTAGGCGGATCTCTGAGTTCGAGGCCAGCCTGGTCTACAAAGTGAGTTCCAGGAAAGGCGCAAAGCTACACAGAAACCCTGTCTTGAAAAACAACAAAAAAAGCGTGGTTTAGAATTGTTTTGCTTTTGTGAAACAGGGTCCCATAGCTTAATATAATTTTAAAAAGATTCATAATTTAAGACAAGGTCTCATTTTGTAATCTAGGCTTCAGATCCACCTCCCTGTTGCTGGAATTAAAGGTGTCTATATATGCCAACATACTCAGCCAGACTAATTCATAAGTAGTAAACTTGTTTTCTTGCTTTTAAGAAATTCCATTTGGTAAATTATTTTTTAAAAAAATGTAAGAACTCAGACCAAACAGGGCCGGGGAAACTCATGAAAGTGTCAAATTAGGTTCCATTAGATTTCGGTAGTTTGGGTGAAATGGGGAGAGATGTAGAGGGCCTCCCTGGACCACTGCCTGCCATGACAATTTTGTGATTAGTGACTCTTCTCCTTAGAACACTGTGTGGCTGCCGTGTAAGAGTGGAACTTTCGAATGGTGAAAAGAGAAGTCGGAACCGTGGCCCACCTCCCTCCTGGGGTCGTCGCCCTCGAGATGATTACCGGAGGAGGAGTCCTCCACCTCGGCGAAGGTACTTGAGAGAGCACGTTTCAGAGAGGCATTGGTGTAATGGAGTAGCTAGTAGGAGCAGCTATTTCTGCCTAAGTTTGGTGGGTTTTAACTTACTGTCAACATCGGAGGTTTCTACGAAGCAATTGCTGGGTGTAGCTTGGGGTATGTGAGTTGTGCTGAGTGTTGGCTTTTGTCTGTAGGTGTATATCCATGTTGGTAGTTAGTAACTTCTATCTTGGATCTGTCTTCTAGTTCATCTTCTAGTTGCATCTTTTTCCAAGTCTTCCCTTTACTTCAATTTAGGCCTTTTTCCATTTCTTGACTCCATATTGATCAACATTACATTCAACTAGCTCTTCACAAATGTGTTTTCTACTAGCACAATTGTAATATTTATCAAAACAGGCAGCTGTTTTAATGGTACAACTGGTAAAGTGGAAATCTTTCTGGAACAAACTTAAGTCACTAACCAATAAAGGGGCTGAAAGTATTCCCAGTCATCCGCTCTTGAATCCCCAGTAGGAGAGAATGCAGGTTTTTTTTTTATGATTGAAATGGCATCATTCTTGGACCAGGCAGTATTGCCTGGATGCAAACTCCTCATCTCCTCAAATCAAGCCTCCCAATAGTTTCTGTAGGACTGAATTTACCTCTCACAGGTGAGTGAGGTCCTAGGAGATGGGAGTACAAAATCTTGCCCCTTTTGCTATTTTGAAAAACAACACACTGTTGCCCATCATAATAAAGAGTATTTGTTAGCTAATAGATGGTTGTACTGATGGCTTGTTTTTCATTTTTTTTTGTGCTTTTTGGTCCATCTATTAATAAAAATGAACCCCGTTACAGAGTCACCATCATGTCTCTTCTCACCACCCTCTGAGTCTGCATTAGCCAGTCAACTAGCCCTTTCAGCGTCATGTGACCAGCGCGCCCCATTCAGCTTGGCTGGTGTCGTTTCACATGACCCAGGCTGGCCAGTCGTCAGGTTGCACCGCCCTTTGGTTCCCGAGCATGCTGTTTTCTCTCAGCCTTCTCTCCAACCTTAACCAAATCGGCAGCAGCCACCTCGACCGCCCACACATTCCTGGCCAATCAGCTCAGCTGTTTATTTACCAAATGTCTTCACAACAACTACAGCAGCAGCCTTCGGCTAACAAAAAAGCAGGAAAAATCCACAACACCCCCTTCGCCAACCAACTAAATCCAACGCAACATCTGGCAAAACCTTTTCAGCAAATTCTTCCTGGCCGTCAGTCCGGCAGCCTCACCTCACCATTTCTAGCTTGTTGAAACCCAAAACTAGTAAGTTTTTCCTGCTTATACAGTTTACTGCTGGTTAAAAATAAGGAGTAAGCGGCTTAAAGTAATTCTTTTTTCTGGATCAAAGGCTGGCTGTGCATAATTGAATGGTAACGTACAATATATTGCTTGAAACAACTTTTAAGGGTGATAGGGAACTCATAATGTGACTAGACCTTCAAGTGAACTTATGTGCATGTGTGAGATGCCAAACTAAAATTTTAATATCTCTAACAGATTTTAGCTTTTCTTCCTAGCAAAAATTTGTTAAATCCTATCACCTTTAAATGGTTTTACTAACAGTTTTCAAAATTTAAAAATTTTGGGGGTGAAGTGTGGGCCAAGCTACGGTAATTTTGATGAGCCTAAACACACTCTTAAATGTGACGTCACAAATGCAGTTCTAATGTAGCACTAAATGGCATCGATATTACACCTACCACGTTTTCACAGAAATGACACTATCCACCTGGTACTTAAGTCTTGTTATGGACTTAAAGGTTTGCATGGGTTCCAAATACTGGTTTATGGTACTATTTTTGGAACTACTTGTGGGACTACATTTGGTGTGGTGTTTGGGTAGTGAGTTAGTTTGACATGAAGTTTTGCATTGGACAGATCTGCTGTGAAGCATTCTTTGTTAAATCCATGGTTGGAATACCTGCTTTCACTTGCTTTTTGTTCCTTAATCCTTCTGTGCCTTTTTTTTCTTTTCTTTTTTTATTTTTGGAGGATGAGTGCCAGTTCTTCGGCACATTCACTGGGCCCAACAGTGAGATTGAAAAGTTGGGAAATGCCTCACGCCATATATACTAATTGACAATTAGCCTAATTTTGCCGTTTCTGCTTTTAGATCTCCAAGAAGGAGAAGCTTCTCTCGAAGCCGGAGCAGGTAAATGTTGTGCCCATTCTCAGAAATGGCAGCTTCTGATACTCACTCGTTTAATGAGATTTAGATAACTTTTTAATAACAGCCGTGTTTTGGGTAGCTTATATAGTCAATGTTAAGTTAGAATGAGCCAACCTTTTTCTTTTATAAGGGAAATGTCTAACATTGGCTAATGTGCTGTTTGTTGGCTTTAGGTCACTTTCTAGAGATAGGAGAAGAGAAAGGTCTCTGTCTCGCGAGAGAAATCACAAGCCGTCTCGATCCTTCTCTAGGTCTCGTAGGTAAGTTCACTAATGGCTATTGAAGATAGGCATATATAGTCTTTTTATACTATGTACTAACAAGATACTAATGTTTAAAATTTTGCATTTCTTTTTTTAGCCGATCTAGGTCAAATGAAAGGAAGTAGAAGACCAGTTTGCAAAAGAAGTGATGTACAGGAAAGAACTTCATTTGACAGGAGTATGTACAGGAAATTCAAGTTTGGTTTGAGACTTCATAAGCTTGGTGCATTTTTAAGATGTTTTAGCTGTTCAAATTTGTTTTGTCTCTTGGAACAGTGACACACATAACGATGTAATCCTCTGTGATTCCAAATGGATCATAGGAGGCATATAATATCAAGAATTGTTACTTTACAATGTTCCCTTAAGCAAGATTGACTTTGCTTTGATCTTTAGTTTTTCATAGACTGAAATAAACCTAGATCCTGCCCAGTTAAAGTGTGATGTGCTAATGATATAGAAAGAGCTGGCAGAAATGGAAAAGGCTGTAGTTTCTCTAGTAGCTGGGATACGCGTGGAGCTGTGGGGCAATGATAAGCAGTCTTTAAAAGATGCTGTGAACACAAGCCAATAGGTAAAGGGTGGGAACTGCACTCCAAAGGCTGGCAAAGAGGTTCCTCACCGATTGCTATAGATGGACAAAAAGCTGTTTGTAACATTTTATTTGAAATGGAAGGCTTTAAGTTAGCAGTGTCCTATCAGTTTAAGGGTACATTGTAGAGCTGAACCTTTTGAGTTACTGTGCAAGATATCTTTTTCATGCTGTCATTTGTAATATGTTTGTGAGAATCCTTGGGATTAAAGTTTTGGTTACAAATTGTTGTTTAACTTGAAAGCCTGTTTTTCCTTGCACACTCAGATCTGTGAGCTTGGTATCAAGTCCAAGTATAACATTCCTATTGGAAGCCATACTTATATTTTCTTGTAAAGTGCTTTTGGATTAATAAAATACTAGCATAATTGTGTAGTGGTCAGTTGAACCCACTGTTACCATTGTTCTTATCCCTGGGAAAGCAGTTTCGTTACCCAGTTCTTTCTTTGTAAGAGACTGAACTGAGAGTCACTGGACTAGTGAATAAATTTTTTTCCCTTTGGTTGTCACCTAACTAAGAGTTAGACATTCTTTAGGAGTTGAAGCCAGTTCAGGATCATGACACTGACTGACATTTTAAAATAGCACCAGTGTGGTGTGTTGTAACTCTTTAAGTTGCCCGTAAAAAGTGGCTTTGATCTTCAGCATGAAAACATTCAACAAAGTTTAAAAAGTGGATTTCATTTCATTACTTGAGGTCTTGCATGGGATTCCAAACTGATCCATCATGATGTACAATCCACCATATGGTAAATGTAACGATGCACAGTTGAATATGGAGGCATGCATACCCTTTCTCTTAGAAATCTGGAGCAGTTGTGCTTTCAGATTTTTTTGTTTGTGCAATTAGATTAAATCATAATGCAACAGTCTTGTGGCTTAAGTTTTCTTAAATGTGCTCTTTTGAGATAGTTTTTGGATTTACTGTACTTTGTTTTTATCTCTAAGTCCTCCCTCCAAGAAAACAAAACAAAAACCTGTTAGCTTTCAACAATAAATCTCAGTAAGAAATGAGAGAATTGTGTCCAGAAAGTTCCAATGTGAGCCTTTGAAAGAAGTGTCCATGTTCAGAGGAGATTCTTTTAAATTTAGACTTCTGTTAACATGTTAGGAAATTGGACCCTTTGTCCTTCATGGTAGAATTGAGTGTTTTACTCATTGGCTTTAGCCTAACTGGCTATTGATCATTAATTAGATCACTGAACTGGAAGCCCTGGCACAAGTTTGGTTGATAGGAAATATAGAATGTGGAGATTGAAAACTGAACTGACATTTACACTGTGGGTATTTGGAAATGCTCTTGTAATTTCTGTAGGTCACGTTAGCCAATCTTGATCACTTTGTGAGTGTAATACTAAGTTATGGTTATAGGTGTTCACTAAAGGTCATATACTTAGTGATAATTGGGGTTTCTCACTTCCTTGTGGGTTACCTCTGATGTACATACTTAAGTGTGATGTAGGTGACCTTGGTGTACCATGTAGGTACCAGGTTTTCTAGAGTGACCTAGCACTGTTAATGGAAGAGTTACAGGAAAAAAACACCAGAGTTCTCTACCAATCATGGGTTTAGTGCCTTGTCTAAAGGCTTTTCTTTGCAGAATCCCAGGTGGGATTTTTTTTTTGTTGGATAATCTCTTCCAGTTGTCTATTTTTATACTGCCAGACTGTTGCTTTCTGGTTTTTCTTTGGGGAAGGGGCATAAAAGATTTTTATGATTAAAGACACTGACAAAAAACTGGGTTGGAGTATATTTTTATCTAAACAATTCGGTAGCATTGAGTTTTATTTTGCATTACACCAATACTTACCCTGTCTTACACAGTGTTTATTGCATACCTGATACACTGTGACCTTGATCTTGAAAGGGCTCTTGAACCATGCTGTGATAGTCTATTTGGGTTTTGTACATGCAGTATTTCCTTGGTTGGATTCTAAGTATGTAGTGTTTAGGTATATCACTTAATATCAGCAAAGGCCTGTTGCAGCTGAGCCATCCTGCTCCTAAGGCCATACCTTTGCTGCTTGAGGCTGGGTGCTGAACCCATGAGTCACACAGGTAGAGACAAGAACTGTGCTACTTAATCATGCACCCATTGAGTAAGCCTTCTCATTGGCTCTCCAAAAGACTTCTAACTCAAGAGGAATGTGATCCTGTCACCTACATGGCAGTTTACAGCTAGTAATGCCAGTTCCAGGGGATCTGATGCCCTCAGGAGGCACCCATGCAAACAAAACAGCAATTCATGCTCAGGAAGTTTAAGGAAGAGCATTGGCTGCTCTCACACCGGACTGAAGCTTGTTTTCTAGCACTGACAGCTCCTTGCTGTCCATCTCAAGGGATCTGATTCCATGTTCCTTTACCAGACATGAACAAAGTGCACACATGTATGTGGGAGGAAGCAAAAACTTCTGCAAATGTCTTTAATGTCCAGGAACTGGAGCTGAGTTGGGTGGGTTTTTGGTGACACTGTTGGATAGAATGGAGCCAGCCAGCATTGAAGATGGAACATATAGAGACATCCCTGGGCTCCAGAACATTTGGTTTGGGTCATGCTGGCATCCTGGACAACAGCTAGTCTCTAATGACAGTAAGGGTTTTAGGCTTTTTTGTCCAGCTTCCGGGGAAAGCCAGGAAGGTGGTGAATATACAGTGAAGTGTTGCCTGTTTGGGGAGCAGCACTTAACCAAGCTGGCATTTCTGACTGAACTTGGACATGAAATGGCTAGAAATAATGAAGTCACCCCATATGATGTCATTTATAATAGGTGAACACTGGCTGCAAACTTGGAGCAGCTTTCTGGCAGATTGGATGTTTCTCTGGTAGTAACTCAAGAGGGAGAAGTCCTGAACCTTGGCCAGCCCTGGGTACAAACCCATTCCACTTTAGTTATAAGAGTTACAATCTTAGTAGTTTAGACAAGTACTTTTTATGAAGTAACATGTCAGAAAAAGAAGGACCTGTGTTCCTAAGTACTATCAAGGTTTTAGTTGTTAATACAAGGGCTGGAGAGATGGCTTAGGAATGATGAGAATACTGCCTTTCCAGCACCCACAGTTTCAGCTGCAGAGGATCCAGTGTCCTCCATGGGTACTACATGCCTTTCACATGCAGGTGGTTCAGTTTTGTGGATTTGATCAAGTGTGCAGATAGAAAAAAGCAAGCTCATCTTTTCTCTGCCTCCCAAGTCCTGGGAATAAGGTTGTGTGCCACCCCCTCCCAACAATTTTTTTTTTTTTTTTTTTTTTTTTTTGAGCTGAGGCTTGAACCCAGGGCCTTGTGCTTGCCCAAGCGCTCTACCTCTGAGCTAAATTCCCAACCCTAGATTTTCATTTTTTACACTACTTAATTGTGTGAAGAGAAACCAGGCCAGCCCCGAACTTGAGTCTCTTGCAAATAAAAACTCTTGGGTTTTTTTTTTTTTTTTTTTTCCATTTTTTTTTTTGAAACAGGGTTTTTCCTGGGTAGCCCTGGCTGTCCTGGAACTCACTTTGTAGACCAGGCTGGCCTCAAACTCAGAGATCCACCTGTGATTAGCTTGCCTCTGCACCACCACCACCACCAAGCAAATCAAATCTTAAATGGGTTAGAGAGATGGCTTAGAGGTTAAGTAAGCACTGGCTGCTCTTCCAGAGGTCCTGAGTTCAATTCTCAGCACCCACATGGTGGCTCACAACCATCTGTAACGAGATCTGGTGCCCTCTTCTGGCCTGCAGGGATACGTGCAGGCAGAACACTGTATACATAAAAATAAATACATCTTTAAAAAAATTTAAACAGTACCAGCACCCTACTGTGGACCTCCACAATGTGGAGGTTAGCCTCCACATAGGCTGGTACTTTGCTTAGTACACAATTGCTTGTGCTAAGTGCTCAAGTAACTTTGAAAACAGCTCTTGGGAAGCTGGCTGTCAAGGCAACCTATTCCTAGCTATGTAGGAGGTGCACAAGGTTACCTTGAATCAAATCAGTTCAAGGTCAGGAGAGATTATTTTAAGCCTGAGAATGTTAGGTTTGTAAGAGGATCTTTCCAAGTTACAGAGATTGGCAGTTGGGAAATATGCGTGGAGGACAGTTAGCTGGCTCTTTGAGATGGGTTTTGGGGGCCTAGCAAATGTATGCCAGCAGTAGCAAGCCTGAGCCTCCCTGTCCATTCCATCACTTGGGGACTGGGGTGGGGGGGCAAGTTGCATCAAATGAAGCTACCAGGAATCCAAAGGGCTGCAGTTTGGCTTTGTGCCAGGGACAGGGCACACTTCATCCTTTCTAAAATAGCTTTAATGGGTGTTTTTATGTATGAATGCAGGTGCCCATCGAGGCCAGAAGGGGGCATCTGACTCAGCTACAATTACAGGCATTTATGATCTGGTGGAGCAGCAGGTGTCCTTTATCAATCCCTTTGCTTCTGAGAGGGTGTCACTGTAGCCCATGCTGGCCTAGACTGGACAGTCTGAACGACACTGCTGGGGTTACAGGTGTGAACCACCATGATGCTCTGGTGGATTTTTAGAGCCTGTGTGTGACGCCCAAGGATTCTAGCAGTCAGATAAGATGTCAGTAGAAAAGGCTTTCTGCCTTCCACTGCGGTAGTTCCCATTACTGGTGCTGGGGACCCCTGGCAGGGTTTCCAGGAGAAAGGCAACAGCCAGAAGGGCAGGAAGCTCAGATAGATCCCAGGTGTGCTTTTCTCATAAAGGACTCCGACCCTGAGGGTGGGATGTAGGTGCTGGCTAATTGGGGAACAAAGTAAATGGTCTCCACTATAAGATTTACTCCTCCACCCCAGTTTATTAGTTGTTTTTTGTTTTTTGTTTTTTTAAGAGTCTCATGTATCCCAGATTGGCCTAAACTGGCTACAAAAATGACTTTATCACAAAATAGTAAAGGGTTGATATTTACAAAAAAAAAGTCCAAGGGGATGAGGCTGGACTTAAGTTGATGGAGTACTTTGCATGTCTAGATTTTTTTTTTTTTTTTTTAAATATCAATCCTTTACTGTTTTGTGATAAAGTCATGTTTGGAATTGAACCCAAGGGCCTTGTGAGGGTAACATAAACCATCAGTCCAGGGCCTTGAGTGCCAAGAACATACTCACTTGGAGCTCTTGCACTAACCCCAGGTGTTTCTACACCCAACACTGAATTATAGGTATGCAATGTAGGTATGTGTGTAGCTCCGCAACAGCATTGCCTAGCATGCTCTAGACCCTAGCAAGGTTTGATCCTCAGTGCTTTTGTGTGTGTGTGTGTGTGTGTGTGTGTGTGTGTGTGTGTGTGAGAAAGTCAGTATGTGAAGCATGAACTTAATAAAATAATAAGCAGTTTAAAATTATGAGACGGCATAGATGCTCAAAGCACTGCATACAGGCAAGTCGCAGTGGAGATGCACAGACTGATGTTAACTGTGGCCAGGAAGGGGCCTGGAGCTCCGGTAGTAAGACATGGCCGGGCAAAGGTGCTGACCTGTAAGATGGCACAGCCATTGTTTTCACCAGCACGCAGCTCCTCACAGCTAACATGCAAATAAGTCCCACACTAGAACAGGGTGGCCTGCCTGCTCCTCCCCTGACACCGCATCTGCCACTGCAGGTGTGTGCCAGCAAGCACCACTAGGCTCCAAGCTTTTCCAAGCCTTAAAGTACACTTTGTATTTCATTCTTAATGGATTCAGTGCCTCGGAGGGCAGTCATTCCAAGATGGCAGGCAGTTAATATGGCACCATTTCCCCAAAGCTAAACACGCCCCTAGCCTATGGACAGTTTCACAAACCTCTGAGGAGTCAGTTGCCCAGCTGCCCACTAGGAGGCAGTACTGCCCTGCTGAGAATCCTGGGACCCAATCCTTTGCCTGAGGCCATGCATCTGTGGTGCAGAGCTGAGTCAACATTGACAGTAATGGCGTTGATAGGAGTTACTGAAGTGGGCATTCCTTGGAATCACACATTTTACTTATGTTCCCATCGACTCTGGAGCCTCACTGACTGAGGTGGTCCATGTCATATATGCTGAAACTAAGGCTCAGGGCTGAGACTCAGCCGTTTGTGTGGAAGATTGTGACTTCCCAGTCTCAGCTCCAGAACCTGAAACCCTGTTCAGAAGCACACAGAAGTGCTTGGTTGGTGGAAACTGACAAATTCACAGCCCCGTGGCTTTGCTCAGGGTTTAATGAGTGAAGAGACCTTAGGGATGGCTAGAGACATTAATTTTCTAACTTTCAAGGTAGAGAAACAAGCTGGGTGTGGTGGTGCTCCTTTTTACCCCAGCACTTGGGAGGCAGAGGCAGGTAGATATTTGTGAGTTCGAGGCCAGCCTGGTCTACAGAGTGAGATCCAGGACAGGTGCAAAGCTACACAGAGAAACTGTCTGGAAAACAAACAAACAAACATAAAAATAAAGAATAAATGGATAATACAAGTATGTGTGTGTGTGTGTGTGTGTGTGTGTGTGTGTGTGTGTGTGTGTGTGTGCAGCCCAGCTGGGGCCACCTCTCTGCTTGTACAGTTTCCTGGCCAACCAACCCTTCCCGGTGAGAGGGTGCTGGCACCTTGCCAGGCACCCTGGCAGATAAAGCTTCAGACGGATGGCAAACAGTACTCTCTCCAGGAGTCAACACAGGTCTGATGGAGCCCGTGGTTTGTGGCTGTGCCAGCCCCAAGGCTGCCTTCCCGCCCTCTGCTTTTATCATTCCTGTTCCCGTGGCTAGGTTGGGACTCTTGTCACAGGTGAGACTCCTGTGAGCGGGGCACCTGCACACCTCAAACCACCACAGACCTGCCTGCCCACCCCCCCAGGGCAGGCCCACACTGCATCGCCCCATCGTCAGAGTGGAGCCTGCACAGGGCTGGATGCAGCGTCGCCAGGGCTGGCCCTTGATGGCAGCAGACTCGTGGCCACCAGGTGTTGCCGCTGAGTGAGTGAGGCACAGTGGAACAGGTGGGCTGCCCACCCCCAGCATCTCATAAATGTCACTCACCGTCCGCATCTGTTCTTTGAAAGAGACCCTCCTTTGCAGACCACAGAACACCTAGAAAATGTACCTTTAGTTTGGTTTCCTGAAACAGGGTTTCTCTGTGTAGCCCTGGCTGTCCGGGAACTTGCTCTATAGACCAGGCTGGTCTCAAACTCAGAGATCCGCCTGCCTCTGCCTCCTGTGCTGGGGTTAAAGGTGTGCGCCATCACTGCCTGGTTTTTTATTTTTTTCTCTCTCTCGAGACAGGGTTTCTCTGTGTAGCTTTGCACCTTTCCTGTGGTAGCCCAGGCTGGCCTCGAACTCAGAGATCCGTCTGGCTCTGCCTCCCCAGTGCTGGGATTAAAGGTGTGCACCACCACCGCCAGGCTTTTTTTTTTTTTTTTTTTTTTTTTTTAATAGCATATGTGGTGGTTTGAATGTATTTGGCCCCCATAATCTCACAGGGAGTGGCACTATTAGGAGGTGGCCTTGGAGGAAGTGTGTCACTATGGGGGTGGGCTTTAAAGTTTCATATACTCAGGATACTGCCCAGTGAATTAGTTGACTTCCTGTTGCCGAGCACTCTCAGCTCCAGCACCATGTCCGCCTGCATGCTGCCATGCTCCCTGCCTTGATAATTGACTGAACCTCTGAAACTATTAGTGAGCCACCACAATTAAATGTTTTCTTTATAAGAGTTGCCATGGTCATGGTGTCTCTTCACAGCAATAACTAAGACAGCATATTACATAAAAAATAGATTTACTTTTATTATTTTATGTGTATGGGTATTTTCCTGCATGTATGCCTTTGTACCATGTGGGTGACCAGTGCCCACAGAGACCAAAAGGGGGTGTTGTGTCCCCTAGAACTGGAGTTACTGTTGTGAGCCACCATACGGGGTGCTGGTAATCAAACCTGGGCCCTCTGGGAGAACAGCCAGTGCTCTTAACGGCCTGAGCATCTCTTCAGCCTATACCCTCTCTCACTCAGGCAGTGTCTCACTGTAACCCTGACTGTTCTTCCAGAGGACCCGGGTTCAATTCCCAGCACCCACATGTTGGCTCACTACTGTTTGTGACTCCAGTTCTGGTACCCTCCCATAGATGTACGTGTAGGCAAAACATCAGTGCACATAAAAAGAATTTTTAAAAAAGATGTGTGCTGCTACACTTGGATGCTTCCCTCTCTGTCTACTTCCTTTCTTCCTCTTAGAAAATGACTTTAGAAGCCCCACAGTGGTGGTGCACACCTTTAACCCCAGCACTGGGGAGGCAGAGGCAGGCGGATCTCCGAGTTCCAGGCCAGCCTGGTCTACAGCGAGAGAGATCCAGGACAGCCAGGCCCACACAGGGAAACTCAGTCTTGAAAAAAAGACTGTTGTTTTCTTGAAAGAGAAAGTCTCTGTAGCCCAGGCTGGCCTAGAATTTACTGTGTGGCCCAGGCTGGCCTCCATCTCAAAGCAATCCTCCTATCTCTGCCTCCCAGGTGCTAGGGTTCCAGGTGTGGGCCACCATGTTTGTGTGGCGCATTTGTGGGTTCTCTTGCCCAACCTCCACCCCCAGCTGTGAAGTGGAGCCACAGGCTCTCCCAGGCTTGTTGGGACAAAGCCATGAGGTGACATATGGGAGGCACCGGGCCTGGAGGAAACCCAGTAGTTGGCAAGCTCGGCGTTTCCCTCTATCCACTGTACTGCACCTTCATTAATTACTTTTCGTTCCAAGGTAATCCACCTGGCCATAAAAGGAAAATCAGAATAGACAACAACGGGCCAGGGAGCTGGCTCCTCCATTTTTCCTGTGTGTTTCGTTCATTCTGTGTGACTTATTCTGGGATGTTTCTTCATGTGTGTTTAAAGGGTGTCTGGTGACATCACATCTTCAGTTTTCAAATGGGGGAACGTGCATTCCTGAGAGAGGAGGTGCCTTCTAAAGGTCATTTGAAACTGGAAGCTTCTGAGTCCAGGCCCAGTGTCCCAGAGTCAGGGACAGAGGAGACTCGGGGCATACCTTGGGTTTCTCTACACACCCTGAAAGCTCATGACACCATATTCCCTGTGGGGTCCTTGATCATCCGCACCGACAACAAACACCCCTGCTTCATTGTCCTGTCCTAAATCCTGGGATTAGGGAGGTTGTGCGACTTCTGGGGAGGAGGGGTCTCAGCCCCCTCGGTTTGGCTTCCCTGGGAATTCTGGGTTGGAACTGCCTTCCACCTATCAGAACCCAAGGACTAGCATTCCGGGTATTTCCCCTCACTTTCAAGGGTGTTTTGTTTTTCCTTTGTTTTGTGGTCTTTGCTTTTCCTGTTTTTTGCCTGACTGTTTTGGGGTTCCCAGCAGGTACTGCCATTGTTTTGTGGTCTTTGCTTTTCCTGTTTTTGCCTGACTGTTTTGGGGTTCCCAGCAGGTACTGCCATTGTTTTCTGCAACACACATTCACACATTTTTCTAAATATAACCCCATGTTAAAGTTGTACACAGTCAGTGCCCCGTGGACAAGCTGTGTCCCCAGATCTGCATCGTGCAGAATGCAAAAAGGCACATCCAGCCAACCCTGGCACCGTGACAGCCATGCCATCTCTCTGACGTGGTCCCGTCAGGGGCCCACACAGGTGCCAGTGTGTGGTCAGATCTGCTGGTCCTGAGGGTCCTGTGGGCAGGGACAGGCTGAGTGAGGTGGCACGCCCCTGTGTGAGGCATCCCATCTGTCCCTTCTCCATGTTGCCCTGGAGCAGATGGTGATGGGTCAGTCTTGGCTGGCGCTTCAGGCCAGATGTGGCCTTGATAAGGAGACATCTTGGGCTGTGAAGTTTCTTCCCAAACCAGCCGTTCCTAGGATTCAGGGTCTCCAGGAGGAGAATGATGCTTTGTGAGGGGCAGTTCTGGGGACAAGGAGGTGTCCCATGTGATGACTCACGGGCTGTATCAGGCTACATGGTAGGCTTTAGTTCCTCAAGAGATTTGGAACATACTAGTTAGTATTTGGTCAAGCTTGGGATATTCTCTTAACAGTCTGGGACCAGGTGGATGATGGCTCAGTGGGTAAAGACCTGGTGTCACATCTGGCAGCCTGAGTTCCCTGAGACCCACTCACATATTGAGAAAGAAGGAGTCCTTATCACCCAAGCTGGCTTAGAATTTACTAGGTAGAATTTGTTAAGAAATTATCATTTTTCAGTGAGTAAATAGCCATGTTTTGAAAGAACAAAAAATGGTTTGAATGTTATATCAAAAATCCTCTGACCTTTCTGTATGTATACACACACACACACACACACACACACACACACACACACACAAATCTTCCCTCCTTATTTGAGACAGGGTCTCTCTATGTAGCCATAACTGTCCTGGCTTTCGCTATGTAGACCAGGCTGGCCTCAAAGTTACAGAGATCCTTCTGCCTCTGTCTCCCAAGTGCTGGAATTAAAGGGGTGCACTACTACTGCCTAGCTAGATACTCAGAAGTTTTTCTTTTTTTCTTTTTTTTTTTCCAAGACAAGTTTTCTCTGTGTAGCCCTGCCTTTCCTGGAACTCACTCTGTAGACCAGGCTGGCCTTGAACTCACAGAGATCCACCTGCCTGTGCCTCCCAAGTGCTGGGATTAAAGGTGTGTACCACCACTGCCCGGCTGTTTTTGTTTTTTGACAGTTTCTTTATGTAGCCCAAGACTGAACTTTATATAATTATTTTTATTTTTTTAAAAGATTTATTTATTTATTATGTATACAGTGTTCTGCCTACATGCATACTTGCAGGCCAGTTGAGGACACCAGATCTTATTATGGATGGCTGTGAGCCACCATGTGGTTGCTGGGGCTTGAACTCAGGACCTCTGAAAGAGCAGTCGGTGCTCTTAACTGCTGAGCCATCTCTCCAGGCCCTAGCCTGAACTTTCTATGTAGACTAGGCTGGCCTTGAACTTGGCAGAGATCCTCCTGCCTCTGCGCCCTGACTGCTAGAGTCTAAGCATGAGCCAACATGTCTTGCTGTTTATTGATTCCAATCTTCTTTTTGAGACAGGGTCTCATTATTGTAGCCTAGGCGGGCTTTGAACTCTCAACCCTTCTGCCTGAGCTTCCCAAGTGCTGAGATTGCAGGCCCGTGCTGCCTGGTCCACAGTAGTGTCAGGGACAATTTGGGGTAGAAAGGCTCGAAGGAAGGCTTTCCTTTAACCTTTTCTTGAGAGCACAGGACTCAGGAGGTGAAAGACCTGGTTCCCTGCTAAGCCTGCTGAAGGTGAGCTGAGGACCCACCTGTCCAGCAGCCACACCAACTCAGGATGCCTGTAGTCCACGGCCTCGAGTGTATGTTCTAGGGAATACAGCCGAGCCACAAAATGTAGTCACCTCAACATCATGAAAACACAACGAACTCTCTGCCAACACCCTCTAGACTGCATGCAGTGGCCTGGTCCCCAACTCACTGCCATTCAACATGCTTCCAAAATGGCAGCAGGCCGGCGGTGGTGGCGCACGCCTGTAATCCCAGCACTCGGGAGGCAGAGCCAGGTGGATCTCTGTGAGTTCGAGGCCAACCTGGTCTACAGAATGAGTTCCAGGACAGGCTCCAAAGCTACAGAGAGAAACCCTGCCTCGACATGCGCCCCCCCCAAAAAAAAAAACTGGCAGCAGGTGCTGGGGTTGGTAGAGAGCTAGCTTAGCATGCATGAGGCCTTAGGTTCGCCACTAGCACCACATAAAACCGGGCAGGAGGGCACACACTGGTAATCCCAGTTCTTGGGAGGTAGAGGCGGGAGGATCAGAAGTTCAAGGTTTAAGAAAAGCAAACAGAAACAAAGAAGAAAGGCTGTAGGCGAGGGACCAGCGGCTAAGGAAGCTTCTTCCACTTGCAGAGGACCTGAGTTCAGTTCCCAGTACCCATGTCAGGAGGTCCACAACTGCCTGGAACTCCAGCTCCAGGGGAGCTGACACCTCCTTATGGCCTTTGAGGGTACACACACATGTGGCACACACACACAATCATAAAAATGAATCTTAAACCGGATGGCGGCGGCGGCTGCGGCTGCGGCTGCGCAGGCCTTTAATCCCATCTCTCGGGAGGCAGAGGCAGGCGGATCTCTGTCAGTTTGAGGCCAGCCTGGTCTACAGAGCGAGATCCAAGAAAGGCGCAAAGCGACACAGAAAAACCCTGTCTCAAAAACAACAATGACAAAAACAAACCAAAAACCCCACAAAAACAACAAACAAAACAAAAAATAAATCTTAAGTTCAAAGTCAGTCAGCTACATAAGAAATATAAGGCCAGATTGAGGGGAGGATGACCCAGTCCAATGCTGTGTATTAAAATCAATCCACACGAGTCTATTTAATGGGTAATAGGGATTTATTAAGCTATAAATTGAGGAAGTACACTCAGGAACACAGAACGCAGCAGACAGCTGAAGCTGTCCTCTGCTCTGACTGGAACCAATCCACCTGGCAGTTCAATCAGACCAGGAAGCAGACAGCAGGGAGAAGGCATGTGACCCTTCTCTTCTCCCTTACCCTTAGGAGGTCACATACAACGGCAGGAAGCACCGCCTCCTCTGGGCCCTATAGCCCAAGGTCACGGGCGGAGCAAATCCCACTATAGCTGTGGTGGCAGGCATTCCATGCCTACAAAACACTGAGCATGAATACAGGAGAACAGACTACCTGAAAGGCTGCCAGGAGGCAGGGACCTGGAAGTGACCTCAGAGAGGAAAAAAATGCACAAAGTGGGAGGTGAGAAAAATCAGCCATCACTTGGGGACAGGATTAAGTTACCCACCACATCTGAAAACTTAAAAAAAAAAAAAAAGCAAAACACAAAAAACAAAACAAAACAGTAAAATACGAACACAAATGAGACGGCTGAGCCTTTAAGGGCACTGGGTTCAGTGGACCCCGTGTTCAGTTCCCAGGACCCACATTACAGCCCACAACCATTTGACAGCCCCCCTTTGGACTCTTTGGACACCAGGCATCCACATGATGTACACGCAGGCAGAACACCCAGGTAAACAAAGGGAGACCGATGAAGTTCCTCCCTCTGGAAGCTCCTTGGTTCTGGGCTGAAAGGCGACACATTCTAGTGCCTCACCCCAGCAGGGCTCTAAAGAGCACCCCAGGAGGGTGAGGATCATCAACCACACCCACTGCTGTCTCCTTCAGGCTATGTTGCCAGCAACCTGTAACTGATGACGGTGGCCTGGGTCATCATGAGCACAGACCAAACTCACTGCTAGGTTCGCCCAAGTTTCCTGTGCCAAGGAAGGTATCTGCAAAACGGCAGTCACAACTTCTGGTGGCTGGCATGTGTTGTGTGTGGGGGTGTTGGGGAGAGGAACCTGCCTTTAGCCAGTCTGTGCTTCCTCAGAAGAGGGCATGCAACCTTCCTACCCTGGGCTAGCCTTCCAGGCCACTGCCCCTCCCTGGGCACAGGGTCTGCAGTTCCGCCTCAGATCACAAGGTGGCAGCAGGTAGCAGTTCCAGGCAAGCGATGTACACCAAAAAGTCTTCGAAGTAGATGTTTTATTTCATTTATTTTTGAGATTTGAGACAGGGTCTAAAATTCATCCTAAACTTACTTTTTCTTTTCTTTTCTTTTCTCTTCTTTTCTTTCTTTCTTTCCTTCCTTCCTTCCTTCCTTCCTTCCTTCCTTCCTTCCTTCCTTCTTTCTCTCTTTCTCTCCCCCACCTCTCTCTCCTCTCTCTGGTTATTCTGGGTTTTGCTATGTAGACCAGGCTGACTTTGAACTCACTGAGATCTGCCCACCTCTGCCTCCTGAGTGCTGAGATTAAGGGCATGCCCCACCCACCCACCAAGCAACCTCCCTAATTTCAAGTCCAGGCCACCACCAAGCCTGGTTTGTGCAGTGCTGATGATCGACCCCAGGTCTTTGTGCACTCCACCACTGGACATGCAACCCCAGCCAGGACTGGCTCATGTATTAAACATGAATAGGGAGCTGGACAGATGACTCTGCTCTTGCGACTCCTTAGAGGACCAGAGTTCGAGTCCCAGTTACTTCCTGTAACTCCACACACTCACACACATAACATAAAGATAAACGCATCTGAAAAGATAAAGAACCAGGTCCGTGGAGGTGTTCTCTCTTTCCACTTTATGTGGGTTTGGGCATTGAACTCAGGTCATCAGGCTTTCCAGGCAAAGGGACAAAGGCTTATCTCACTGATATCTCTTGCCCTAGAAGGTGAATCTCTATAGGTCCTCCTCCATTCACTATCACAGAGATCAATGCACGTGTGTGTGTGTGTGTGTGTGTGTGTGTGTGTGTGTGTGTAGGGGTACTCTCAAGTACATGCACGTAAGGGGTGACTATTTGCCTATGTGTAAGCCTATAGTGTAATGTATGACTGATCCCGTAGCTGGCAGTGTGTGAGGCGTGCCCTTGTGACTAAATCCGGGTAAAAGTGATGTAACTGTGTGTGTGAGAGGGTGTGCAGGTGACTGGCTATATGGGATGCGGCCCTGTGACTGAATGTGGATGAGTGCCACTGTATGATTGTGGGGTGGGGGTGGGGCCAGCAGGCTCAGGTGTCGCCAGAGAGGCGGGGAGGAAATTATAAACCTGGGCGATGGCCCCTTATCAGCCAGTCTTTCTGCCGGGTCCACAAGGGCAGAGGGCCAAGTCCATGCAGATAGGAGGTGCTGAGAGCCAGAGGTACTGGAAACGAGGAGGTGGGTCCCTCCACTTGGAGTCCTAATGGGAAAGCCAGGGCCCATGCTACAGTCCCTTCAGATCTGGGATGTGGCTGAGCTTGCTGCTGAAACGGCTCCATTTTCTATGGAGCAGGCAGGAGAGGGGACCTCCCCCAGCTCAGTTTCCACACCTGCCAAGTGGTAGGAGCCGTGGTCACCCGGACAGGACCCTGTAGAGTGAGAGAGTTTCTGCTCTACTGCATTTGGAGGGAGGGCCTACTGTGGGGCCAGTGTCCACGTGGCAGTGTGGACAGGGGCCAGGAGAGGAACCCACTCAGAGCCTGGCACAGCACTGCTCTCCACGGCTGGCAGTTTTCTGTCCTCTGCCACCTCAGCCTTCCAGGGACCACTGCCCTCTGGCTAGTGTGAACTTGCTATGCCAGGGGCTGGGTGTCTGGAACGGCAGTCTGGAGGGGCTGACCTTGGGTGGCAACCCTACCCAGCTTCTGCCGGGGCTCTTGGCATCTGAGCATCCTGGCTCTCTGAGAACTCCAGCTTGAACTTCACCGGATTCTCTTCTTGTTGGGAACTGGGTGGGGGAGCTTCGGCTGTCATTAGGGATTATTTTCGATCTACTGCCTTCCATCAGGCGCCGGCTAGAGTCAACTGGTCACCATGGAATTTCTTTTTTTAGTGTGTCAACAGCTGGGTTGTAGGCAGTTGTCGCCCGGCCAGGGCGGGAAGGACGGCTGTTCATGGAGCTAGCTGCCTGGCTCGGATTTCCTGGGCAGACACTTGCTGCCTTTCATCTCACACCCAGGGAGCCGGAAAGTGCCTTCGAGACCACACGTCTAGTTATTCCGAGGGCTTCACCTGGGAAGCCCTTTCCTAATGTGAAAACCACACAAAAAGAGCAGTTCACGGAGCGGGAGCACTTCTTCACAGCACCCCTCCCCTTGGCCGCCCCCAGAGGTGGTGAGCACACAGTGCCAAGTCAGAGAGGAAGCCGAGAAAGCATCAAAATTCCCGGCCCGCAAGCCGCGGTGTGAGTTTCGGTGCAGGGTCTGAGGCTGGGGGAGGGGAGAGGGAGGCTGGTGTTGGAATGGAAAGCTCTGGTAGGAACTGAAGGAACCTGGCCTTTTAAGAGGTAAGAACTGCAAGAGCAAAGGTGTGTGTGTGTGCTTGTGTGCACACCCACATGCACTCGAGTGTGTCAGAAAAGCAGTTGTCCTGAGCAGATCACAGAATGAAGAAATTCCACACATTTATTGAGTGTCTCTTATGTGCCTGGTACTTTTCCGAAGCTATGAATGAGACAAAGTCCTTCTTCTATGCGGCTGTAGAATAAGAACAGAAACAATACTAGATGGGGTGGTGGGATGGCTCAGTGGGTAAAGGTGCTTGCCACCAAGCCTGATGACCTGGGTTTGATCCCAGGACTCACATAGAAGAAGGAGAGAATGTATTCCTGTAACTGTCTTCTCACTCACTAGACATGCGCTGTGGCATGCATACACAGACAGACAGACAGACACACATGCACATAGACAACACACAGAGAGACACACACATGCACACATTATACAGGCATACACACACAGACACACAGAGACGCACAGACACAAACATATTATACATGCATACATACACAGACATACACACAGAGAGACGCACAGACACACATACATGATACACATACAGACACAAACACAGACACATGCACAGAAAAACACAAAAGCACAGGTGCACATACATACATGCCCACACACAAATATGCGCGCACACACAAATGTAATACAGTTTTTAGAACAGTACTAGCTAACGTGATCATGACAAGCCAGGCATGGTGGGTGGAGCATGCTTTAATCCCTGCACTCCAGAGGCAGAAACAGGCAGATCTCCGGGCTGGAGGTCAGGCTGGCCCACACAGCAAATCCCAGACCAGCCAAGGCTATAGAGTGAGACCCTACCTCAAAAAGAATAAATTGTTTTTAAAGGTGGGGGGGTGCCGAAAAGATGGCTCTTTGGCCCAGAGCTCCAGCAGAGGAGCCAGGCTTGGCTCCCAACACCCACATGGTGGTTCACAGCTGTCTGTAAGTCCAGTTTCAGGGAATCGGATGCCTTCTTCTGGTCTCCTTGGGCACCAGGCACACAGTGGTTCACAGACATACATGCAGACAAAACACCCATACAAAAAACTTTTTTTTTTTTTTTTGGAGCTGAGGATCGAACCCAGGGCCTTGCGCTTGCTAGGCAAGTGCTCTACCACTGAGCTAAATCCCCAACCCCATAATTTTTTTTTTTTTTTTTTTTTTTTTTTTTTTTTTTTTGAGATAGGTTTTCTTTGTGTAGCCGGGCTGTCCTGGAACTCACTCTGTAGACCAGGCTGGCCTTGAACTCACAGAGCTCCACCTGCCTCTGCTTCCTGAGTGCTGGGATTAAAGGTGTGCAACACCACTGCCTGGCAATAAATGATTTTTTAATTAATTAAAACATCTTTTTACATCCTTTCTTTGTTTCGTGTGTGTGAGCGTGGGCATGCATGGTGTGGCACACGTGTGGAGGTCAGAGGACACCTTTCAGGGGTCAATATTCTCCTTCCATCACGTGGTTCCAGAGGTTCAGACTTGGCGGGAAGCACCTTTGCTAGCTTGGCCCATTGGCCTCGCTCATCTGCCCTCCTCTTCCTTCCTGTGAGGCCTGGGGACCACCAGCCCCTGTGGTGGCAGCCTGTAGGCCCCTTGCCTGGCCAGAGCATGCTGCCATGAAGGTGGCCTGGCTCCTGTTATCTCCCTGCCTGCAAGCCGTTGCCAAGCCCACATCACAGTCCCAGAGGGTGTGTGGGAATTCTGGCTTAGGCAAGAATTTTGGGGTTTCCAGCACCTGGCTAGTCCCAGGCCTCCATGCACCTACACAGATGCCACCAACTGCCACCAACTGCAGGATTCCGTCAAGTCTCCTCCTGCCTCCAGAAGGGCCTGTGCCCTCCCGTCACGGTCCCCCTTCCCTGTGCCCCCTTCACTAACCCTGCCCCTCGCCCTGTAGTTGACCTTCTAAACTCAGCTCGGCCTTCAGGCACACATGGCAGGGATGCTGGGCAGGGCCTCCACAGGCGGGAAACTGTTGGGAAGGAGTTTCCAGGTTGTCAGCCTGGCAAGCCCTTGAGGGCTGGAAACTCCTGCTGGGAATTTTTCCAACCTTCTGACAGCTGTTTCTTCCCTTCTCGTGGTTTTATTATTTTTGTTCACTTCCAAATCCTCCTTTCGCTTTCAGTGTGGCGGCCAGGACTGGTTGGGAGGGTGGGGACCTGGCATGTGCTGTGTCAGGAGCGGTGACCTCGGCCAGCAGTGCCAGGGGAGGGGATGGGACACAAGAGGAAGCAGGAGACAGGCAGGAAGTGAGGCCTGCTGAGGGCCTCCAGCTCCTGACACTCCAGATCCCGCTGGCTGTCCAGGGCTGGGGCCCCGGAAGGCCCCTGTCCTCACCTCAGGAAGGCCTCTGTAGGAGCCAGCAAGATGGCTCAGCAGGTAGAGATGCTTGCTGCCAAGCCTGCCAAGCAGAGTCCACACCTGGAACCCACATGGTGGAAGGAGAGAACCAACTCCAGCGATGTGTTCTTTGACCTCCACAGATGACTATAGTACACTCCACAGACAGACAGACAGACAGACACACACACACACACAATAATGTGACTTTAAAGATTTGGGGGCCTGGGGCTGGGGACTTAGCTCAGTGGTAGAGCACTTGCCTAGCAAGCACAAGCCCTGGGTTCGTTCGATCCTTAGCCCCAAAAAAAAAAAAAAAAAGAAAAAAAAGAAAGAAAGAAAAAAAGAAAAGATTTTGGGGCCACTAAAAGGGCTCAGTGGATAAAGGCACCTTCCACCAAGGCTGACCTGGCTGGATCCCCAGAACCCACAGGTGGAAGGCCACAATGACTCCTGCCAAGTGTCCTCAGACCTCCACTCTGGGGCTGTGTGGCCCACGAGAACTCACACACACGGTCATCAAAGCAATGAAAATTGTAAGTATTTAAAAAACTGCTCATCTCATACACGGGAGGCGACACATCAGCCTACATTGTTAGATACGCTGGCTGCCACCTCACAGAGCAGAAGGGCACAGGGAACACAAGTTTGGAAAGCACTGTGGAATGGCCCGAGGTGCCATAGTGCCCCGAGCAGCAAGGAAGTGACAGACACTTGGAGAAAAGGTCAACTCTACCAGTAAGACATTTCTCACTACACTATTAGGCTTGAGGAGGGAGAGGAGGGAAGTGGGTGAGGAGGGAGGAGGGTGAGGAGGGTGAGGAGGGTGAGGAGGGTGAGGAGGGTGAGGAGGGAGGAGGGTGAGGAGGGTGAGGAGGGAGGAGGGTGAGGAGGGAGGAGGGTGAGGAGGAAGAGGAGGGAGGAGGGGGAGGAGAGGGAGGAGGGGGAGGAGGGGGAGGAGGGAGGAGGGTGAGGAAGGGGAGGGAGGAGGGAGGAGGGTGAGGAAGGGGAGGGAGGAGGGAGGAGGGTGAGGAAGTGGAGGGAGGAGGGAGGAGGGTGAGGAAGTGGAGGGAGGAGGGAGGAGGGTGAGGAAGTGGAGGGAGGAGGGAGGAGGGTGAGGAAGTGGAGGGAGGAGGGAGGAGGGTGAGGAGGGAGGAGGGTGAGGAGGGATGAGGGTGAGGAGTGAGGAGGGTGAGGAGGGAGGAGGGTGAGGAAGTAGAGGGAGGAGGGTGAGGAAGTGGAGGGAGGAGGTGAGGAAGTGGAGGGAGGAGGGTGAGGAAGATAAGGGAGGTGGTGAGGAGTGTGAGGGGGGTGAGGAAGATGAGGGAGGAGGGTGAGGAGGGTGAGAAGGTGAGAAGGTGAGAAGGGTGAACCTAAGGACCTGAGTTTGAGGCTTGGAACCCATTGCCTACCAAAAGTTGTTTTCTGACCTCCACACACCTCAAGGCACAGTATCACTTGCACCTATACAATAACAATGAATTAAATATGTATTTTAAAAAGCCTAACATGGGGGCTAGAGGGATGGCTCAGCAGTTAAGAGCACTGGTTGCTCTTCCAAAGGACCTAGGTTCGAGTCCCAGTACCCACATGCTGCTCACAACAACTGTCTGTAACTCCAGTTCCAAGGGATCCTACACCCTCATACAGTTATACAGGAGGCAAAACACCAAAGCACATAAAAATACATTAAAAAAATTAAAAAGAAAAAGCACATGCTCAAAAAGAAGAAGCAGCAGAAGAAGCCTAGCATGGTGGTTCATGTCTGAAATCCCAGGATTTGGAAGATTTAGAAGTGAGACAGGAGGATTGCCACAAGTGGAGGCTAATCTTGACCAGACAGGGCTGGTCTCAAAAAAAAAAAAAAGGAAATAAATAAAAGTCACCCTTTGCTGGGCGTGCCAGGAGGTTCCCAGGCAGACTCAGGCTCTGAAGGGCCTTGCTCAGTTCCCCGCCTCCTCCTCCTTCCTTCCTGAAGTCTTATCTCAGGGTCTGCATCTGGGACAGGTATGACACTTGTGAGGATGGTGTGGCAGAAGGGGGACCATGCGCCCCGCACCACAGTCAGTCGGTTGTCCTCAGTGGACAGGGCATGCTATTTTTAAGTCCATGTCACCAACCATCCTGTCGCTTGCCGCTGGAGCAGCCTCAAGCCAGGTGATGGTTGGTAACATTTTTTGAGGACACGTTTCCTGGGCTGATCCTGTGGGTCAGAACATTCCTGCCGCAAGCCTTTTAACTCACGGTAGCAAAGCGTCCATGTGTTGGGCCAAATTTGTTACCTGTACTCAGCCCACTGGTGTCCTGGGTCAAGTCCTCACGGTCAAGTCCTCACGGCCAAGGACTTCCAGCCTTTTTAAAGCCAGGCCTCCAGCTGTGTGTTTGATCGGTTTTTGTTTTATTGTAATCCTCTTGGATACTTTAAATTCTCCCACATACTTTACCATTTGAAAAAAGATTTTTATTATTATTATTATTATTATTATTATTATTATTATTATTGAGACAGGGTCTCACTGTGTAGCCCTGACTGGCCTGAAATTCACTCTAAATCAGGCTGGCCTCAAACTCAGAGATCCACCTGCCTCTGCCTCCCAAGTGCTGGGATTACAGGCGTGTGCCACCACACCCAGATATTTTTATTATTTGTAATTACTGTGTGTCTCTCTGTGGTATGTGCCCACGACTGCAGGCGACCAAAGACTCCCGGGAGGGAGCTAGAGTTCCAGGTGGTCGGGAGCTGCCTGAAGCGTTACTGGGAACGCAACTTGGGACCTCTGCGCGAGCAGAGCACGTCTGTGACTGCGGAGCCATTGCTCCCGACTCCTGGTCAGGTGCTGTGTGTTTTCTTTTGTTTGAGACCGGGTCTCATGTAGCTTCAAACTCACTACGCCGGCAAGGATGGCCTTGAATTTCTGTTTCCACCCTCCACTCCACTCCCCAGTGCTGCAGACACAAGTCCGGGTCACCGTTCAGTTTAAGTCACAGCCTCCTCCCCTCCCCATACCTTTTAAATGCAAAAGTCAAAAACTGAACTCCCGAGCCCCGGGAGCTGGCAAGCCGTCCTGCGGTGCGTGCTGGGAGCCGAACTGGGGCGCCTTGAAACTCAGCTGAGCGCCTGACTCTGCAGAACAGCTGTTTCCTCTGGCTTTGTGGGTGGCAGCTGCTGCCTGCCCACCTCCCTGGAACTGGTGGGCGGAGGAGTGTGGGTGGCAGCTGGGAAGAGGAGGACAGATCAAGGACGAAGGGACACCTGGTGGGGAGCTGGTGGCGGGGGCTGGGGAGGCAGGCTTTGATCATTCAGCTTTGGTCCCTTCAACCATAGCCTTTTCTTTTCCCTACAGCAATCCCGGGGGTGGGGGGTGGGGTGCGGGGTGGGAAGACACGGCTGGGGGATGGGCAGCCCTCTCATCTCTTTCTTAAGATGTCTGCAGAGCTAGCCAGCCACTCCTCCAACCAAGTTGACATTTCTATTGCCTGGGGTCTGCAGGGAGGCTGGCGGGCAGCTGGAGGGGGTGCTGGGACCCCTCTCAGGATCATGTGTGGCAGCTCTGTCCCATGTTCCTGGGGCACCGATGGCAGCTATGACAGAGGTCAGGCTCTGTGTTTTCTCCTTCCTTTTCTTTGTAGCCCTGGCTTGCTTGGGACTCTCTATAGATCAGGCTTGGCTGGAACTCCCTGTGTAGACCAGACTGTTCTGGAACTCCCAGTGTAGTCTAGGCTGACCTGGAACTCACAGAGATCCACCCACCTCTGCTGGGATTAGCAGGGTGCCCACCAGGCGCAGCCCAACCTCTTTCTAATACCAGGGCTCTTTCCTGGGCTGAGCGCTTTTCCTCCCAACCGGGCTCCTTTGAGGCTTCCACAGCCTGTGGGCTTGGAGGGGGTAAGCCTGGGACCTTAGTCTCGCTTCCCCGCTGAGACCACTAAGAGTTCCAGGTCACCTCGAATTCATGATCATCAACCTCTCAGCACCCACTCCCACGCTAATCAAGGGACTGAGTCTGCAGCTCCATGCCAGGCACGGGTGAGCTGAGGCTCAGTCCAAGTTACAGCTCTCTGGATTTGAACCTGGGCTGTCCAGGGATTCTGGACATGTTTTTGTGGTTTTGTTTTAAAGTTTTCTTTCTTTCTTTCTTTCTTTCTTTCTTTTTTTTTTTTTTTTTTGTTTGTTTGATTTTTGAGACAGGGTTTCTCTGTGTAGCTTTGCGCCTTTCCTGGAACTCGCTTTGTAGACCAGGCTGGCCTCGAACTCACAGAGATCCGCCTGGCTCTGCCTCCCGAGTGCTGGGATTAAAGACGTGCACCACCACCACCCGGGTGCAAAAGCAGCCAGTGCTCTTCACTGCTGAGCCATCTCTCCAGCCCAGAGTCAGCAGTTTTAGAGCCTCCTCCATCAATCCAACGTGTTCATTGCCTTTGACAGTCCACACTTTGACTAGAATGTTCTAGAATATAACCGGAGAATAGCCAGGTTCAGAGACTCCTAGAAGGAATGAGGGGGAGACTTGGAGTCTGGGAAGAAAGCACCAGATATTTCAGGGCTCTTTTCTTTTTGAAGACAGTGTCTGTGTGTCACAGGCTGGCTTAGATCCCACAGTGAGGCAGAGGATGGCCTTGAACTTCTGATGCTCCTGCCGCAGCTCCAGCTGCTAGGATTACAGGCAAGTGGTGGGGGACCACATCAGGTTTTCTTCAGTGCTGCAGAGAGAACCCTGGGGCTCCAAGCAAGCTAAGCAAGCACTCTACCAACTGAGCTACACTTCGCCCAGGTACCTCCTTTCTTGAGTGGCCTCCACCAGGGTCCAGGAGGACTGCAGCCCAGGGGAGGCCCAGACACCACAGCTGTTTGTCTTGGCACTTGCCAAGTAGGCAGTTGTGAGTGAAGCTGAGGTTGGTTCCTTTGTGTGGTGTAACTGTCGGCCTGGTTCTCCAGGCCTGATTAGGTGTCACTGTGCACACCACATCCAGCTCCGAGGGATTCCTGACAGAGCAGCCCGGCAATAGTGGCCTCACTCAGGCAAGCCAGGGCCTGGCACCAGGCTCCAGCTTCTCACTGTGTGCCTCTCTGAGCCTCGAGTTTAAAAAGTCTGGGAGCAAATCAGCCAGGGCCCCAGCAGGGGACAGAAACTGAATCAGTCATTTTATCAGAGAGACATTAACAGGAAGAGTTGCTTAGACACTGAGGTGGGGTACACGAGAGGTACTGAGGTGTCATGGGAGTCCTGAACACAGGACACTTTGAGGGGTTCCCAGGGGCAAGAGAAGGAAAGAGAAAAGGCTAGTGTCGAAACCCAGGTTTTGAGACGGAGCCCGGGAGCTGCCTTCTGGGTGGTTCAGTAGGTACTGGGTTCTGAAGGGGAGCTGGAGGCTGGTTCTCCCCGCTGGATCAAGTGTGCCCCTCTCCAGGACTGCTGCTGGGTTGCTAGGGCTGAGAGAGAGAGGCCAGGCTGCTCCAGCTCTGCCCACTGTCCTCACCTGCAGGCTTACATTCCTGTGTCTCCATTTTCTCCTCTGCAGGACCAATCCGGGGGTTGTTGGCTCAATCGATAAGCCTTTATCGAACGCCGTGGAGACATTGCGGCGGTAAGAGCAGCCGCACGCAATCAATAGAAGTCATATCTGCCCCATCTTGTTATCAGAGGCCCGGACGACCACCATCCCCAAAAGGCCAAAGGAGGATTAAGTAGTGAAAAGCAGAGATAGGAGACTTACTCAACGGGGCCACACTGGGAAGGTCGACAAATAGGTCGACAAAGAGCCCCAGTGACCCCCAGATCCACTTTCCAACTGAGGTTGAGGCTTAACAGAGGTGTGTGTAGTCAGGCAGTCCCACCAAGGTCTAGTGCCGCCCATGGTGGACCCAGCACAGTCCAGGCTCTAGTCTCTCCTGTGCGGAAACTTCTTCCTGGGAGACAAACTCCCCCTCTGGCTGGCACCAGACTTCAGCCCCTTTTCTTCTCCAAGCATGAGACTCCCGAGGAAATTCCAATTCCTAGGAGAGATTTATCTCAATATTCCGATAGCCAAAGGGAGGGTCACCCCTGTCCCTTTAGGGCATTTGTGCTTTTTGCCGGGATGGCTTCGATCTTGCTCTGAGCCCGCCATGCCTATGAACTCACTATTACAGGTTGGGAAACTGAGGTACAGAGACAACTATAAGCAACTGATTAGAGCACAGAGTTGAGAAGACCATGGGGAGGGGCCCTGGGAGGAAGTAACTCATTCATTCATTCATTCATTCATTCATTCAATAAAGCTTTAGCCAGGCATAGGGGCACATGTGTGTACTTCCGAGAGGCTGAAGCAGAAGGATTGCTTGAGCCCAGGAGCTTCAAGCCGGTTTAGGCAACAGAGCAAGACCCCATCTCTAAAACAAACAAACTTAAGCACACCTGCAGAATGGGTAAGCAACTCTATCCGACCCAACCCTGGAAGGTCCCAGCAGGAGGCATCGTGCGACTTTTTTCACACTCAGAAAGTAAGCATCATTGCTCTGCCGTGAGGAGAAGCCAGGGGAGTTGGATGGAAAGCCTGGAAGCGAGGCTGTGTGAGGTTCCAGAACCTGTCATCCAACTCTGGGGAGGTGGAGGCAGGGGGGCTGTTCAAGGCCATTGTCAGCTACGTCGTGAATCTGAGATCAGTCTGGGCTACACAAGGCTGTCTGGACGACACACCGAGAGGTGAGACGCGGGGACAGGGACAGGAAGGGGTGAGGGCAGGACAATGGCACTGGAGAGATGAAGTAAGTGCCTTGCAAGTAGGAGGACCCGAGTTCAACTCCAGAAGCCAGCTTGGGAGGTAGAGACAGGTAGATTCCTCAGGCTCTCTGGCTAGCTAGCCTAGCCTACCAGGAGAGTCTCAGATCAGTGAGAGGCCCTGTTTCAAGATAAAGAAGTGGACAGTGTCTGAGCGTGTTGGATCCTACGCCCTGGGACTGTAGTTACAGATGGTTGGGAGCCACCATGTGGTTGTGGGGACTCGAACCCGGGTCCTCTGCAAGAGCAGCCAGTGCTCTTGACTGCTGAGACATCTCTCTAGTCCACTAAAATCAAAATTTTGAAGAAAAAAAAATCTTTACTGGGCATATTAAATGCCTTCAATCTCAGCACTCAGGAGGCAGAGGCAGGTGGATCTCTGAGTTTGAGGCCAGCCTGGTCTATAGAGCGAGATCCAGGGCAGCCAGGACTACATGCCCTGTCTGAGTGGTGGTTTGTTGGTCACACCCCAAGGAAAGGGAACAACTCATAGTTCCTGCTAAATAACAACCCAGTTCCCAGGGTTGTCGTGATATCGGGGGCAGGGCTCACTCGTGGGTGGGCTGCAAGTCCTATTGCCCAGTGCACAGCAAGCTGCCACGCCCATGTCCACTGGTGGGGAAGGACAGCGAGTGGGTGCTGCGTCTGCACCAGATGCTCTTAGAGTGGTAGAGGCTAGCTGCGTTCAGCAGTACTTATGCTTAGTCGAGTCAACCAGGGTGCAGGACACCTGGTCACCAAGATCAGGGCCAGGCCAGAAGTAGGAGATACTGGTGAGAGTCATGGTTACCGAAAGGGTCTCTTGTTGCCAGTGTACAGGGCATGCGCGAGTGAGTGAGTGAGTGAGTGAGTGAGTGAGTGTGTGTGTGTGTGTGTGTGTGTGTGTGTTGAGGTATGTTAGAGATCAATGTCTGCTGAGGTGCCTGGAACCTTTGCAGGTGTATCTCACCCTTGTAGATGGTTCGGTCGTCCCTGCTCCTGATTGGTGTGGGCAGGCGGCCCCCAATGTGTTACAGGCAGGTGCTCGCTTCCGATGCCAGCACTTTCCGATGCCAGGACCCTGAGCCTGCAGGTCTCAATCTGCCATCTTTAGTCTGTGTTCGAAGTGCTCACTACACAAGGGCTACACAGTGAGACCCTGTCACAGGGGGAAATAAATCTTAGAAGGGAGGATCAGAAGCTTGGGATATGGAGCCATTCTCTGCTCCATGGGGAGATCAAAGCTAGCTTGGGATACATGAGACCCGGTGTCTAAAGAGACTAGAAGATTAGAGAGAAGTATCCAAAACGTTCATCGACTGCCTCTGAAGTGAGATAATAGGTGATCGTAACACTGAAATGACCCAGTGTTACTTTTGTGACTGAAGGGAGTGACCAAGGGTGGTCCTCAGAAATAACGGTTGTGTTAGGGAGCAAGATTACAGGTCATTTCTGTTGTTTTGTTCAGTTTTCCAAACTTCTCATTATGTGGTTTTGATGTTATTTTAGCTGGAGTAAAACCAGCTCCGCCACAGGCAGATAAAGAACCAGTGTTCCCAATGACTTAACAGGGCCCAAGGGGCTGCTTGGACACTGTAGATTGCTGCTGGTGACATGTCCTGGTGAGAAAGGAAAACATTAGAGGAGCCAAAGATTCAACTAAGCTGCTAGAGTGTTTGTCTAGCCCGCACCAGGCTCTGGTTCCAATCCCCAGGAACATACATACTGAGCATGGTGCACACCTGTGATCCCAGCTCCCAGGAGACGGAAGCGGAGAAGCTCAGAAGCTCAGTGTCATCTTTGGCTACCCAGGGAGTTCTGGGCCAGCTTGGGCTGCATGTCATGAAACAGAGCCCTGTACCCTTTAAAAACACCTTCCCCAGTAGACATTTACAGAGCCCTGGTGGCTGGGCTGGGCGCTGGAGGAACACTGGTGGTGAGATCCAATCGCGGGCCAGCCTTTGGCTCAGTCTCCCACGGCGTTCCAAGGTGAGGTGCTTTGTAAGGACACCAAGGGAGTCTCTAAGGAGGTCCAAGAGGAGCCAGATCAAATCCTGGAGGTCACGGCGAACTTGGCAAGGAACAATATATCTCCTGGGACTGGAGGGATGGCTCAGCAGTTAAGAGCATCTCCTGTGCCTCCAGAGGCCTAGCATCCATATTGGGCAGCTCATAACTGCCTATAACTCCAGCACCAGGGGATCCGACCCACTTTTGTCTCCACAGGCACCCCTCCCACATATATATTCACATAGATATACACAGAGAAATAAAAAAGTAAAACGGATAAAAAATTAAAACATGGTGCATCCACACAATGGGCCGTAAAAAAGGACTAAAGTACCGATACACACAGCAATATGGATGAATCCAGAACGTGTTAGAGTATGAGAAACAAACCAGACACAAAGACAAAGTATTGTATGGTACCATTTATATGTCATGTCCAGAACAGGCAAATCCAGAGTTAGCAAACAGGTGAGTGGTTGGGATTGGGAGGAAGGAATGGATAGAGGGCTTCCTATGTATTTTTAAAGATTATTTTATTATTATTATTACTTTATTATTATTTATTATGTACATATATTTTTATGTGCATGTCTGTGTGGTGTGGGCACATGATTTTTAAAATGTGTGTGTGTGTGTGTGTGTGTGTGTGTGTGTGAGTGTTTACCTGCATGTATGTATATATAACACATGCATGCAGTTCCTACAGAGGCCAGTAGAGGGTGTCATATCCCCTGGAGCTGGAGTTCCAGGTAGTTGTGAGTTGCTTGTCAAGGGTGCTAGGAACTGAACTCTGGTCCTGTGTCTCCAGCCCCACTCCTCCAGTTGTTTTTGCCCAGCCAAGGCTACACAGCGAGACCCTGTCTCAACAGCAGCAACAACAAATTGTTTCCACAATTAACAATCAAAAGGATTAGGGTCCAGAACTTCAGAGCTCACTCTGAGCCAGGACAGAATGAGGGGGAAGGAATCAACTCCCCTCCAAAATGTGCATAGCCTCGGGGACAGGCCCAGTCGGTTCCTCCCAGGGTGGCAGTGACCAAGGAGGCAGCACACCCCCATCTCTCTACTCCCACTCCCCCCCCCCCCCACCCCACTCCCCTCAATCTGGGTGCTCTTGTGATCCCTGGCGGGGAAGATTAATACTCCCACCTTCCTGCTCACACTTTCCCCAGGCAACTCAGTGCTTCCTAGCTCTTGCCACAGGTAGGACCGTGTAGGGACTCCTGGAAGAC
The DNA here is from genome assembly GCF_903995425.1 of Onychomys torridus. Taxonomy (NCBI): domain Eukaryota; kingdom Metazoa; phylum Chordata; class Mammalia; order Rodentia; family Cricetidae; genus Onychomys; species Onychomys torridus. The sequence goes on along the minus strand of NC_050460.1, from coordinate 63,044,394 downwards.
CACAACTCTTCCTCCTTCTCCTCCTCTTCTCCCTCTTCTTCTGTTCCCATTTCTCCTCCTCCTTCTTCCTGCAGCGCTGGGGATTGAACCAGGGCCTGGGCCATGCTGGACAAATGCCATACCACTGACTGCATCCTTAGGCTTACAGAAGGATTTTTGTTTGTTTGTGCTTGGTTTTGGTTTTGATTTTTCGAGACAGGGTCTCACTGTGTAGCCCTGGCTGTCCTGGAACTCACTCTATAGACCAGGCTGGCCTTGAACTCACAGACACCCACCTGCCTCTGCCTCCTGGATTATGGGATTGCACCACCACTGCCCAGCTAGATAAGGGAATTTTTAAATTTAATTTTACTTTATGTGCGTTGGTGTTTTGCCTGTATTTATGTCTGTGTGGGGGTGTTGGATCCCCTGGAACTGGAGTTACAGACAGTTGTGAGCTGCTATGTGGGTGCTGGGAATTGAACTCAGGATGTCTGGAAGAGCATCCCCTGCTCTTAACCTCTGAGCCATCTCTCCAGCCCCTAGATAAGGGATTTTTTTTAAGTTTCTAGACAGGGTTTCTCTGTGCAGCTTTGTGCCTTTCCTGGAACTCGATTTGGAGACCAGGCTGGCCTCGAACTCACAGAGATCCGCTTGCCTCTGCCTCCCGAGTGCTGGGATTACAGGCATGCACCACCACCGCCAGGCTAGATAAGGGATTTTTGATGTCAGTGGAAAGGTGACATTTTGAAATCTTCCCCAGAGGCTCTGACAGGGGAACACCACTGCTCATATCATCCTGACTGAAGAATGGGCCTCCTCAGTGGGAAGGAGCCTCCTCTTCAGTCAAGCGGTGTGTGTGTGTGTGTGTGTGTGTGTGTGTGTGTGTGTGTGTGTGTGTATGGGGGTGGGGGGGGGGGGGGGGGACGACATGACAACGACACCACACACATGCCCAGCCAAGCAGGTCAGCCAAATCCACTCTGGCTGTCAGTCGGGTGACAGTAAGGAGTCGTTTTGATGACTTGGATGTGACCTGAATAATTCACTCTTTGGACACTCGGATGAGAAAATATTGTTTCTCTGGGGTTCTTTTTCCAGTTGCTGATTCAGCGTGTCCCAGGAGACCCACTATGGGAACTGCAGAGGGAGGGGCCTGCGTGGGAGGTGGGCAGCTTGGTCTGCTCCTGTTTAAACGACATGGGACAGATAAACAGTCACTCACGAACGGGGCCAGCTCTCTCATCTCTCTCTGCCCCTCCATCCCCTGTGTCCCCTGGGGAGCAGGCGGTCTCACACAGGGAACCTTCTTCTTCCTGTGCCTTTTCCTCCTCCACCCCACAGTGCCCCAAGGCCCAAAGGCAGCCAGGCCCTCTCTGTTGAGAAGCAGCAGCTTAGCTGAAAATGTCCCCCCTAACTCGGAAGGGCTGACATGGTGGGCTACTGCCTGGAGTTGACCTGCTCTCCCAGGAGAGTCACTGAGCTGGGACTGGGTACAGAGATCAGTGGGAGAGACAGAGAGACAGAGAGACACACACAGAGAAAAGACAGACAGACAGACAGACAGACAGACACACACACACACACACACACACAGAGGCAAAATGGTCAAGTCCTAAACATCCACAAAGCAAAATTCCCTTCGCCCCAAAGCAGTCTTTCAAGATTAAATTCCAGCTCTTGGGAGGCAGAGGCAGACAGATCTCTTGTGACTTCAAGGTCAGTCTGGTCTACATAGGAAGTTCTAAGCCATCCAGGGCCACATAGTAGGTCTCCCTCTCTCTTCACACACACACACACACACACACACACACACACACACACACACACACACACACACACACACACACACACACACACACACACAGAGTCTTGCTGCTCTGTAGCTCTGGGTGGCCTTGATTGATTTTGCAGCAATTCTCCTGCCTTGGCTACAGAATGCTGGGCTTGCAGGATCATATCCCTCCCACACCTAGCTCGTGTGTGTGTGTGTGTGTGTGTGTGTGTGTGTGTGTGTGTGTGTGTGTAGTGTGTGTGGTGTGTGTGTATGTGTGTGCAGTGTGTGTGGTGTGTGTGGTGTGTGTGTTGGCATCTCTATTTTTAGCTCTGTGAGGCTGTGATTAAGGAAAATCAGTGTCACTGAGCATGTGTACTGCAATGCTGTGGCCGTCAATCTGATAAACCAGCTGGCCGCCATGTGACTAATGCTATGATGGTGTCGTGTAACCTGCACAAAGGGCCGATTCACAGCCCCAGCAGGACAGAGAAGGATGTCGCAAGACTTTGTGCTGCTTAGACTAGGGTACAAATAAAACTCAGAAATTGTTTATTTCTGGAATTTTCCATTTAATATTTTCTTCCAGTTCACTGGCTCAGGACAATCCAGAAAGCTGAGTGTCCCGTAGATTGCTGTACCCCTGCTGGAGGCCCACCTCTCCCTTTTAAGAGGTGCCGGGAATGGAACCCACAGGGTCACAATGCATGCTAGGTGAGTGCTGTGCTCACTGAGCCACACCCCCAGTCCCAAAGAGACTAATTTCTGCTGAGGTCTGTGTGAGCCAGTTCTCAGTCACTGGGGCACCTAACTCGACACTGAGGCTTCTTGGGAACTATCTCCCACCACCCTACTTTATGGCTGTGGAAACCCCTAGCCCTTCTGAGGACTAGCAGCAGGGCTCCTCCTGGGCCTCAGGCATGTTCCGCCATCCTGGGTCTGACATTCATTAGCACCACCACAAGCTGCTTCTAACAGTAGATGCCAAACTATCTGAGGACAGTAGGGTCCCAGGGAACCAAGTTCTGCCCTACAGGGTTCCTTCGGTGACTTGCTTTTGTTTTTTTAATATTGGCAGTCTCCTTCCATAGCCCAGTCTGGCTTTGAACTCCTGATCCTCTGCTTCCTCTTCCTGAGTGCTGGGGTTTCAGCCATGCTCTACCATGCCTGGCCTGAGCTGTTGATTCTGCTGCTGCTCTGCTTCCTACCCTCTCCCCGCACCCCCCCCACTTTCCTTTCCTCCTCTCCCTCTCTTTCTTCTTGGGGTGTGCATGTGCCACGGTGCACATATGGAAACCAGAGAACAAATGTGTGGAGCCCGTTCTCCCCTTCCATCTTCTGTGGGTTTGGGTTGGCCACCCTGGCCTGAGTTCTTAATATTTGCAAGCAGGGGTGGCACGCCTGGTCTGTGGCTGTATCCTGAACTTCAGCCTATGTCTACTAGGGCACCAGTCAGACCATACCTCTCGTCTTTAACGGTTCTGTACTCTCTGATCTACAGATATTTGGAAACTGAAGGTTGAGGTGGGGCCCAGAGGCTCCCCGGAGGCCCAAGCTGCTTGTTTCCCAAGGAGGGGATACCGAGGCAGGGAACTCCTTTGAGGGTGTGAGTGATTGGGAGAAGGATCCTCCTGGTTTCCACAGTCTGGAAACTGAGGCTCTCAGGTGGAAGATGAAGGATAACTCAGCAACGTCAGGAGAGGATGCTGGGCGCCTGACTCTATGCTAAACCATTGCACAGGGCTGTTTACCTTCTCCTCTTGCCCTGCAGGCTGAGAGCCTGTACCCCCACTGCACAGGTGATGAGACCAAGGCTCAGAGAAGGTAACTCACTGAGGTTTCAGATTTAAATGAGCTGGCCTGGTTCGATCCTGGAACCTAGGATAAGAGAATCAACTCCAAGTCATTCTGTGACTCCTACACAGGTACACCAAGCCCACACCCCCAGTCTGAAAAAAAAAAAAAGCCCTTTAAAAAACTGTATCGTCTATGTGGTGGTTTGGATGAGAATGGCCTCTAATAGGCTCATACATAGGAATACTTGATCCCTAGTTGGTGGAACTGTTTGGGAAGGATTGGGAGGTGTGGCCTTGTCGGAGAAAGTGTGTCACTGGGGGTGGGCTTTGAGGTTTCAAAAGCCCATGCCATTCCCAGTTAGCTCCTTTGCTCTCTCTGCCTCCTACTTGTGGATCCGATGTGAGCTCTCAGCTACTGCTCCAGCGCCATGAGGATCAGCCAGCCCTTAATGAAATACTTTCCTTTATAAGAGTTGCTTTGGTCGCAGTGTCTCTTCACAGCACAGAACAGTGACTAAGATAGTAATTTATAAAAGAAAGCCTTTAATTTGGGGGCCCGTGGGTCCAGAGGGTCAGAGTCCATGACCATCACGACAGGAGCATGGCATGCACAGGCAGGCATGGTGCTGGAGCAGTAGCTAAGAATTCTACATCCTGATCCACAGGCAGAGAGACAAACACTGGACCTACTGTGGGCTTCTGAAACCTCCAAGTCAGCTCCCAGTGACACCCCTCCTCTGGTAAGGCCACACCTCCTAACCCTTCCAAACAGTCCATCATCCGGGAACTGAGCACTCAAATACATGAGCCTGCGGAGCATCTCATTCAAGCTTCCGCAGGGCCACAGTTGCCTTGGTCACAGCAATAGAGAAGTAACTAAGAAGTATGCATGCTGTCTGTAGGAAACTCCCAAAGAATCAATAAAATATTACATTTTTTAAATGAAAAGAAAGAGAGTTAAGTTGGAACTTTTTTGTTGTTGTTGTTGTTAGGTTTATGGTGGTTTGAAAGAAAATGGCCCCCAAAGGGAGTAGCACTCTTAGGAGTTGTTGGCCTTGTTGGAGTAGGTATGGCCTTGGGTGTGGGTGTGGCTTTGTTGGAGTGAGTGTGGCTTTGTTGAAGTGGGTGTGGCCTTATTGGAGTGGGTGTGGCCTTATTGGAGTGGGTGTGGCCTTGGAGGAAGTGTGTCACTGGGGGGTGGGCTTTGAGGTCTCCTATGCTCAAGCTCTGCCCAGTATCACAGTTCACTTCCTGCTGCCTGAGGATCAAGATGTAGCACTGTCAGCTCCTCCAGCACCGTGTCTGCCTGCACTCTGCCATGCTTTCTGCCAAGATGGTAATGGACTAAACCTCTGAAGCTGTAAGCCACCCAAATTAAATGTTTTCCTTTATAAAAATTGCTGTGATCATGATGTCTCCTTATAGCAATTGAAATCCAAACTAAGACAAACTTGTCACTAGGTCAGTAGAGGCCATGATACAGAAAGGGGCCAGGAAGTGATCCATTTCTGAGTTGAAAAGGAAAGAAACCTATGCAACAAGAGAAAAGATATGTGCAGAGAAGCTGTAAAAAACACATCTACTCCACTTCCAGTTCCTGGTTCCCGTGAGTCCCCTGTGTCCTTTCATTAGACCCCCTTCCCTGAGCTAGCCTCAGTGGGCTTCTTTTTTCTCTAGTAGCAGGAAATGCGAATGTGTGACTTTTGTGTTCCTAAGCAGCCAAGGACACCTTAGGTTACAGCCTGATGATTCCAGCTGAAGGGGAATCTGACATCTTTGGCCTCTGTGGGTACCTGCTTTCACATGCACAAACTCCCACACAGAGATCTATGAGTATACATAACCAAAAATAGTAAAAAATAAAGTCTTTAAAAAGCCAGATTGGGGCTGGAGAGATGGCTCAGAGGTTAAGAGCCCTGACTGCTCTTCCAGAGGTCCTGAGTTCAATTCCCAGCAACCACATGGTGGCTCACAACCATCTGTAATGAGATCTGGCAACCTCTTCTGGCATGTAGACAGAACACTGTATACATAATAGATAAATAAATCTTAAATAAATAAATAGCCAGGTTGACCTTGAGCTCATATGTACCCAGGGATGACTTTGGACTCCTGACTCTCCTGTCTCTACCTCCCGAGTGTCACTATAACAGGTGTGGGCAAACTTCCCAGGGTGAGTGGGCAGAAGTGGGGTTTCTCTTTGGGATCCAGCCATAGGAGTCCACTCTTTCCTGAACTCACTCGGATTCAGGGAGCAGGTCCTGGTTTATGTCCTTAACAATAAAGTGTAAATGTGAGTCTCCATCTTCTACAGTGCAGGCAAACACGGAGCCAGGAGAAGTAAAGGGAACCCCACATCTGCTGGCTCCGAGACCCTCAACTTGCAGCTGAGTCGGCCCTAACTTCAGGTGGTCATTGTCAGAACAGCAGAGTGGGAGTTCCTACTCTTCAGCAGTAAGAGAGTGGAATGGAGAGAGATTAACCCATGAAAGCCGCCGAGATTGAAGCCTTTCCCTACCCGGGCTATATGCAACAGAGCATGAGCAGAAAAAAATCTGTCTACAAACCCAAGAGGAAGTAGTGCTATGTAGAGGGTCTGAACGCAGGCAGCACAGGGTTTGAGACAATGTCTCGCGGTGTAGCCCTGCCTGGCTTTGAATCCTAATGCCTCTGCCTCCTGAGCGATGAGATTTAAGGCCTGAGCCACCAGGCTTAGCCCACAGAGCTTTTTGAACATCCTTTTCCAGCTTACTTCCATCCTGGACAGTGCCTTTTCCTTTTCCTAATAAGCTGTCACTGTACTGGAGAGATGGCCCTGAGGTTAAGAGACTCTGGCTGTTCTTGCAAAGCACCGGGTTCAGTCCCTGGTACCCACGTGGCAGCTCACAACCACTTATAACTCCCCAGTTTCAGGATCTGATGCCCTGCAAGGGCAACATACATACATGTGGTGAATTTACATACATGCAGGCAAAACACTCAGACAGACATGTGAAAAAAAAATCTAAATTTTTTTTTTTTTTTTAAATCATAAAACCTCCGGGTGGTGGTGGCACATGCCTGTAATCCCAGCACTCGGGAGGCAGAGGCAAGTGTATCTCTGTGAGTTTGAGGCCAGCCTAGTCTACAAAGCGAGTTCCAGGACAGCCTCCAAAGCTACAGAGAAACCCTGTCTCGAAAAAAACATAAAAACAAAACAGCAACAAAAAAACCCCTATTACACTTTATTGTGTGTGTGCACATGTGTGCGTTTGTCTGTCTGTCTGCCTGCCTGTCTGCTGAGTGCCTATGGAGGCCAGAGGACAGCTGTGAAAAGTTGTTTTTCTCCTTCCTAAGGTGGGTCTTAGCTCGGGATCAAACACAGCCTGTCAGGCTTGGTGGCAAGCACCTTTACCCATCCTGCTGGTCCAGCTGTCTGCATTTCTGTTGCTAATCATGGATCCCTGGTCAGCTTATTGCTCCATTAGACACCCCTCCTCTCCCCGTGCTTTTTTTATTTTGAGACCCAGGAGCCAGCCTTAAACTTGATGTGCAGCCAAGGATGACCCTAAACTCTTTGGTCCCCCTGCCTCCACCTCCCAAGTGCTGAGGTTGCAGGCGCGCACCAGCAGGTCCATTTCCTGTCTTTCTCCATAAAGAGCCAGTGTTAGGCCCATGAGCTCAGCCCACACCACACGCACGAAGGGGAGTACATGTTGTACCCTCTGCTTCTCCAACACTGGCTTCTGGGCTTTGATGCTGAACCACTTGGGACAGAAAGAGGGGTTACTGGTGCTTTGTTCAGGCTCCTTTGCTCCTGCTTTCTGCGTGGCGCTCTGTCAGGAGCCACACATCTTCCACCCCTGCTGCATTGCTGTGGGGGACAGGGCTGCTTCAGACAGGGTGCCCCTCAGGCCCCGGGCAGGAAGGGACGTGATTGACGCCTGTGGGAATATGAAAGCCCAGCTCCCCAGCCTTGAGTTGAGGTAAACACTAAGGCATAATTTACACTCCAGTCAGGCTGAGCTCAGGATTTTGCCACAAATTATAACCTTTCTTGGCTTTGCCTCCTCTGTCCTGCTCCTCTGCTCTCTCTTCCTGGATTCTCCCAGGAACGTGTCCTTAATAAATCACTTACCCACAAACCCTTGACTCAGGGTCCACTCCTGGGGCACCTAACCTAAATGCTTCTAACTATTCACTACTCAGCAGATGGTCATGTGACTCTCCTGGGGAGGGGGCCCACTCAGCCCTTGTGGAGTCAAGCACAGCCACCAGACCGGCTCCCACCAATGGAATGTCCCTGGAGTCCCTGACCCCTCACATGGCCCAGGACTCCCTCTTTTCTCTAGGAAAAGCGTACGAGAGGAGTTTCTCCTTCAGCCTGAACCCCAGAACAAGCCATGTCAGGCAGCCCCAGAGCTGAGCAACTGCCAGACACGGGCTGTCAGCAATAATGAACCTTTATTTTTTGTAAGACGTGGAGAGACCTGGGGTTGGGACTACCATCCCACCTACCATCCCACAGTGCAGGCTGGGTGGTACAGTTGGGGGTAGCCAGCTTGGGGGCAAAGCCAGAGTTGAAATCTTTCTAGTCACACAATTATGGCCAAGCTACTCAGGCTCCCTGAACCTTAGTGTCTCCATTTGTAGAACGAATTTGGGAGGTGGAGGTAGGGGGATCAGGAGTCCAAGATCATCTTTGGATACATACTGAGTTCGAGGCCAGCTTGGGCTACAGGAACCCCTGTCCCAGAACAAAAAAGGACGAGGCTGTGAATGCTTCCCGCCCCAGGAGGTTATTGTGGGGGTCAAATGAGTTAACATATATATAAAGTCCTTCAGACAGGGCCTAGCATATGGTAAATGTTTAATGAATATTAACTAAAGTGAACTTGAGTTATGAACTGCCATAATTCATGCCCGAGGTCTCACCTATAATCACTGGACTTGTTTGCAGCCTCCTCCTCCTCCTCCTCCTGTGGACGGACTTTCAATGTTATTTCTTAAAAGAATTTTTATTACATTTATTAACTGTGGGAGTGCATGTACTTGCACACGTCACGGCACATGTGTGGAGGTGAGCTCTTCTTCCATGTCCACCCGGGGACAGAACTCAGGTCTTCAGGCTCGGCAGCAAGCGCCTCCGCCCACTGAGCCGTCTGGCTGGTCTGCCCTGCATTCCCGAAATCACAAAAGAGCTTTGAAACTGCCTCAGCTGGAATAGATGAACTGGCCAGTATTTGGCCAGGTTCGATCCACACCAAGGAAGTTTCAACTGGCCGCACTAAAGTGGTCACATACACACACGTGACCCAACGCTGGAAGTGGGTGAAGGGTGAGGAGGGGGGGAGGGTGGCTCCCCTCCGGCACAAAAGTGAAGGGTGAGCTTTTAGAATCCGAAGACTCCTTTCCTCGATGGATGTCAACTCTAAGGTTGGCAATTAGGTATTTCATGGTTCATCTTGATGGTCAACTTGAGGGGCTTGAGTATGTCTTCGAGAAATTGTCTAGAATAAGTTAATTGATGTGAGAAGACCCACCCTGATGCGGACTGTACCATCCATGGGCTGGGGTCAGAGACTGAACAAAAGGGAGAAAGCGAGACAGGCGGAGCTCTGTGAGTTCGAAGCCAGCCTGGTCTACAGAGCAAGATAAAGGAAAGGCACAAAGCTACACAGAGAAACCCTGCCTTGAAAACAAACAAACAAAAGAGATGTGCTAGCTAATGGGGTTGGGGATTTAGCTCAGTGGGTTCGATCCTCAGCTCAAAAAAAAAAAAAAAAAAAAAAAGAGAAAGCGAGCCTTGACTTCCGTTCTCTCTGTTTCCTACTGTGTGGCCAGCTGCCTCAGGCTCCAGCTGCCAAATGGAGGCAACGTAACCCCTTTCGCCTTTCAGTTGCCCATGTCAGGGATCTTATCACATCAGCGAGGAAAGTAACAAATACAGCGTCCATTTAATGCAAGGGTTCTTAACCTGGGGGTCATGACCCCTTCGGAAGTTGAACAGTACTTTCACGGGGGTGGGGTGGGGTGGGGGCGTGGGGGGTGGGGGGTGGCCTATCAAATATCCTGCATAGCAGATATTTACATTATGATTCATAAGAGTAGCAAAATTACAGTTATGAAGTAACAATGAAACTCAATAGTATGGCTTGGGGGGGAGGAGCGGTCACCACACAGGACGAACTGGATTAGGGGGTGGCAGCATTAGGAAGGTTGGACGTGTCCCCTCCCAAGAGCCTCATGGAATTCCCTTTTCCTCCAGCCCTGTGTTTTTCAGCAGTATAAACCTCAATTCCTTTTCCCTGATGGGCCGGAAATACAGGAAAGCCTCTTGTGGGGGACCCTATACTTTGGACAGATTTGGGGTCTCTCAGACTTGAAATTTCTGAGCTACTTTTCCTTAAAACGTGCCCGCTGCCAGTGTGGACATTGGGAACCCAGGTAGGCATCTCCCCGTGAGCATCAGGGTCCAGATGGGCATTTGGGATCCTCCTGGGCTATGAGAGAGAACTTCTCGGCTACTCAGTGGAGTGGCCAGTGTGGCTCCGTCAAAATGATCCACGATGAAACAGAACAATATAACCAGCCAGCACCAGCAGGAGAGGCGATACCCTCTCTGGTGTCCCATCCGCAGAGCCTCCCGGCAGCCTGTGGTGGGCATGGCCAGCCTCCTGAGCCTGGCAGCAGACTCACTGGGTGCCCCGGTACTTTTTCCTACATGCCCCTTGCATCCCATCCGCAGGATGTGTGACATCACATATGGACACCACATACCCCACCCCCCATCCCGGCCAGACACACTCGCCTCTGCACACTCAACACTCCTCTCTGCTTTGGGAACATGAATCACATGCCCCATGCTTCCATCCTCGACGAAGCCCACGGGCACAGAGCATGCGCCAAGCACTGACCAAATGCAAGTGTACACCAGCTATGGGTCTCAGCTCCCACAGCAGGCGAAGAATTCATACCACAGCCAGTGACCTCTCTACACCCACCACTACACCAAGCACCACACACGCATTAGCTCATCATGCTCATATGGAAAACGCAGCGCATGTTTTTTTTTTGCCAGAGACCTCATGGCTCATTGCACACCAAGCTCCGCTCACACTCGTACATAGCATGCAAACTGTCATATTTTCACATAAGTGAATTGTACATCGTGCATACCACCAAGATGAAAACTACCTGCATTACACCCTTGTTGGGAAAACCCCAAGCCCTGCATCTTTCCAAAAGCTGACAGCATTACTCATGCGTACACACCCAACCCTCCATATGCGTCTCACAAACACACCCTGTCTTCCCACACAGGGCGACAGAAATGTAACAGACACCAGCAGATCACTCCCAAACAGCACCTCAACACGTGAACATATATACATACACTATACCCAATGACACCACACCCATGTCTGACCTGCGCCTGTGTGCCCGGGGCTGGAACAATCTAGTGCTGGAACTCAACTCTTGAACTCGGGAAAATCCTTCAATCCCTGGTAATCTGGGACAATTAGTTTTCACCTGACACATTGCTCACATGGGCATGTGGCTGGATCCCCGTGAAAGAATCTGAGCTGCTTGCAGGGGTGAGGGAGAGGGGCAGGGGAGGGCAGGGATAGGGTTGGGGGTCCCAATGGCTCAGGGGACACAGGGTGCCAAGCCACTGGCCCCTTTAACCCCTTTGACTAGACGGGAGCCAAGGCTTACAGACAGGGAGGTGCTGTCCAAAAGAAAACAGAAAGCCACAGGACCTGCCTGCCTTACAGGTTCACGGGATCCTTTACAAACCCCTGTGGGGGTGGCTAGCGTGGGCTTGACTATGAGAGGCAGAGAAGCAAGTCCCTGAGTCCTGAGTCCCTCCACCCAGGCTTCCTCATCTGGCAGGCTGTCTGAATAGCTCTCTCACCCCATGCTCTCCCATTCTGACTGAGACACTGTGGCTGGAACCAAAAGACCACCTGTCTTCAGCCACCACCTTCAAAAGCCTTTCATTCCGTCCTAATGGGCCCAGGCGCCCAGGCTGCCCCACCCTCGGGCGGGATTAGCTCCCTGGAGCTGTTTAAGGCACATCAAAAGAGTTCCTTTTACTAAAATAGCTCTCTGGGGCCATGCCTGCTAGCCTGAAATTATACCAGGAGAGTATTCTTTTAGGTAAAAAGCATCGCGATGCCCCAAAAGGTCCCTGCTCCAAATGCACCTGTGTCAGTGGGAGGAGCTCCGACACCACAGCCTCCAGCCTCCTCCTGACATTATATTGCTACCCTCAAGCTCTTGCACAGACGTTGAAGAAAGCCAGCATGCTGATGGTATTGGAGCCATCCCAAGCTCGTCCTGTGGGAATAGAGTACAGTCTGCAGAGGGGCACAGACTGACTTGGAGACAGGGACACGGCTAGTGGATGCCGAGAGGGATGACACAGACTCTTGGCAGGAGCAGAGGGACACCTGGGGTGGGAGAAGGAGTACAGAGGGGCTGGCATGGGCTGTCCAAAGATGTCAGGCGATAGCAGAGGGTGGACTGTAAGGAATGAATGGTTTTGGGTAATAGTGAGGGTCTATGTCTGGGAGGGAACCATTGATAGGGTCACTTTAGGTCATGGGCAACACCAGAAAGTCCCAGCATGCAGTAGAAAATATGACCTATAGACACAGGAGAAAAAAGGCTACACAAAGTACAAGGAGTCAAAGGCTATTATGTAACACTGGCTGGAAAGATATCAGAGGCTGCTGTTGTCCTCTGCGGCCTCCAGGGTGACTTGCCTTTCTTCTGGAACCTTCCTGTGCTTTCTACAATAAACACGGGACACGATTTCTTTCCCCAGAGGTAGGTGTAGGATGCAGGTTTTGCATGTGCCAGGGTTCCCCACACTCTTCTGCATTATGATTTTACTTTATTTTATTTTTGAAGCAGGGTCCCACGATGCTCTCAGATCAGCCTGGAACTCACTATGTAGCAAAGGATGACCTTGAACTTCTAATCCTCCTGCCTCCACTTCCCGAGTGCTAGGATTAGAGGCGTGCACCATCACATCCAGGTTTTGAGGTCCTGGGTGAATGCTAGGCAGGCAGTGTACCATCTGAACTGCGCATGGAATGTCATTGGATATCAGAAATATTTAGAAGAGGGCTCATTGGCTAGTACCTGAGTCCTTGTCAAATTCTCCACCTCAGGCACAACATAGGATGTGGAGAAACGCAAGCCAGGGTTCTCACGCTCAAGATGTTCCTAACAACTCACTATCCCACAGGTCTGCAGTTGGGTGCAAAGATCACATGCCCTAGAGAAACATTGTTTGGGTTCAGATTTGTCGCCTGTGACGGCGCAAGTGGCTTGGCCCTCCTGTGTCTTGGCTGTCTCATTTGTAAAGTGCAATGACCACCCGCACTTGTGAAACTCACCTGAGCTGCTGCTGCGCATGTGCAAGCGCTCCGAGGCACAGCTGGTTCAGAGTAATCGCAGCCGGAGCATCAGCTGAGGCTGTCATTAGTGGTTAAGAGCTTGGCTGCTGGAGCCAGCCAGTCTGGGTTCAAATCCTTGTTCAGTCTCTGTCTGTCTTGGGAAATAACTTCATCTGTATCTCTACCTCAATTTCCTAATCTGTAAAATGGGGATGAAAGTCACGGTACCTCCTTCGTGGGATGAGTAAGGGGAACATTAACCAAGTGACCATGGATACTTAGAACAGAGCCTTGTGAATGGAAAGTGCTCAGCAAGTGTGAACCACTTTAGTAGTAATTATCATTATCATCAGTATTTTGATGTTGGGGGAGATGGGAAGTGGGAGTGAGGAGCCACAGAGCACCCTGTGTAGAGTCAGTGTGAGGTGCCTGAGGGAGCATGGGGGTACCGGGAGGGTAACAGCTGGGCTTCCTTCCTTCCTTCCTTCCTTCCTTCCTTCCTTCCTTCCTTCCTTCCTTCCTTCTTTCCTTCCTTTCTTTCTTCCTTCCTTCCTTTCTTTTCTCTTTTTTCTTTCTTCTTTTAAAATTAATTAATTAATTTTGTTTTTTTTTTTGAGACAGGGTTTCTCTGTGTAGCCCTGGCTGTCCTGGAATTGGCTCTGTAGACCAGATTGGCCTTGAACTCACAGATATCAACCTGCCCTTGCTTTCCAAGTTCAGCTCAGGTTTTAATGATCTTTTAAATTTTATTGCATTTATTTATTTAAAAACTTTTTCGAGACAGCGTTTCTCTGTGTTTTTATTACACTTTTTGTGTGTGTGTGCGCGTGCGTGCATGCATGCGTGCACTCCCATGACTGTGCGGGCCCCAGCGTGAGTGGGAGGGTCGAATGACTTCTTGTGGAGTCGATTCTCTCCTTCCACCGTGTGGGTAGGAGGGATTAAACTTGTGTCTTCAGACTCTGAAACAAGCCCCCTTTCAGTTCTGAACCAAGGCCCTCGGCTGGGAAGAGGGTTCACGGGTTAAAGCAGCTTTAATTGGTGGTTGTAAAGCCACGCTGTACAATCGTGAGGACGAGATTCAGAGCCCCAAAACGCACATAAAGCTGGAGGTGGACCGAATAGTTTGTCTCTTAACTTTTTATTCCATGTTTATTGGGGTTGTTTATTGAGGGCACACGACTGTGGAGGATGACTTTTGGGAACAACTCTTCCCATTCACCCTGGGGTTAAACCCAAGTTATTAACTCAATAGCAGCAGCCACCTCCACCACTGAGCCGTCTGCCCAGCCTATTCTGTTCTTTTGAACAAGGTCTCACTGTGGAGTTCAGGCTGCCCTCCAACGCCCTATCCTCCTGCCTCAGACATGGGTCACCACTTGGGGGTCAGGGGATATTTCTAGGTTGTGCTCACAGTGATTTGTCCACACCTGCTTCCTTGAGGGTTTCTTGAGGGGATTTTTTTTTTTTTTTTTTTTTTGAGACAGGGTTTCTCTGTGTAGCTTTGCTCCTTTCCTGGATCTCACTCTGTAGACCAGGCTGGCCTCGAACTCACAGAGATCCACCTGGCTCTGCCTCCCGAGTGCTGGGATTAAAGGCGTGCGCCACCACCGCCAGGAGGAGATTTTCTTTGGCACAGCCTTTCACCCTGCTCCAGTTAACTCCAGGGATGATGGAGACTCCCACCTTCACCCTGGAGGAACGCTCCCGGGCTGAAGAGAATTGAACGGAAAACATCACTGATTTGGCTGAGCTGCGGTGCTCCGCTGCTTAGGCAGGCCATTGACATAACATTGCCGGGAAGGTATTTTTCGGCTACTGACTAATATGAAGCTTTGATGAGAGTCATTTTTATCGTTGAGGTGACCAACACTTGAGAGACACAAAGGAGGAATAGACTTCAGGGATTTAGAGGGTGGAACCCACACTCGGCCTGGCACCCCATGTGTGTGTGGAGCATCATGGCGCACAGGGAGCATGGTTCATCTCACGGGAAGCTGAGCGCAAGGAAGATATGGGACCAGGGCGACCTTCCAGGACCGCCTCTGGTTACCCACTCCCTCTAGCCAGACCCTGCCTCCTCTGACAGCTCTGCCTGTTTGGGGCCATGCGGTCAGCACACGAGCCCGGGGGTCACACTGCCCGTTCACACCGCAACGAACTGGTTCCCCTCCGCCGCGCGTGGCCTGTGCCCGGACTCTCAAAGGCCACGGAGAAAAGACCGAAAGAGAACGGTTGCCAGGAGAGGAAGGAAGTCGTCTCTCAGGCGCCTGGGGAGCCAAGAGCACAGCACCGCCAGCCTGCCCTGAAAATTACGGACTTGCCAGCCCACAATCAAGAGGGCTGGTTCTCAAAATAGACCAGACTTAGGTCTCTCTCCATCCTTTCTTCTTCTTTTGATTCTGTCTCCCAGGAAACTCTGACAAATAGAGTAACACGAATACATGTTGTTTTCCTTTCCTTTCTTTTCTTTTTTTGTTGAGACAGCATCTCAGATGGGCTAGCCTCAAACTCACTGTATAGCCAAGACTGACCTCAAATTTCTGATCCTCTTGCCTCTATATCTTATACGATGGAATTCTAAGTGGGTTTTTTTTTTGTTTGTTTTAATTAATTAATTAATTTATTTATTTTGAGACAGGTTTTCTCTGTGTAGCCCTTGGCTATCCTGGCACTCACCCTGTAGACCAGGCTGGCCTCAAACCGACAGAGATGCACCTGCCTCCTGAGTACTGGGATTAAAGGCATGATTTATTTATTTTTATTTCATGTGTAAGAGTGTTTGCATACATGTCTATGTATGTATGTTGCCTGTGGAGGCCGGAGGAGGCATTGGATCCCCTGCTACTGGAGTTAATAGATGATTATAAGCCGCCTTGTGGTTTAGGAATTCTACCTGGTCCTCTGTAAGAGCAACCAGTGCTCCTAACTCCTCAGCCGTCTCTCCAGCCACCACTCCCCCATTTTTGTTGATTTTGCTTGGATTTCCCCTCTTTGGAATCAGGACCCCACTATGTAGCCTAAGGTGGCCTTGAACGTGTAAGTTTCTACCTCAGTTCCCAGGGCTGGGTGCAACCACTATTCCCAAAAATACCTTTTATGGGGATGAGCAAGATAGCTTAGCAAGTAAAGGTGCTTGCTGCCAAGCCTGAGTACCTGAGTTCAGCTCCTGGTAGAGGAGAGAACCAGCTCTGGCCAGCTGACCTCTGACCTCCACACCTGCTGGCCTAATGAAGAAATAAATAACAACAATAAGTCCGTGACACATCCATCACGGGAGAGTTCTGGGTTCTGCCAGCCACCTGCCGGTCAAGGGTTTCAGCTGGAGGCTGTCTCTGGAAGGAGACCCAGGCCACGCAGCCACCACCTCCGGGAAGGAAATGGTGGCTGGAGGAAAGATTGGGGTCCGTCTAGGGTCTGGAAAGACTTTTCACCAACATCCTTTTTCATCTTTTTGACTGTGGCTCCTGGGAATGTGTTATGGACTCGACAAAATAAATACAGGAAATTAAGGAGAGATGAAACTGCACTTTGGACTACACTACAAATAGAATTTTAAAGATATTTGGAAAAAGAAATGAGGGAGCAGCAGCCAGTGATGCTGTCAAAGCCGTATTTGTCTCCCCAAGCCTGCTGACTCCAGTGTGTCCTGGCTTGGAGCAGCTCAGGCTAACAGCTCTGATGGGGGGGAGGGGGTGCGCATCATCAAGCTCTTGGCTCCTAAAACCTGGAAGGGGGGCTCTTCCTTCTGCAGCAAGCCACACAGCCCCAGAGCAACTTGGTTTTGATTTGTTTTATGTGGTTATCGGTATTGCTGGGTTTCATTTTTTTTTTTTTTTGACACAGGGTCTCCCGCAACCCAGACCAAGGGCCAAAACGTACTACGTGGCGGATGATAACAACCTTGAATATCTGGTCTTCCAGGCCCCATCTCTGGAGTTCTGCACTATCCACCACGCCTGGCCTTTGTAGTGCTGAGGATAGAACCCAGGGTTTCCTGCATGTTATTTAAGTTCTCTGCCCACTGAGCTACATCCACAACTCCTGGTTCTGGTTCTGTTCTTCACGGGGTCTCGGGACGTGGGTGAGGATGGTCTTGAACCCTGATCCTCCTGCCTGTTCTCTGAGTGCTGGGATAGCCGGCAACGCCACCACTCCCCAGGGTGGCTGTTATTGTTGTCATTTTGAGAGAGAGAAAAAAAAAATAAGTCAGGAACACCCATGGACAGCAAGTGGGAGCAGACCGGGCCAGCTGAAGCTGCCCACATGCTCCTGCCTTGGGTCTCTAGTGATATAATTAGCTGGTTTTTCCAGCGATGAGTGGGTGGCTCACTCCTGCACCCCTGGCTAGGCTGGGGGATGATGCAAGCAGAGGCATGTCCGGGCAAGGCCCGAGAGCTGTGGTGCCGAGGCAACGCAGTCCTGGGCGTGGGGAGTGTGGGTCAGACTGCCCAGGAAGGGGAGCCAAGCCTGCCTCCTGCCCCAGGCACCACCTCTCTCCCCTCCCCCACCCCTGGGCTTCTAGTCAGAGTTTTCTCTCTCTCTCTCTCCCAAAGGTGGGGGAGTCCTAGAAGAACTTCTGGAGGCCAGCTAGGGGGCTCTGCTCCGTGGCCTTAAATCAGGCATTGAGGGTGAAGAGTGAGGCTTGGAATCAACGGGTCTCCTGCTAGCCATCTTCACCCAGCCGATTTTACATTTCCTGGTTTCTTGAGACAAGGTCTCAGGCAGCCCAGGCTGGCCTCAAACATGCCATGCAGAGAAGGATGCCCTTGAACTTGTGACCTTCCTGCCCCCATCACTCAAGTGCTGGGACTATAGGCTTGCACCATCACATCTGGCCTTGGAGTATATAGTTTTTAATTATGTTAACTATTATATGAAAAGATATTAGCGGCCGGTGAGAGGGCTCAGTGGGTTAAGGAGCTTGATGCCAAGCCTGAGAACTGGAGTTCGTTCCTCAGGAGGAAACAACTGACCACTGGTCACTGTCCCCTGACCTCTGCTAATGTGCCCTTGCACCAGTACATATCTACACACAAGAATCAATTCGGTTTTAAAAACTAACAATAAAGTGATATTCTTTAAAAATATTTATTTTCTTTTCTTGTATAGGTGTTCTGCTTGCATGTATGTCTGGTGCTTCCTGTGTGAAGTCCTGGGTGCTGGGGTCTTGGGGGTGGGCAGTATAAAAGACCACCTCCTCTCTCACCCACTTGACCCAGTTTCTATTCTGTTCTTTTGGAGGGTTTCTGTGTACATAGGACCTGAGATTTTGTTCTTGCATTTTAAAGAAATTTTCATTTATTTATTTTGTCATGTGTATGTGTGCATATGTGGGCACACACATGCCAGGTTCTCATGTGGAGGTGAGAGAACAAATTTCAGGAGTAATTTCTCTCCTGCATGTAGGTTCTGGGAATCCAACTCGGGTCCTCAGGCTTGGTGGTGTATAGACTACAACATGGCTGCCTCATGTGTGATAAGGGAAAGGTTTTTACTGTAGCTATGAGAGATACATGTAGCCAGAGATGTCTGAAGAGTCCAGAGCAGAGAGAGAAAGTAGAAGATTGAATATGGCCCTGGGGGAAGCCGGAACAGAGCAGAAAGAGAGAGAGAGGGGGGGGGGGGAGCGGGTGAGCAGAGAGAGAGGGTGAGCAGAGAGAGAGGGTGAGCAGAGAGAGAGAGGGTGAGCAGAGAGAGAGGGTGAGCAGAGAGAGAGGGTGAGCAGAGAGGGGGGGGAAAGAGCAGAGAGAGGGGGAAGAGCAGAGAGAGAGGGGAAGAGCAGAGAGAGAGGGTGAGCAGAGAGAGAGGGGAAGAGCAGAGAGGGGGGAGCAGAGAGAGAGAGGGTGAGCAGAGAGAGAGGGTGAGCAGAGAGAGAGGGTGAGCAGACAGAGGGGAAGAGCAGAGAGAGAGGGGAAGAGCAGAGAGGGGGGAGCAGAGAGAGAGGGGAAGAGCAGAGAGAGAGGGGAAGAGCAGAGAGAGAGAGAGAGAGGGTGAGCAGAGAGAGAGGGTGAGCAGAGAGAGAGGGTGAGCAGAGAGAGAGAGGGTGAGCAGAGAGAGAGGGTGAGCAGAGAGAGAGGGGAAGAGCAGAGAGGGGGGAGCAGAGAGAGAGGGGAAGAGCAGAGAGAGAGGGGAAGAGCAGAGAGAGAGAGAGAGAGAGGGTGAGCAGAGAGAGAGGGTGAGCAGAGAGAGAGGGTGAGCAGAGAGAGAGAGGGTGAGCAGAGAGAGAGAGGGTGAGCAGAGAGAGAGGGTGAGAAGACAGAGGGGAAGAGCAGAGAGGGGGGAGCAGAGAGGGGGAGCAGAGAGAGGGGAAGAGCAGAGAGAGAGGGGAAGAGCAGAGAGAGAGAGGGTGAGCAGAGAGGGGGGAGCAGAGAGGGGAAGGAGGGAGACAGCAGCTGTTTTTTTCTAATCCTTTGGTTTTTGTTTTGTTTGGTCCGTTTTTCTGTGCTTCAGTACAAAGGCATTGAACCTGAGCCTTGGCATGCCAGGCAAGTGCTCGACCCCTGGGCTGCAGCCTCCAGTTCTTTTGCTTTTTACTTTGAAGTTTCACTTAGCTGTCCAGGTTGACCCTGAATTCTCTCTCCAGGCCTTGAACCTTCCATCCTCCTGCCTCAGACTACCAGGTAGCTGATGTTGTAGGTCTCTACCACCAGGCCTGACAACCTGAACATTTCCCTAAAGGCAGGCCTCTTTCCACCCGCTCCCTCTCTGTTCAGAAATCCTGAGTTAGAAGGAGAGATGACCATTTCCAGCCTGTTGAAATTAGAGAGGAAAACTGGACCTTTCTTGAGTCTCAAGGAGTGAGCCTCCACCCTTCCAGATCTAGGCTGAACACAATGCACCCCTATAAGAAATGTCAGGGGCTTCTTGGTGAGCTGTCTCCTAGGCCCCCGGGGGATTCCAGGAGGATTTGCCAAATAAGGGATTTCCTGCATGTGGGCCCAGTGACTCCTTATGCTTTGAAGCTTTTTTTTTTTTTTTCTTTTGAAAGCTGTCTACCAGAAGGAGGAAGTGGGGTCCTGCTGTGAGGAGACAGTGTACACTGTTTCTTTGTCCCCGTGTGGACCTCATGGTTTCATTTCTTGTGGAGCTGGAAGATCCACCTAAGAATCCATTTCGTAGGCACCTCCGCAATGTTCCAATGGTCTTTCTTTCGCGTCTGGTGACTCAGCAGGAAGAGCTTCGAAGATGGGGCAGGAAGACATCCCACCTGCGTGTACACTGCAGTCAGGGAGCGGATTCTTTCAGACTCTTTGCAAGAAGCAAGGTCTTTTGTTGTCAGGGAAGGTGCTGAATCAAATGTGTCCCCAGCCAGGGACCTGTGCAGCCGGAGGAGGCCATTAGTCAGCTTTTCATCTAGGGGCTGGTGTAGGGGAGGCAACTCGAGTCCCCCTGAGCCAGGTGACAAAGTGCACACATGCTCTCTAGAACCTTCATCTCCCTCCTGCCCAGGAAGAGACTCCCAGGTCCTTGGGAGGGAAGCTCCTGGATGGGCCTGGGCCCCTGAATCACCACATGGAGGTCACCCGCCACCTCGACCACCTTTCCTGGATTCACGAGTGTGTGAGAAATAATCTCCCCCTCAGTCAATTTTTTTTTACCTTAGTGAAATAACTAGCTTTGTTCTATTTTGGTTTCTGTTGGTCTCTCGTTGTAGAAAGAGCTGGCCTCAAACTAGTGATGATCCTCCTGCCTCTCCCTCCCGAATGTCAGGATTTCAGGTGTGTGTTTCCACACCTGGTTCTTCATTTTAGGCAGGATCTTAGGTAGCCTAGGCTAGCCTCAAAGTCATGATCTTCCTGCCTGGGATTATAGATGTGTGCCACCAAGCAGGCCCTTTTCATATTTCTCTGTCTGTCCGTTTCACAGTGCCAGGCTTCACTTCATGCCCCACTCACCTGCGGCCGGCTCTTCCTCAGCCCTGTCCTAAGCCGCAGGGGTGTTTCCAGGAGGAGACCTGGCAGCTGGTCCCCTCCCCACAAGTGCAGGTCTCTAAGAAGCCACAGAAGATGGACGGAGGACATCACACCACTCCTGGCTCCACAGCCATCGTGGGGCCACTGTCACTGGGGCTTAGAGTAACTGCCGCTGCATTCCAGGGTGGTCTGGTGCCAGGATGACCCCAGAGGAACCCAGAGCCACCTTGGGCAAAGACAAAGATGAGCAGCTGATACATGGAGGAGGAAGGGGTGGAGCCACAGAGACATGGACATGCCCTGACCCCTGCCTGAGTCTCTCCAGCAAAGCTTACCCTGTCTTCTGTAGCACCTGTCCTGGTTCAGAACTTCTGAGGCCATTGCCCAATGCGCAGGCAGAGGCTCCGAACCCCAAATCCTTAGCACTCTGATGGTGTATGCTGGGGCTTGTCTTGGGAAGGGTTTTAGAAGAATCTGTTAGGGAAGAAAAATAGTAAAGAATGCCATGTCCTCTCCTTGGGGGTCATCAAAAAGCTGGTCTTGATGGAGGGTATCTTGAGGGCTCTTTGTTGAAACGGGATCTCACGTAGCTCAGGGTGGCTTCAAACTCAATATGTAACTAAGGATGACTTTAAATTTCCTTCCTTCCTTCCTTCCTTCCTTCCTTCCTTCCTTCCTTCCTCCCTCCCTTCCTTCCTTCTTTCCTTCCTTCCTTCTTTCTTTCTCTCTTTCTTTCTTCTAAAGATTGAGTTTTTAATTATGTGTGTATGTGTGTGAGGCTTGTGCATGTGAGTGCAGGTACCGGAGGAGTCCAGAAGTAGGCATCAGATCCCCTGGATCTGGAATTACAGGTGATTGTAAGCTACCCATCAAGGATTCTGGGAACTGAATTCAGGTTCTCTGCAAGACCACCGCTTATAATCCTAACTGCTAAGCAATCTCTCTAGTCTCCAAACCTTGAACTTCTGAACCTCCTGCCTCTACCTCCTGGTGCTGGGATGACAGGTGTGTGCCACCACACCCAGTTTATACAGTGTTGGCCTGTGTCCCAGGGCTTCGTATGCGCTAGACAAATTCTATTGACTGAGCTACATCTTCAGTCTATAATTAGATATTTTAAAAACAAAAATGACTGAGCCACATTTAAATTATGTGTTTCTACCTAAGAAACCACATTAGAGCCCGTTTGGTGTGGGTTTGATCCCCACCCCACAACAAACAAGGAGACAAAAGGACATGGTGAGGGCTGGGGGTAGTGCTGATCACTTTTGTTGTTGTTGTTGAGACAGGGTTTCTCTGTGTAGCCTTGGCTGTCCTGGAACTCGCTCTGTAGACCAGGCTGGCCTCGAACTCACAAAGATCCTCCTGCTTCTGCCTCCTGAGTGCTGGGATTAAAGGCGTGTACCACCACTGCCTGCGTGGTGCTCACTTTTAGTCTCAGCACTCAGGAAACAGAGGCAGTAACTGGCCAGCACAGTGGGTAAAGGCACTGGCCATCAAACCTGACTGAGTTCCATCCCCAGGACCCATCTGGTAGGAGAAGACTGATTCCTCTAACATCCACAAGCACCCCCTGGAACACATGCATCCACATGCATGTACACACACAAAAAAAATAGATTTATATATATATATATATATATATATATATATATATATATATATATATATATACACACACACACACATATATATATATATATAATTGGTATTTTACTCTTTTGGGGGGGTCTGTCACCCCAGCTCCCAAAAAAAAATCACACACGAAGGCTTATTCTTAATTATGAATGACCGGCCTTAGCTTGGCTTAGTTTCTAGCCAGCTTTTCTTAACTTATCCCGTCTATCTACCTTTTGCCTCTGGGCTTTTCCCATTCTCTTACTTCCGTAAATCTTACTCTTTCTCTGTGGCTTGCTGGTTGTGTAGCGTGGTGGCTGGCCCCTGGAGTCCTCCTTCTCTGGCTACTTCTTCTTCTCTAGACAGGCTCTCGGCTTGCCAGCCCCGCCTGTCCTTTCTCCTGCCTTGCTGTTGGCCATTCAGTTCTTTATTAGACCATCAGGTGGTTTAGACAGGCACAGTCACACAGCTTCACAGAGTTCAACAAATGCAACATAAAATAAAAAAAAGCCAAAACCAGGCACAGTGGCACAGTTCACAGAGGAACATACACTTATACATACAAGAAAAACAACAACAAAAGATTTCTTTGGCATAAATTTCAGTCTTCATTAAGTAAGGTCATAAAGGCAAAGAGCCAAGCCAGGCACACAGAAATCTCTCCAGAAACATTATTATTATTACTGGTGTATAGATACTCCCAAAGAAAGGGTCCCTTGGAGTCACCAAACATTTAAACTTCTGACTGGTTGGACATGGGCACGGGAGGTGGGATGCTGCATTTGCAGTGTGCACACCTCTCTGGGTATAAAGAGAATCCGGTTAGGCAGAGAGAAGAAGTGGGCTCTGATGGACCCCAGGAGCCCAAGGGAGGCTCAGCTGGCCCTCCCTGGAGCACTGGAACTGGTTCAGCAGTCCAGGGTTTGCATCCCATCAGTCTTCTGGGTGCACCTTGGATGCAGGCAGAAAGCGTTCTTCTCTGAGGCAAGCCCTGAAGAGGGACTGAGCTGTGCTGTTAGCCAGTCTCCTGCAGTCTCTGCAGGGAACCAGGAGCTTTGGGAAACTTGTGGCAATCCTTTAGGGACTAACGGAGGTGAGGATTGAAGGGCCCACCACTCCTTGCCTCCCGACCTGTCCACATACCGTTCCTTCTTCCTGGACCCTGGCCTCCTGACCAACTTTCCCCACCTCTTATCTACTCTCTGTCCAACACCTACTGACCCTGCGCGCCCATCCTGCTGCCTTCCTTGGTTACCTCTCTATTGCTGTGATAAGACACCATGGCCAAGGCAACTTCTAGAAGAAAAGTTTAGGGGGCTTACCGTTCCTGCGTCCATGACCATCATGGCAGGAACTGTGACAGCAGGCAGGTGGGCATGGGCTTGGAGCAGTAGCTGAGAACTCACGTTTTGAGACATAATCATGAGACAGACAGAGAGAGATAACAGGGAGTGGTGTGTGCTCTTAAAAACCTCACAGCTGGCACACAGTAGACAACTCCTCCAACAAGGCCACGCCTCCTAATCCTTCCCAAACAGTTCCCCCAACTGAGGACCAAGTATTCAAACACATGAACCTATGGGGTCCATTCTCACTCAAACTAGCCTGCACACCCTTCTGGGGTGGGGCCTCCATAGAGCTCCCCCTTGCTCCCTGGTCTACTAGAGAGCAAGCCTGTCACTGGGCTGTACTACCTGCTTTTGTTTTATTCATCTTTGTACCTGTGAGACCTAGCATCCTCCATCAGAAGCCCATGAATGTTTATGGGCAGCCCATTTTTAGCTCCAAGGCCTCTGCACACTCTTGTTCATTTACTCATACATCGATTCATTTGTTTACAGATATAATACCGTAAGCTTTTACTGTTCAGACTAGAAAGTAGACTGTACCATCAGTCTGTCTTTCCCATTCTGCAATGGGCTCTTAAGTGTAACTATTTAAAGCAATCATTGGCTGGGCAGTGGTGGTGCGTACCTGTAATCCCAGCACTTGGGAGGCAGAGGCAGGCAAAACTCTGAGTTCAAGGCCAGCCTGGTCTCTAGAGTGAGTTCTAGGACAGCCAAGGCTACACAGAGAAACCCTGTCTTGGAAAACCAAAAGTAAACAACAAACAAACAAACAAAGCCATCATTGTACCACACACAGCCTAGACAACAATGCCCTCCCACTGCAGATTAGAGATCACATGACTGACTCCAGCCAATGAAACCAGCCTCCAGCTTTCTTGTCCTGTAGAGTTAGGGCAAAAGCAAGGTCTCACAGTCTGATGGTGTCACTACAGTATGGTGGAGCTGTGGTCAGCCTGAAGCCTGCATCTCTGAAAGACCATATGGAGCAGTGTCCCACAATGGAGCAGAGCATCCCACGACTCATTTGGGATAAACAACTGAGAATTAACCTGTGATTATTTATTTATTTATTTATTTAGGCCATCTTGACACAAACTGGAGTCACCTGGGACCAAGGAGCCTCAGCTGAGGATGGCCTCTGACAGGTTGGTCTCAAGGCAAGTCTGTGGGGCCTTCTTTCTTGGTTAATGGTTGATGTGGGAGGGCACAGCTCGCTGTGGGTGGTGCCACCCCTGGATAAGTGATCCTGAGTTATAGTAAAAGAAAAAACCAACAAGCTGCGTGAGCCATGAGAGCAAGCCAGTTATCAGCGTCCCTCCAGTGTCCCTGCTTCAGCTCCTGCCTCCAGGTTCCTGCCCAGCTCCTCTCCTCAGCTGGTCTGTGACCAGGAAGTGTGAGGCGAAACTAACCCTTTCTTCTCCAAGTTGCTTTTGGTCAGTGTTTTCTCGCAGCAACAGAAATCCTAAGACATTCACAGAACCATCCTGCTGGCCCACCTGCCCGCCATCTTGTTTTGTGAGAGTCTGATGTTAGTTAGCCTGGAGCGCGCTGACGAGACTAGGCAGCTAGCCAGGGAGTCCCCACAATCCTCCTGCCTCAGCTCCTCGGTGCTGGGATTACAGAGCATGTGACCAGGCCTGACCCTTTCCTGTGGGTGCTGGGGATTGAACTCAGGTTCCACACTCGCAAAGCAAGCAGCTTTACCAACTGAGCCCCAGTGGAATAAATTTCTAATCATAGAACTCCAGTTGTGGGAAACTGGCCATGTTTTAGAAGCATCAGATCTGCCTCGGGTTTTTCAGGGATCTGATATGCTCTGCTTGGACATTGGCTCTTTGGCTACTTTCTGTAATGTCTTCTTTTTGGAGTCGCACTTCTTGGGAGTCTGTGTGGAGGTGAATTCTTCTGAAATCTGACTGTCCCTGTTTGGGACTCCCCATTCCTTTTCTGAGAAATGGTGATATGGTCCCCCACTTCCTCTCTCTCCCTGAGTAGCTGCAGCAGCTAACATGAAACCTTCCTTACATCCTCTCTCAGCCTTGGTCTCACATTTCCTTTCTACCAGTCCCAGAGGGTCCTGCGAGGTTGTATATCCCTGGCTGTCCTCTCTCTGAGACCAGCAACAAATCTGAGCAGCAGGCTGTGGTGGGTTGAGACTAGCTTTCTGGCCTTCAGGAACATGTCTTGACATGTCCAGCCCTGGAACTGGAGAGGTGGGGCTGCTTCGGGCCGGGAGGTGGGGATGCGGATGGCACACACCACCTACTGTGGACTGGAGACGGGCTTAGTAAGAGACAGAGACCCCAGAGAGCCTGGGGATGCCCCGCCCTGCAAGCCTGAGTTCCTGGCAGCAGACTATAAGATGGCATGTATCTTGTGGCATGTTATGGGGTGAAGAATGCTTTTTGTCCATGTGTCTACACAGACACATGCCCGGGGGGTCAGGTTCTGTGCCTGTGAGTTTGCCTCTTTGTCCTTTTAGGGGATGAAGGGGTCCTCTAACCGTGTGCCTGACTATACATTCAAGTGCAAGGCTAAGCCTGTTTGTTAGAAAGCCTGAGCAGTCCTAGACTTAATAAATATTTGTTGAGTACTTTTGTGGTGCTCCGGGAAGCCAGAAGTTATTTTAAAAATCTCCCCAACGTCAACAGGACAAAGGCACAGGAGGTCAAGCGCTCAGCATTTCACTACAAGCCTTTATTAAAACTGTTTTCTCCCAAAGTAAACAGACAGACAATGTCACGTCTATCTGTAATGCCCAGGAGGCCAAAGGGATTTGAGCAGTTGGATGTCCTGTGCTGGCCCATGACAGCCCAGCTCTGGGACGACCTGGGTACAGGAAGGGGATGGTTCAAGAGCTGGGGTGTTGTGGGAGTGGTCCTGTGGACTGATTCTAGTTCTGGCTTCAATCCAGAGCCAGGCTGTCCAGGGGGTTGGAAGGGTGCCCCACGCCCTTCTCAGACTTCCAACCCCCACCATAGAGGAGGAGGCCTTCCCTCCTTAGGTCAGCTAAATCAGAAGAGGAAGACAGGGCATGTCTGGGCAGTGATTTCCAGCATCCAAGAGCAGATGTGGGAGCTTACAGCTACTCCAAAGCAGGATTCTATTCTTTTAACTGAGATTTCTCTGGAGATTAAGGCTCTGTTCTCTGCCTTTGAATTTCTTATTTCTGTTCATTTGTTTTGTTTTTGTTTTTTTGAGGCAGGGTCTCTTGTAACCAAGGCCAGCCTCAGACTTGCTCTGTAGCATGGCCCTGATGAATTACTGATCCTCCTGAACCTCCTTGGCTTGGATTACAGACTCATGCCACCACAGTACTGAGGATCGAACTCAGAGCTTCCATAAATGTCAGACAAGCACTCTACTAATGGAGCTGCGGAGCTACGTCCCCAGCTCTAGCTGATTGGTTGTGGTGGGGTTTCATGTTTCACGGGCTGGCCTTGAGCTCTAAATCTTCCTGCCTCTCAGGTGCTGGGATTACAGACATGTATGACCCTGGCCAGCTGAGATGGGAGTCTTGCTAAATAGCCCATGTGGCCAGGCTGGACCACATAACAAGACTGTCTGAACCCCCGCCCCCAACAGCTGGGTAGGGTGGTTCAGACCTGTAGTCTCAGTTCTCAGGAAGGAGGTTAAGGCAGGAGAATTGCCTTGGGTTTGAGGCCACCTTGGGCTATGTAGCAAGACATTGTTGCCTCAAAACCCCCAAACAGAGTAAAATAAAACCGATTAGGAAGAAAAATAAAATGGGGGGTGGGAACTGATGACACTCACTTCCGGTCTACCACGAGCATCGAGGATCTTTCTAGAATTGTCCTTTATGGATGTCCTCTCTGCAAACTGTCTGGAACTGAGGGGTATTGGGCATTTTCCTCATCTTGGACCCAGAAATAGACGACAGAAAGCAGAGAGCTCTGGGCAGTACCCCAGAGACCAAGCAGGAGCCATTTCTTGGCTGTGTGGTCTGAATCAGATCTTGGGCCTTTCTGAGCCTTAGTTTCCCCATTTCGGTATGTGTTGGCTGTGTGGGGAAACAAAAATGTCCACACACTGGCTTCTGCAGAGGCGAGAGGGAGAGAGAGAGTGAGCCGCTGTGTTCCCTGGTAACCATTGCCTCTTTCTGAGAACTGGACTCAATTTCCTCCCTTTCTGAGGCAGTTGACATCAAAAGCTTGGCATCCTTTACTTCTGTGGTCCTGTTTTCCTCATCTCTGATAGGATAAGATCAGGTTCAGAGCCCAAAGATGCTCTATTGGGGTGTCTGGTTGCCTCAGGTGCTTCAGGAAAAGGGGGCCTACTGAAGGAAGAACGCCAGGAATAGTGGGATTCCTGGGAATTTCAAAGAATGTCTCATCATTTTTATTATTAATCAATTTTGTTGTTTTGAGGAAGTCTCACTGTATAGCCCAGGCTGGCCTTGAACTTATCACACTCTTCCTGCCTCAGTCTCCCGAGTGCTGGGATTCCAGTCCTTTGCCATCACACTCAGATTGGACATTTCTATCTGTCTATCTATCTATCTATCTGTCTATCTATCTGTCTATCTATCTGTCTATCTATCTATCTATCTGTCTGTCTGTCTGTCTGTCTGTCTGTCTTTGAAACAGAGTGTCATCTCAGCCTGGTCTCTGGTTAAGTAGCTGTCAACAATGACCTTGAACTCCTGAGCTTCCTGTCTCCACCTCCCCAGAGCTGTAATTACAGACGTGGACCCTCATTCCCAGTTTACGGGGTACTGGGGATCCAACCTAAGGCTTCCAGCAAGCCAGGTAAGCACTGTACCTACTGACCCACCTCCCCAGTCCCAGGTTTTTATTTACTAACATCATCTAACTCCTTCCCAGAGTTGGTCAGGGACAGACCCGTGAACGCTCTGCCTGTAACAGTAGTACTGTTCCTAGATGCTGGTGGGGTACGTGACCAGCAAACAGCCAGGTGTGGGGGGAGGGGAAGGCGCGCCCTCTTGCCGCGCGCGGGGTTCGGGCTGTCTGGAGCCTGGTCAGGCGCGGGCTTCGATTCCCGGAGGGGAGGGCGGGCCAGCGCGTCCCGGGCATGAGGGAGCGGCTGGTCCTGCCTCCGAGGCGGGCCGGGGCGGGGCCGGGGCCGGACCGACGCTATAAGAAGGCTGCGCGGAGCCAAGCGCCCCAGCCGAGAGGTGTGAGCTGCTGCTGCCCCAGTCGAGAAGACTCGGAGCCAGGCGCAGACCCACCGCGATATCGAGACTTTCAGAGGTGAGGGCGTCGCGGCAGGGAGCAGTGGTTCCCCGGGGGGGCAGCTCTGCGCTGAACCCCACAGGTCCCTAGAAGTGTTTGTGTGCGGTGATTGTATGCGGTGATGGGTGTGTCACTGGTGTCTGTGTGTGTCCGAGTGTGCCCGCCAGATTCACAGGTGTGATCGCGGCAGGTGGATGACGGGTGTGGGTCTGAGCGCGCCCGTGGTGGCCACCGGCTTGGTATGTTGGAGTGTGGCGAGGGTCAGACTGTGTCGCAAACTCGGCATACAGAATCCGAATTCCAGGACCAGGGATGGCAGTCACTCTCCCAGTTCTTGGAGACCCGGCCCGGGCCACGGGAGCCGGGGACCTGCTCCTCGGAGCTCGCTTCTGGCTGCCGGTGTGTGGCTCGCCAGAGGCGTGAGAACGAAGCCGATGTCCCGAGAGAGGCCCGGGGCGGCGGGGACAAGCTGCGGGGAGTCCCTCTGGGGTCTGGCGCCCAGCGGTTCTCCGATCGCACGGGTGCCGCCGCGTCCCGGGTCCGTGTGGTCCAGGTGTCTTGCTCCGCCGTAGCCACTACCCGGCTGG